>NC_057398.1:13583731-13890026 GCF_019320065.1 Cervus canadensis
CCCAATCCTAGTTGCCCCTCTACTGCACGTGTGAACGTAGACACACTGCATTTTCCCACCTCTCTGTGCCTGTTTCCTGTCTGGGTGACTCAGATTCCTTGTCTGTAAAACAGAGAAACTGGTAGCACTTACCTCAAAGCATGTGTTGAGAAGATTAAATGAAACAAAAGATGTAAAATGCATAGAACACTGCCAGTATCTATAATGACAAGCACCTGGTAACATCAGTTACTTAGCAATAACATTATCACTCATCTATTTAACTAAATCATATTTCAGCATTTATTCTCCTTTTGCCTATGTGCAATTTTATTTTCTCCTCTGTTAACTAGCTTTTTCTGCCCCCAACTCCCTCCCTCTCACAAATGCCTTTAAAAATATTCAAGCATAGCTTCCTTGGGATTTTGGCTCACCATGACACTTGCAGACTAGTCACTATCCCCCTTCATGACTTTTTAATTATGAAAAAATTTTAAAGCTTTTTATTTTGCAATTATTTTAGGCTTGCATCAATGTTGCAAGCATGGCACAGAATTCCTGCACACCCCCTACACTGCTTGCCTTCTTAACATCTTATATAATGACAATAACCACTCCTCAGTGTTTCCTAATCTTTCATGACTTTCACATTTCTGAAGAGTCCTGGTCAGTTGTTTTATACAATGTCCCTCCATTTGAATTTACCTACTATCTTCTCATGATTAGATTGCAGTTACACATTTCTGGCAAGAATACCACTGAAACAATATTGCATCTTTCTTAACACATTGTATCAGGAGGGACATGATGTCATATATGACTGTCTACTTTATAGCTTCTCTATTTCCAATATTTTGAGTTTATTAATGACTATGGTATACTCAGGGCTTCTCTGGTGGCTTAGACAGTAAAGTTATCTCCCTGCAATGCTGGATGGAGTTCAGTTGAGTCACTCAGTCATGTCCAACTCTTTGCGACCCCATGGACTACAGCACGCCAGGCCTCCCTGTCCATCACCAACTCCTGGAGCTTACTCAAACTCATGTCCATTGAATCGGTGATACCATCCAATCATCTCGTCCTTTGTCGTCCCCTTTTCCTCCTGCCCTCAATCTTTCCCAGCATCAGGGTCCTTTCGAGACAGTTCTTCACATCAGGTGGCCAAAGTATTGGAGTTTCAGCTTCAGCATCAGTCCTTCCAATGAATATTCAGGACTGATTTCCTTTAGGATAGACTGGTTGGATCTCCTTGCAGTCCAACGGTCTCTCTCAAGAGTCTTCTTCAACACCTTCTTCAAAAGCATCAACTCTTCAGCACTCAGCTTTCTTTGTAGTCCAACTCTCACATCCATATATGACCACTGGAAAAACCAAAGCTTTGACTGGATGGACTTTTGTTGGCAAAGTAATGTCTCAGCTTTTTAATATGCTGCCTAGGTTGGTCATTGCTTTTCTTCCAAGGAACAAGCGTCTTTTAATTTCATGGCTGCACTCACCATCTGCAGTGATTTTGGAGCCCCCAAAAATAAAGTCTGTCACTGTTTCCATTGTTTCCCCTACTATTTGCCATGAAGTGATAGGACCAGATGCCATGATCTTAGTTTTCTGAATGTTGAGTTTTAAGCCAACTTTTTCAATGCAATGCTGGAGACCCTGGTTCAATCCCTGGGTTGGGAAGATCCCCTGGAAAAGGGAGTGGCAATCCACTCCAGGATCCTTCCCTGGAGAATCCCATGGACAGAGAAGCCTGGCTGGCTTCAGTCCCTGGGGTCACAAAGAGTCGGACATGACTGAGAGACTAACACACTCTAGGTACTTAATTACATACTGAATGCTGTCCGTTTTTCCCAGTTTAAATTCCCAAGAGAGAATCTGACTAGTCAAATTCTCATTTGCTACCATGTCACATCACAATCCGTGAATTCATTGCCCTGGGACCAGGTCACTCTCCCGGGTCCTGTTAGCCATGGTGCAAGTAGGATGAGTAGAATAAAATGAGGTTGCACAGGGCAGCTCTTCAAGCAGTGACTACCAATGGGGAAGATGTCCTAAGAAAGGCCTGGAAATGAGGCCGATACCATGACTGACATGTCTAAATATAATTAAGGCTCAAAAACATTTAGTGTTGTGGCTCAATGTTTTTTCTCATTAAAATGAAATGTTGTGACTAAATTCCCTTCTATCCCAGGACTTCTCTTTTTATACAGAACCTATTCAAATACATCTGAGTGCTGACATCATGTGTTTCACACATGTTAGGATCACTGGAGGTTGTCAGCAATAAGTACAGCAGGACCTTCCAGAGTGGGAACAGGAAGAAACTGATCCTGTCCCAGAGGAAAGGTTCTACTATGTGCATACGTACATCACCTGCTTTGATACTACTATTGAATCCATCAGTCAGGAAGCACAGTAAAAGGGGTAATTTATAGAGCCTGCCTGAGAAAGTGATGTTCAAAAGAAAATCCATAATACTAACATGAAGAGCACAATAAATATTAATAAGAATGAAAACAATGCTCCCAACTCTTTCTGGAAATGGCATCAGACAAAAATTCTATGCAAACTGTGATAGCTGCCTTAAAAACACCATCTTGAAATATCAACCACAGAGCCCTAACTTCTTATAGAAATGCCAGTTATGGATCCACCATCTTTGAGTTTATCACACATTTGGGCTCCAAAATCACTGCAGATGGCAACTGCAGCCATGAAATTAAAAGACACTTCCACCTTGAAAGGAAAGTTATGACCAACCCAGACAGCATATGAAAAAGCAGAGACATTACTGTGTCAACAAAGGTCTGTCTAGTCAAGGCTATGGTTTTTCCAGTGGTCATGTACAGATGTGAGAGCTGGACTGTAAAGAAAGCTGAGCGCCAAAGAATTGATGCTTTTGAACTGTGGTGTTGGAGAAGACTCTTGAGAGTCCCTTCGACTACAAGGAGATCCAACCAGTCCATCTAAAGGAAATCAGTCCTGAATATTCATTGGAAGGACTGATGTTGAAGCTGAAACTCCAATACTTTGGCCACCTGATGCGAAGACCTGACTCATTGGACAAGACCCTGATGCTGGGAAAGATTGAAGGTAGGAGGAGAAGGGGACGAGATGAGAGGATGAGATGGTTGGATGGCATCACCGACTCAATGGACATGAGTCTGGGTAATCTACGGGAGTTGGTGATGGACAGGGAAGCCTGGCGTGCTGCAATCCATGGGATTGCAAAGAGTCAGACACGACTGAGCGACTGAACTGAACTGAAGATAAACACATATACTTTTTTCTCCCTCATTCTCCAATTTACCATGCAAAGCAGAAAATGTAGGTTTCTCATAATATCCAAGAGGGTAAAGCGTCTGCCTGCAATGTGGGAGACCAGGGTTCGATTCCTGGGTTGGGAAGATCCCCTGGAGAAGGAAATGGCAACCCACTCCAGTACTCTTGCCTGGAAAATCCCATGGATGAAGGAGCCTGGCGGGCTACAGTCCATGGGGTCGCAAAGAGTCGGACATGACTGAGCGACTTCACTCACAGTATATATGCTGGCATGTACTTCTCTTTCTTGAATTCATTTTATGGAATTCCACCAGCTGATTCAAGAAGTTGAGACTTGCGAGCTATTCTTGACATACATTTGTTCTCCATTCAGGAAACTCGCTGGAACTATCCTCATGGACGCCCCCACTCCCATAGGGATAACATCTAGTTCCTGGGTCCTAGAATACATTTTCTCTTCCTGACCTGAATAAACAAGTTGCATGAACATTTTTGTGTGGGTATGCCTCAGCTGTGTGAAACTGTCATATCATTTGAACATTTAAGTATAAAATAGGAAGGTTACAAATATTATAACACATAAAACTTAGAGCATGAGTAATTGGACAACAAAGAACATGCATGGTGTGGGTGACAAGGTAAATTACATAATCTCTCAGAGCCATAACTTTCTCATCTGTAGAACGGGGATACAAAGAACTTACATCAAGCCAAAATTATGAGAATTACATGCGATAATGCATGTGAGCACTTGGCAGAGTCCTTTTACAAAATATACGTTCTTTTCCTTTCCTTCTACAAAATATAATGTAAGACAGAGTCTGCCTTAAAATGAGATATTACTCTTTATTATCACTATGCATTTAGGAAGAGAAACTACAAAGTTGCTCAAAGTGCCACCACCAGCTTGTTGCAAAAGTTAGTTAACACAGAGGCAGATTTCAGCCAGGGGAGGAGAGGGCACCAGCAAAGGATATCACTTTAGACAAAATCTTTTCTGTGTCTCTACCTTCAGCTAGATCTTTCTGATCTTCCATCAAGTAAATCCTTCCAGCAACTAAACCTCATTTTGGGAATGTGCCTTTGTATCTCTGTAATTCCAGCCAACTCTTGACCTCACACTTCACCCTTGGAATTTCCCCTCAGGCCTAAGTTCATTTCTGTGGTTGTCAGCCTGTTTCTAGTGGGCTTGGGACTAGGTTTCTGATACCACTTCTGGTATCAGCTCTCCCTCACATTTTGTTGCAGAAAATGGAATCGCTCCCGGCACAATAAATTTACTGGTGTTTGTGAGCTTATGTGCCTCGGCACCTCTGGACTCAAAGCCACCCTTTTAAACATAACTTCCCGAGAGCACTGATCTCTTCAGGTCTTCTCATGCCCACAGCCCTGTTCTTTCATCTTTGGGCCATAATGGTTTAAGCATAAATAGATACATAAGTTAACCAAGGAAGAAACTTCCATCATTGGAAGAAGACAAGGAGGAGGAGGACAATAACATTAGAGGAAAAACAAAAACCTCTATAAAAGTCTTAAAAAAAGTTTTGCATAAACATTGCTAGTGTTAAAACAAGGGGGATCTTGTGGTCCGAACCAACATCTAACCCTCTTCTACACTAAAAGCTTTCAATTCAGGTTCTTGGGAGTTTTTTCCTTTAAGTTATTCCTGACACTTGTTATCAGAACTAGTGTTAAAATGGACTAGTGTTAAATGTTATGGTCGATTCTGCTGAACTCCATCCATCCTGTCCTGTTAGCGTCTCTGCCTGTCTTCATCACCAACAGTAGTAAAATTTGCTTCTCCTCTCATTGGTTATTGACAGATTGATACAATTTCTAGTTTCTCCAGTTTTCTTATTTAATGTTAACTAAGAACCATGACTCTAGGAACTAAAAAAAAACACAAGTGCAGGCTTCATTCATCTTAATAACCTCAGTGTTCAAGCAAAATATTAGCCTCTTAATACAAGTTACTAGTATCCAGAATATGTACACTCAAAAATACCATGTATCTCAGGCATATGTAAATGAAAGACCTACATAACATCTACAGATCTTTTCCTGATGAAACTAGAATTTCATTAAAACAAATTATTGCACTTTTTTTTAAAGTGTAGAGACATATAAAATTTCTCAAGGAAAACTTCTTCAAAAAAAATAATGCCAGTTATTCCTTCCCAGACAGAACTGAAATGCAGGGTAGAGTATTAAGTCTTTCCCTGGCGAAAAGAAATCATTTTTCTAAAATACTCTTCCCCTCTTTTTCCCCTGGAGTACGAATCACACAGAATATTCTACACGGAAGCCTTTCAGGTTCCCAGTTGTCGCTTCAGTTGTGTCCGACTCTTTGCAACCCCATGGACTGTTGCTGACCAGGTTCCTCTGTCCATGAGATTCTCCAGGCAAGAATACTGGAGTGGGTTGCCATTCCCTTCTCCAGGGGATCTTCCCAACCCAGGGATCGAATCCACATCTCTTAGGTCTCCTGCATTGCCAGGCCGGTTCTTTACTAGTCTTTCTGGTGCCTTACAACTGGTAAAACTGAAATAGCTGCGGTGAGCCTATTAAAATAGGTTAGCAGGCCAGGAAATCATTCCGTATACAGTCAATTTTAAAGGTGAATATTGTTTTAAGACATGTTTTCATATTTATCACAATTCTCTCATGCTAAGACTTAAATAGAACATTTTTGAGATTAATTAAGACTTACGATCCTGTTCATAGTCAAGTATCTCTCTCCTAAGACTCTACCTGCCCATCTTACTCTCCTGAAGTCATGCTCTTCTCCAGTTTTTACATATCTACAGTCAAAAGACTCTCCCTGTGACCCTAGTAACTTCATGTTGAAGCTTATACATCAGCCAACAAAAATAGCTCTATTGCCAACTTGACTGACTGCTCTCCAATGTCACCATTTCCTTTTTGCCTTTGAGTCTTAAACATGCTTTCTCTCTCCTTCCTCCCCTTGGCCCTGTGCCATGCGCCTTTTGTCCCAACTCCACCCCAACTCTTCACCCAGATAAC
Organism: Cervus canadensis; assembly: GCF_019320065.1. Taxonomy (NCBI): domain Eukaryota; kingdom Metazoa; phylum Chordata; class Mammalia; order Artiodactyla; family Cervidae; genus Cervus; species Cervus canadensis. The sequence goes on from NC_057398.1 coordinate 13,590,014, forward strand.
TGCCATGCCCCTGCCTGGGGGATGTTTCCTGGCTCTGTGTCCCAGTCCCATCACCTTCTACTGAGAACTGGAGAAATCAATAGGCCACAGGGAGGTGGGAGATACATTGACTAGATGCTTGGATTCAGGAGATGAATCTTGGATTTCAAATCTCAGATCTACCATTTACTAGTAATGAGGCCCAGGGTAGGAAAATGTCACCTCTCTGGGCCTCTACTTTGACAATCACAAAATATAAACAATATTGTTATTTCATAGTTTTTTTAAATCTGTTAAAGCATGTAAAGCAACAACAGTACCAGATGTGCAGTACCTCTTCAGTAAGAATTAGATACTATCATTGCCACAAAATCTGGATTTCCCACATCCTATTATATGATGTGTATTATTATCACAATTCTTAGTCTTATAACATGATCTTCCAAACATTATAAACTCTACTAAGATAAAGGACCTTATCTGACTCACTAACCATTGCATTCTAAGCACCAAGGCATATGCCTTGGCGATATAAGGCATAGAATTGCACTCAGTAAGCATTTAATGAATCAATGAAGAAGTGAATTACTATTAGACAATGACTGCCTCCAAGACATGAGTTCAAACTTGCTTTTAGGAAACTGTCACTGTGCCTCCAGAAGTCCACAGCCCCCACTCACAACAAGAGGGGTCCAACCGCTCTCACACCAAATTCCACTGTGTGTTACTTTGAGGCTTTTGGACTTGAGTCAGCTATTGGAATACTCTAAACCTGATATTTCAGAATCTGGACTAAACTACTTGCTGAGTGTTTGGACTTGGCTTGTTTCTTAAACTATTTACAGGAAGTGGTACCCTAGCTGCGCATAAGAAATACCCTGCTCTGGGTCACCACCTGGATGAGCATTTCCTCCCATTTAACTTATATCTTATCCCCAACCAGTAGTTGAGGAAATTGACACTATAACACCCCAAACTATAACTTTGTTCATTAATTAGCTGGCTGTAAAGAAAAGAATTATCTGTTCTGAATATCAATTAGAATTATCATTGTTACTTTCTTATTATTACAGTACAATGACAATTGGTATTGTTAATAGTGACTTGACTCAATACATTTCAGTATCATTTACTCTTCTGTGTTTTATCAGTTGTAATGTTTAAGAATATTCCATATTCATAACACCATCCCATTGTCCATGACATCTAACAGAAAACATTTCATACTAACAAAATCATGGGATGATAATACAAGGTTATATACAAGTCCATATCAAGGGTACTAAAACAATGTTATTTCATCTGTTCATTCAAAAATATGTATTGAATTCCTATTACACTGTGATGTATTAAACAAGAGAGCTATAAAGATGAATCATGTTCTATGCCTTAAGAAGTTCATAAATTAGTGGATTTAAATTTAGGTTAAAATAATACTTAAGTGTTTGAAGTTAAAGCAGCTTCCAACTTTGCTCTTCACCAAACGATAAGGAGCCATCACGATCATGAAGGATAGCTGCTAAAATCATCTTTTTTGCAGTATTTCATTTCTATTAAATCTTTCTAAATACAGAACAGATCCAAAAGGACTTTCTCTCTGTATGGCCCTAATGTTTAGGTCAGGATAGAATCTAACAGAATAACCAACTCATTATAATGTTCTAGTGTTAATATTCAAGGAACATCCCGGGAAAGGCAGAAAGGGAATCAAAGTTCAACAGCAAAGACCCTCTCCCTCCACAATTCTCATCTGTACACATTGCTGCCGTGTTAAAACAGAAAAAATGTGTTCATATGGCAAGAAGGAAATAAGGGAAAAGGACAATACTCTCAAGTGTTTATAATCACAGACAGTACAAAAAACAGACCCCAGTCAAGTTTTGCTTAAATGTATGCATTTTTCTCCTAATGTAATTTAGACTCTTAAACCTCCAACCATGGCCTTCAGTCATGTTTCTGTTCTCTTCTGTCTATAAATACAGTTTCAAGGAACATTGCTGGGTTAGTCTGCAGTTATGATTTTGGAAGTAGGCATATCTGGATTTGAATTCCCCCTCCACCACCTGAGGAGGTCTTGATCAAGCTCTTTAACCTTGCTGATCTTCATCTACACAATGGTAGATATAACAACTATTTTTAAAAATACAGGACATACGAAGGGACTTCCCTGGGGGTTCAGGGGTTGACTCTGCCTTCCAATGCAGGGGTACGGGTTCAATCCCTGGTCAGGGAGCCAAGATCCCATAAACCTCGTGGCCAAAAAACATAAAACAGAAGCAATATTGCAATAAATTAAAGACTTTAAAAATGGTCCACATAAAAAAATCTTTTAAAAATATAAAGACGCCTAACAATTGTTGTTTCTCTAACTATTGCGTCAAAAACTAATTTTTAAGAAAGGAGGAGTAAGAGGACAAAGGCAGGAGGAAGAAAACGAGTAAGTGAGGGGGAAGGAACAGAAGACGAGAAAAAGAAGGGAGGAAGAGAAGGAAGACAGTGGAGAAGTTTTGTTTTGTTTTTTTAATCATGGTATCAAGTATGGAAACCATAACCCACTGGCTTCAAAAGCAAAACAGTTATAAAATTAAAAGCATAAAAGGAAATAAAGCCATCAGCTGGCTGTTTGCTTGAAATGCTGTGTATAAATGAATAAAGAATGAATGAATTGTACAAATCTAATGGGGCTGAGAAAAGGCAAGGGCATAATTAGAGCTTCCCTGGTAGTTCAGACAGTAAAGAATCTGCCTGCTATGTGGGAGTCCCAGGTTTGATCCCTGGGTCGGGAAGATCCCCTGGAGAAGGCAATGGCAACCCACTCCAGTATTCTTGCCTGGAGAATCCCACAGACAGAGGAGCCTGGCGGGCTACAGTCCATGGGGTCAGAGAGAGTCAGACACAACTGAGCAACTTAACACTTCATCCCTCATACAATGATATAGTTGATCCTTGAACAATGCTGGTTTGAATTGCACAGGTCCACTTGTACATTGATACACTGCCCATGGCTGGCTGAATCCAGGGATGAGGAGGAAATACAGATATGGGGGGGGGGGGCGCAAGGCTAACTGTCAATTATATATGGATTAACCCATATAACAACCCACATACTTGTTCAAGGGTGAACTATGTTCCAACAATCCTAGTTACAGTCCAAATGTCACAACTGTCAAGGAATATTGAGAAGTGACAGTGAGCTAGGCTACAGCCATTTTCAGCACTGACTCTTCTATCAGCATTGTAAATAAGGATGATTTTCTTGTTGTAATTGATTCATCAATTCAACCAATATTTACTGAATACTTGCCCTCCAAGTTTGCCCTCTAGCATCCTATGGTCTAGTAGAATATACAGGATAATAGCCATAAATAGCCAAAATACAGGTTTTGTGATAAAAATGGTGAGAAATTCAAATGAAATATAATAAAGACTCCAACAAAAAAATAACCTTCGGTGGGAGTACTCTGAAAAGTCTTCCTGACGAAAACAATATTATTCATTCGTTTATGCATTAACTGAATTTATTCTGGCATTTTACCAGATACCTGATACTATTTAAAGAATCAAGAAACATAACCAAGACAGATGAAATTTAAACTTTCAAAGAAGAAAATAATAAACATATATATATATATATATATGTAAGTAAGTTTGTTGTTGCTGTTATTTAGTCACTAAGTTGTGTCCGACTCTTTTGCAACCCTATGGACTATAACCTGCCAGGCTTCTCTGTCCATGAGATTTTTCAGGCAAGAATACTGGAGTGGGTTGCCCTCCCCTCCTCCAGGGCATCTTCCCAACCCAGGGATCAAACCCACATGTCCTGCTTGACAGGTGGATTCTTTACCACTACGCCACCTGGGAAACCATAAACAAGTTAGACAATGACAACTATTTTTTAATAAATTGAAATAAGGTAATCTGACGGAGATCAATTTCAGAGAGGAAGCAACTGCAGATGGTAATGGTTTAGTCGCTAAGTTGTGTCCAACTCATGTGACCCCGTGGACTGTAGCCTGCCAGGCTACTCAGCCCTCATCTGTGGGGTTTCCCAGGCAGCAGGAATACTGGAGTGGGTTGCCATTTCCTTCTTCAGGGGATATTCCCCACCCAGGGATTGAACCCAGGTCTCCTGCCTTGTAGGCAGATTCTTTACCAACTGAGCCACCAGGGAAGCCCCCAGCTTCAGATAATGTAATCAGTAACAACCTCTGAAGTTTTAGCATTTGATTTGAGAACTGAAAATATTCTTGGCAGAAAGAACAGGAAGTGTAAACGTCTTGAAATGAGAACGGGCTACGCATGGAAGAGCATTTCTAAGAAAGAAGCTGAAAAGGGGAAAAGTACACAAAGAGGAACTCGGATCACATACGGCTTCATGGGTAACTGGGCTTCCCTGGTGCTCAGACGGTAAAGAATCTGCCTGCGATGCAGGAGACCCGAGATCAATCCTTGGGTCCGGAAGATCCCCTGGAGAAGGGAACGGCAACCCACTCCAGTATCCTTGCCTGGACAATTCCATGGAGAGAGGAGCCTGGCGGGCTACAGTCCATGGGGTCGCGAACATAGGTAACCAGAAGGAATTTATTATTTGGTTGGCCAAAAAGTTAGTTTGGGTTTTTTTGTATCATCTTACAGAAACCTCCCAAGAACTTTTCCAACCAAAGTTTAAAATCTGAAGGAAGCTGCTGAAAGGTTTCTAATATGATTTATTTCCATTTTTTAAAGATTGCCATGGCTCTTGTGTGGGTGAAAGCAAGATTCACAGCATGGAGGCCAAGTTGAAAGCTACTATACGGTTAAGAGAGATGATGGTAATGGTCGATAGTAGTGGCGACTTAAGACAAATGGGCAGGTCCAGGCTGTATTCTGAAGTTAGAGCAGAACAAGTGGAATAAACACGCGCGTGCATTTAAAACTGACTGACTTCACCACTTAGAATACTGATAGAGAAAAAGGCAAGAAAGAAAAGTGGGAAGGATTTCATGTTTATCGATCACCTGCTCTAAGTGCTTCACATCAATTATTTCACTTAATTCTCACAACAACTGCAGAGGATATTATTCTCACCCCCTCCTTTTTCTTCTAAGGCAAAATTAAGAGAGAAATATGTTAGGTAAGTTGTCCAAGGCCTCATGACTACGAGAGAACACTTTCAAATCTAGGTCCCTCTGACTCAAACCTGTGTCCTATTTGACTTGGTGTCTCTCTGGGGTTATGAAAATGTAGGAGTAAAGACATAAAGCGAGAAAAAGTATGCACAGGAAACTTCCATGTTTCCCAGTGTGTCTGGAAAGTGTTCAAGGAGAAGAATAAGTAACTGAACTGGCTACAGCCATTAACAACTCTCTCTTCTTCCAGAACTTCATCATGAATGTCCAGTAAAACTCTTGGCTTAAATTCTCTCTCCAGCTCCACCTCCCCAACCATTCACACTGTCTTACTGACTTCCACTGCCAAACCTTCATTTGGGAACGTTGTCTGTCCAGCTTATGGACTGGATTTTCTAGAAGAATTCATGCTTTCTGAGGATGCTACACAGGAGATAAGAAATTTGATTCTCCTCTGCTCCACTCGTGGGGAGCCCCTTCATTCCCATTCCCATCTCCCTGGCAACTCACCAACCCCAGAGAAAAATGATAATTTATATGCACATAATAGTATAGGTTTACAACAAAGAGAGTAGAGAGACCAACCAAAGTAAAAGGCAAAAAACACAGATGATGACAGGAGATTTCCACACATCTCTATTATAAATGTATAGGGCAAGCAAAAATAATCACAAGTACAGATCTGAACAACAGCACGTTAGATATTCTGCAGCACTTAATATGCACCAGGCACTATTAAAAAATACTTAATTAACCCTGAAAATAACTCTGTGAACAGATACTATTATTATATTTTACAGATGAAGAAACTGAAGATAGAGAGATTATGCCCAAATTCACAGAGATAGTAAGCAGCAGAGCCAAGCTTGAAACCTAGACAATCTACCCCAGAACCTATGTTCTTAACCACTGTGTTACACTGCCTCTCTAATTAATATAATCAGTAAATTTATCTAACTGTATGTGAAAAATCACATTCAATAAGCAGAAAATACTGATTTTTTCAAACACACTCAGAATATTTAGAAAATAATAATTGACAAAACCGGTTTCTTCATAAAAGTAGTCTTAATTTTTTTAATAGAAGAAAAAGTATGAATTAGAGTTAAAAGCCTTAAATCTCTTCACTATGAATAAGAACGGTAAAAATAAACATATAAATTTAGAAGATAAAAAGGAACAAGAGAACAGAACTAAGGAAAGTGGAAGCTAAGAAACAATAAAAATAGGGCCATAGATTAATAAAGTAGAAAACAAAAAAACTGAGATGACCAAAAAAACAGAGGCCATTTCCCTGAAATAGACAAACTGATATAAACTGATCATAAAGAAAGAGAAGGCACAATGAAATAATGCTGGAAATAAAAACTGAGTTATTGGTATTGATACACTAGAGTTAAACCTCCTTTATGCAATCTTAATTGCAATTACAATGGGAAAAATTTTCATTCAACCATCAAACATGATGATCACTTTAGTGTTTTTTGAAGAGGTTTTTTACAGGTTTTTTTTTCTTTTTGATTAAAGGAGTTATTGTATATCCCTAGTTTTCTGAGAGTTGTCTGATTCCTTATTTGAAAATAAATATAATTATATAATTATATCAAATGTATCTACTGATACATCTCAATACATCTATTGAGATGACATTATTTTCTGTTTCTAATATGATAAATTACTATTTTCTAGTGTTAAACTAATCTTCTTAGCTATGGTATAAAAAGAACCTGATCATTACATATATCCCTCTTTACAGTCAATAAATTTCTGGATGGATTTACTAAAATTCATTTGGAATTTTTGCAACTAGATTTCTGAAGGAAGTTGACCTATAATTTTTCTTTCTTGTATTAGCCTTATCAGATATAGGCACAAGAGTTATGTGAGCCTCATGGAAAATGTTTCCTTTTTTTTTTGGCAAGTAGTAGTCTTCTAGAATTGTGATTATTTTTCCTTGAATATTGGATAAAGCTTTCCTGAGCAAGCATCTGGACCTAGAGCTTTACTTGCAGGCAGAAATTTTACTGGGGCCTCATTGGTGGCTCAGTGGTAAAGAATCTGCCTGCCAACGCAGGAGACGCAGGTTTGATCCCTGGGTCAGGAAGATCCCTTGGAGAAAAGAAATGGCAACCCATTCCAGTATTCTTGTCTGGAAAATCCCAAGGAGAGAGAGGCCCGGTGGGCTACAGCCCATGGGGTCGCAAAGAGTCAGACACAACTTAGCGACTGAACACACAGATATTTTACTATGAGTAAAACTTTCTTAATGGGAGAAATTTGGACTCAGGAAAATCATATAGAAGGAAAAGTACAAAGGTATGAGAAGTGACCTTTCAGCAACATGGCAGGCTAAGCTGATAAGATACTCCCCCTACAAAACAGAAATGCTAGATAAAAAATACAATTCTTTTTTAATAAAGAGCCAAACTTTTAAATAATAAAAAGGGGAAATCTCCCAAGTACTTAAATTAAAAAGAACTCAAACCAGAAGTAACTTTCAGTTGTCACAATGGCAGCAAAAGAGGGTGTCAGATTCTGATATAGGGCTTGGCTGCTAAAATTTTAATGCCCATATGAGTATAGTTTTCATGGTATCAGTCTTTTTGAATCAGAGAACTAAAATAGAGCACCCTATTAAAAGTCAAGTCCTAGAAGTGAAACGAGGGTCAGGAAAAATTCCTCACACTAACCTAGAAAATTGGCAAGAAAGTTTACCATCTATCCAGGTCTCTAATTGGGGGAATAAATCTCCTGAGGATAAATTGAAACCCTAAGCAAGTAACAGATAAGGAGTTGTACTAATACTAATTGAATGGTGCAATATCCCAAAGCCAGAGAAAATTACTTAGGAACTCAACAAAATCAAATGCAAAACCTCTCTGTGGAAACACTAGTAAGTGCACCATCCAGGGTATAACAGGCTCCCTGCTAAGGATGAATTCACAGTCAACAACAACACAAGGAAACAAATCACAATGAGAGAATGTCAGCAGGCCAAATAGTTGAAAGAATTTGCACCACTGTAAGAGGTAGAAATAATACAATATTAAAGAGACTGTAATATTGAAGAGCATACAACATAAAATAGGCAGATCTGAAAAAGAGCCAAATGAAATTTCTAGAATTTTTTTCAAACTATGGTTATTGAAATTGAAAACTTAATAGATAGACTTTAAAGAGTCAATAAGAGTTGAAGAGAACTGTATAAAAGATTTGAGAAAAACATCCAGAATGGAGCAAGGATAAAGAGAGAAAGAAAACTATGAGAGAAAGATAAAGAGGCTTGGATAATAGAATGAAAAGACCCAAAATACACTTAAGATTTTATGAAGGGGATACTACAGAATAGAGGGAGAAATATCTGAAAGATAAGAATTGAATTGATTACACTGAATTACAGCATTGAATACAAACTGAAGTCCTCAGGCTGGGGAGGCAAACCAGGTTCCAAGCAGGAAAACCAAAATCAAATCCAAGCTTAAACAATAAAGACCTGCAGAAACAGGAAGGCAAAACAGATAAATCTTAAAATAACTAAAAAGGAAAGACAGCTTGCCTAAAAAGGAATAACAAACTGAAAATAAAATAGTATCTTCAATAAACTAAGACAGGTACAGAATTCTATACCTAACTAAACTACTAATCAAAAATTAAGGTTCTATAAATACACTCTTTAAAAAAAGATGAAAAGGATTTCCTATCACTGGAGGAAGCCACCAAGAGAACAGGACCTTGAGCTGGAGTCTCCTCACCTCCTCCTCTCTCCTTACAATGTAAGTTTGTTCAGACCCCTGTTCCCACACTGGGAGCTACTTCAGGGACAAAGCCTTGAGAGGGGAATGTATTTTTAAAACCATCTGTACTGAATCCCATTAAGGCCTCCACATAAACTCTTTTAAGATTCTGGTTGGTGGATGCAAAGATCAACTCATCTTGCAGCTACCCAAGACAAGACTAGTGTGTAAGTTTCTTTTCTTATTAAAACTGCCACTTAAGAATCCAGAATAGTCTGCCTCTTTCTTTGGTCTCTCCTTACCCTCTGAGAGAAGGGATTCAAATTTCACCTGGGAAACTCCTGTGGTTGTGAATCAACACCTACTTTTATACACAATTCCCAAGGTGGGGGGGAAGGAACTACTAAAGGGTGTGAATAATTTAAGGAAGAATGATTAAAGAATACCTTGATATCTGATACAAGGTGGCGGGGGTGGCGGTGGGGGGGAGTGAAGTTATCAAAGGCACAAATTAAGTTCATTTAAGACAGATGGAATACTGAATGACACTTTTCCAATACTGCAGAAAAATTCCTTGGAAGAGGTAAAATTTTGAAAAATCTTTTAATGACAGGAGAGAAAATGTCTGGCACACAGAGAGATATTCCAACACAGAGTGTGACTTCAGAGAAAACTTCAAGGCACAAGTATGATCACCTGATCCAGGTGCTAGACAACATGTTCACTTAAGAAGAGCAAAGACCCTCTGGGGAATATAAAACAATAGAACTGAGCTTTACTGTGACTCCCACAAAGGACTTTGAAGTACAAATAATGGACTAAAAAGCAAAACAGTTATCACTTTGAATCTCAAAAATTAATATTCCAGGTAGTACAATATCTTTTTCAAATTTTGCTCACTACTGATTAATGAAATAATGTATTCTCTGGACCTTCTACTTGATTTAAAAAGGAAAAGGGAATATTAAAGAACAAGATCCATCTCATGGATTTCTCTCTTCCCCATCACCCATCTGTCTTATTTAACCCGCCTCTCCCAGTCAGATCTTGGCAAAACAGCAACTGAGTTGCCCTGAAGCATTTTTGATGGCACTCAGAGTGACTTGCAGCCTGAGAACTTCAAGGAACTCCTCCTACCTGAGAATAAAACAATATTTAAAGGTAAGCTCTATGAGATTTAGTGCTAATGGAAAAACTGCTCCAAATAGTGTTTGAAGTTTCCAAGAAAAGAAATCTACAAAAAAAAGAAAGAAAGAAAAGAAATCTACAGGTATACAAACCCCAAATACTTTGGAACACACAAATAATTCCCAGCATTCCTGGCTTCTATATAATTCCCCCTATTTCAAAATTAAAGTAAATGTCTCAACATCTCCAAAGGGGGGAAAAAAAATCAAATAAAGCTTTATAAAATACTTTAAGAGTAGATGCTCTAAAGCATTAAATGCTTTCGGTAAAAGTCACAGATTTTTTTAAATTCAAGTTACTTCAAGGACTTACATAGAATTCCAAACATATTAATATCTCTCTCCATAATATCTCTCTGAGAACCCAGTTCCTATCCAAAAAGAGTTCAGAGCTTAGAGTCCATGATACTCCCTGATGCAAACATCTTTTATTAGAAATTAATAGACTGAACTGTCTTTAGTAAAAGAGTGAAAGCATTTTGTTTTATTCACTGTTGATAATTACTGAACAGTCTCAGTATGGGTTAAATTGTGTCCCCACCAACATTCATATGGTAAAGTTCTATCCCCTGGCACTCCAAAATGTGACTATTTAAAAAACAAATAATAAAAAGGATGTTTCAGATACAGTAAGTTAAGATGAGGTTCATACTGGAGTTCAGTTCAGTCACTGCATCGTGTCTGACTCTTTTGTGACCATGGACTGCAGCACGCCAGACCTCCCTGTCCATCACCAACTCCCGGAGTTTACTCAAACTCAAACTCATGTCCATTGAGTTGTTGATGGCATCCAACCATCTCATTCTCTGTCGTCCCCTTCTCCTCCTGCCTTCAATCTTTCCCAGCATTAGGGTCTTTTCAAAAGAGTCAGTTTATCGCATCAGGTGGCCAAAGTATTGGAGTTTCAGCTTCAACATCAGTCCTTCTAATCAATATTCAGGACTGATCTCCTTTAGGATGGACTGGTTGGATCTCCTTGGAGTCCAAGGGACTCTCAAGAGTCTTCTCCAACAGCACAGTTCAAAAGCATCGATTCTTTGGTGCTCAGCTTTCTTTATAGTCCAACTCTCACACCCATACATGACTACTAGAAAAACCATAGCTTTGATTAGACAGACTTTGTTGGCAAAGTAATGTCTCTGCTTTTTAACACACCATCTAGGCTGGTCGTAACTTTTCTTCCAAGGAGTAAGCGTCTTTTAATTTCATGGCTGCAATCACCATCTGCAGTGATTTTGGAGCCCAGAAAAATAAAGTTTGTCACTGTTTCCACTGGTTTCTCATCTATTTGCCATGAAGTGATGGGACCGGATATCATGATTTTATTTTTCTGACTATTGAGTTTTAAGCCAACTTTTTCACTCTCCTCTTTCACTTTCATCAAGAGGTTCTTTAGTTCTTCTTCACTTTCTGCCATAAGGGTGGTGTCATCTGCATATCTGAGGTTATTGATATTTCTCCCGGCAATCTTGATTCCAGCTTGTGCTTCATCCAGTCCAGCATTTTGCATGATGTACTCTGCATATAAGCTAAACAAGCAGGGTGACAATATACAGCCTTAATGTACTCCTTTCCCGATTTGGAACCAGTCTGTTGTTCCATGTCCAGTTCTAACTGTTGCTTCCTGACCTGCATACAGGTTTCTCAGGAGGCAGGTCAGGTGGTCTGCTATTCCCACCTCTTTCAGAATTTTTCACAGTTTGTTGTGATCCACACAGTCGAAGGCTTTGGCATAGCCAATAAAGCAGAAGTAGATGTTTTTCTGGAACTCTCTTGCTTTTTCAATGACCCAGCGGATGGTGACAATTTGATCTGTGGCTCCTCTGCCTTTCCTAAATCCAGTTTGAATATCTGCAAGTTTCTTGGTTCAAGTACTGTTGAAGCCTGGCTTGGAGAATTTTGAGCATTACTTCGCTAGCATGTGAAATGAGTGCAATTGTGCAGTAGTTCGAACATTCTTTGGCATTGCCTTTCTTTGAGATTGGAATGAAAACTGACCTTTTCCAGTCCTGTGGTCACTGCTGAGTTTTCCAAATTTGCTGGCATATTGAGTGCAGCACTTTCACCGCACCATCTATTAGGATTTGAAAGAGTGGGCCAATAATTCAAAATGACAGATGTCCTTACCAAAAAGGGGAAATTGACACAGCACACAGAGACCACCCTGTGAACATGGAGACAGAGATCTGTACTTCCACAAGCCAAAGAACCCCAATGATCACCAGCGAAGCACCAGAAGACAACAGAGACACACGAAACAGATTCTTCCCCACAACGTTCAGCAGGAAACAACCCTGCCAACATCTTAACTGTAGGTCTCTAGCCTCCAGAACTGTGAGACAACAAATTCCTGTTATTCAAGCCACCCAGTGTGTGGTACTTGATTATGGCAGCCCTCACAAATCACACGGTGTTCCCTCTGCCACACCTTCCTGGGCACATCTCCTTAATTTTACACATTTCTCAAAACAGAAGAAGGTGGCAGAAAATAACTTGTAGAAAGTTATTCTTTTTCAGGAAATTTGCTACATAACACAAGAGTCCATATAAGCCTCAGTTGCCTCATATGTAAAATAAAAGTTAACATCAATTTTGAAATGATGTATCTAGTTCCATGGTAACGGAACTAGCCTGGGTCCATGGTAATGACTCAAAAACTAAGATGGTAGCTGTGACTATTAGAAGTAAAAATGATACCACTAAGCCTGTGTCACTAAGATGTGTGAACTGAAGTGTTTGCTCAGGAGTCCCTGCCTACCAGGCTATCTGCAACAGACGACTTCATCAGGCTCCAACTATCACCAGCCTGAGCTGGTATCTTAGATTTATATCCAAGTTTCAGACAATGCAGGCTTCTCTGGTGGCTCAGAGGTATAGACTCCGTCTGCCAACACAGAAGACACAGGTTTAATCCCTGGGTTGGGGAGATCCGCTGGAGAAGGAATTGGCAATTCACTCCAGTATTCTTGCCTGGGAAATCCCATGGACAGAGGAGCCTGGCAGGCTACGGTCCATGGGATTGCAGAGTCAGACATGATTTAGGGATTAAACAAGTCAGACATTGCAACCAAAGTATCCCACGTTGCTTTATATCACCGTTATCTGTGGTCACTGCCCCAAAAGCAAACCATTTTACTTCCCGCTTCCTCTCATTCCGTTTCCTCTCTGCTCACCCATTCATTCACATCCTATTTCCTCACATATTCTGTGGCTTCCAAACCATTTTCGCACAGTGAAAGTCACTCAGTCATGTCCAACTCTTTGCAACCCCATGGACTGTAACCTGCCAGGCTCCTCTGTCCACAGGATTCTGCAGGCCAGAATACTGGAGCCATTCCCTTCTCCAGGGGATCTTCCCACCCCAGGGATTGAACCCAAGTCTCCTGCCTTACAGGTGGATTCTTTGTGGTCTGAGCCACCAGGGAAGCCCTTCCCACAGTAACTCCCCATCTAATTCCCACGTTAGCTGGAATAAGGTTTTACATCATTGGTGCCCCCTCCTCCACAGACTTCCCCAGCGGAGACCACTCATTCTCCAGCACCCAAGATACATGAGGTCAGGAGAGAAGGGTCATCATTGTATCCACACCCAATATGCCATTCCTCTACCTTCAGAGAAAACACCTTCCATTTTGAGGTGTATGCCACCTGACACCCTCTAACCTTCTTCATCACTGTCAGCAGCCACATGACTTCTGAATAATTGTTATTAAATACAAACTTGATGCCTGACTCACTGTCTTCCTTACTTTAAGCCCTGTTATTATCCAGGTTATGGTAACATCCATAATCAACTCCATAGACTCAAGTTCCTTGATATCAAGCCCATAATCTTCACTTCTACTCAAGCTGAATTCTATGACCAATCACTCTGGCTAGTCTTACCAATTTATCCCAAATTCCTTGTTATATATTGTGCTTCACAAGCAAAATCTCAACTCTTATCAGTCAATACATCCAGATTTGACTCTATGATCCAGCTTTTCAGTCTCTCTTAATTATTCATTTTTAATTGGAGGATAATTGCTGTACAATATTGGGTTGGTTTCTGCCACATATCAACATGAATCAGCCAGAGGAATACATATGTCCCCTCTCTCTTGTTTAACTTACATGCAGAGTAGATCATGCAAAATTCTGAACTGGATGGAGCACAAGTTGGAATCAAGATTGCTGGGAGAAATGTCAATAACCTCAGATACGCAGATGACACCATCCTTATGTCAGAAAGCAAAGAGAAACTAAAGAGCGTCTTGATGAAAGGGAAAGAGAAGAATAAAAAGCTGGCTTAAAACTCAACATTCAAAAACTAAGATCATGGCATCCGGTTCCATCACTTCTTTGCACATAGATGGGGAAACAATGGAAACAATGACAGATTTTAGTTTCTTGGGCTCCAAAATCACTGCAGATGGTGACTGCAGCCATGAAATCAAAAGACAATTGCTCCTTGGAAGAAAACCTATGACCAACCTAAACAACAGCATATTAAAAAGCAGAGACATTTCTTGGCCGACAAAGACCTGTCTAGTCAAAGCTATGGTTTTTCCAGTAGTCATGTATGGACGTGAGAGTTGGACCATAAAGAAAGCTGAGTGCCGAAGAATCGATGCTTTTGAACCAAGGTGTTGGAGAAGACACTAAAGAGTCCCTTGGACTGCAAGGAGATCCAACCAGTCCATCCTAAAGGAGATCAGTCCTGAATATTCATTGGAAAGACTGATGCTGAAGCTCCAATACTTTGGCCACCTATGCAAAGAACTAACTCCTTGGAAAAGACCCTGATGCTGGAAAAGATTGAAGGCAGGAGGAGAAGAGAACGAAAGAGAATGAGGTGGTTGGATGGCATCATCGACTTGATAGACATGAGTCTGAGCAAGTTCCAGGAGTTGGTAGTGGACAGGGAAGCCTGGCGCGCTGCTATCTACGGAGTCGCAAAGAGTCGGACACAACTGAGTGACTGAACTGAACTGATTCCTCTCAAACATACCCTATTTTCTTTAGCCACACCTGCTCAATGAAATCCAAGTCCTAGAAGAAACAAGAGATAAAACTCATCAATTATACTCAAGTTGCTGAGAGTTGCTGGAGAAAATCACCCAGGTAGGCAGCATACAAGCACTACAAATTCATCTTTTGAACCACAACTCATCCTGGTTTGAAACTGTCTCTCTGTCCATAAAAAGTATCCTGTACCTCTCAAACTCCACCAGTTTTCTAAAATCGTACTTACCCTTCTGCCAGTTCCCTCCTCTCATCAAATGACCCGCCTTTTCCTTTGAGAAAATAAAGAGTCCATCAGACAAGAAGTCATCCAACATCCTGCATCTTCACCTACCCCCTTGACCACGACTGTACCTATCAGTGGTCCACTTGGCTCCTATCACACTGAGCCAAAGGTCTTCTCCTCCTTTGGAGGAGAACCACCAATCCTTCTACTTTGCATCCTATCTCCTCTTGCTTTCTCAAAGTACTGGGTTTATAAAGCATCTGTTCTCTCTGGAATATTTTATCTCTTCTATTCTGCTGACTCTCTTCTAGCAGTATTTAAATATTCTTTCCTGTCTCCCACCTTAAAAGAACATGTTCTTTCTCAAGTCCAATAACTAATGATTATTGAGAACTTACTGTGTGAAAGGGATTGCACTAAGTTTTGGACATCTAGTATTTCAATTCTCACATCAACCTCACAAAGCAGATAATTCTATCCTCAGTTATTGACAGTGAAGCACAGAGAAGTTAAGATCACACAAAAAGTACTTGGTGGAGCCCATTTTCCAAGCCAGGCATCAGACTCCAGAGCCTATGCTGTAAACCATGATGTTATGTTTCTTGACAGAAACATACTGTATTCGTTAGCTCCATTTTCTTACCCATCATTTCAGCTTCCTGGCTCCACAACTCCTACAAAACAGTCTATTTTAATGTAGCCTCTTGGTTTAGCCTTTACTTTCAATAACCTTATAAACGGATAGAGCTGACAGCTTCTCCTGCTTAAAACTGACAACTTTTCAGATTTCCAAACATTGCTCATTCTTATTTCTCTTCCTATTTACCTTGACTCTCCTTTCCAGAATCTTTTATAAAAGTTCCCTTCTTTTAAATATTTATTTATTTGGCTGGGGGCAGGGGAGGGGGGCGGTGGTGGTGGTGGTCTTCTTGCAGCATATGGGATCTAGTTCCCAGACCAGGGATCAAACCCAAGCCCCCTGCATTGGAAACACAGAAATATTAGCTACTGGACCACCAGGGAAGTTCCTCCCTTTTGTCTTTTAAATGCTGTGTTTGCCATAGTTCTTGCCTGTCTGCCTTCTTTACTCAATCTACATGCTCTCTTTAGATGATCTCATTCATTCCAATGGCTTTAGCTGTCATCTGCATAAGTTTCAAGTGGACAGAACCCTTACTTGGCGCTATTCACACTAACACTGACAGTTGGAAATGCTGAGGGGTAATACCTGGAGACTGACAGGCCACCCAAACAGATCCACACAGGGAGACAACTTACTTTCATAAATTCACCATCAACCAATGTCTGGCTCACAGACTTGCAAACTCAGAAACTTTTAACTTGACACTGTCAGACTATTTTAAACAACAGAGACAGATGTATAAAGCTGGTGTGCCAAATTGTGAGTTACCAATGAGGACTATAACTGTCTGGTGAATCTGATGTATATGCCAGTGTGATCAGAACATTCTCTTCCCATAAGTAAAATTCATGAGGTTAAAAATTACTGGGAGGCTGTTTAGTGAGCATGGGACCAAAACAAGGAGCACTAATAGTACGATCCAAATATGTAATGACATCATTACATATTTATAAAGATAAACAGTCTACCACCACAGTTGGAACACTGCTCATGACAGACTAGTTATTTAAGCATAGAATGAACACTCTGAACCTTAGATAAAATTTGGCAAAAAAAAAAAAAAAAAAAGTCTTCTTTAAAAATGGGCAGTGTATCTGAAGAGACATTTTTCCAAAGACATACAGATGGATACAGATGGTCAACAGGTAAATGAAAACTACTCAACATCATTAATCATCAGGGAAACGCAAATCACACCCACAATGAGTTATCCCTTCACACCTGTCAGAATGGCTATGATCAAAAAGACAAAGAAAGAAAGTGTTGGTGAGGATATGGAGAAAAGGGAACCTTTCTGCACTATTGGTGAGAATATAACTTGGTGCAATCACTATGGAAAACAATGTGAAGGTTCCTCAAAAAATTAAAAACAGAACTACCATATGATCCAGCAATGCCACTTCTGGGTATTTATTGAAAGAAAACAAAAACACTAACATGGAAAGATACATGAACTGCCAAGTTCAATGCAGCCTTATTTACAGTAGCCAAGACATGGAAGCAATCGAAGTGTCCATTTATGGATGAATGGAAAAAGAAAATATGACATGCATACACATACACACAGAGAGAGAGAGAAAGGACTATTCAGTTCAGTTCAGTTCAGTCGCTCAGTCGTGTCCAACTCCTTGCAACCCCATGAATCACAGCACGCCAGGCCTTCCTGTCCGTCACCAACTCCCGGAGTTTACTCAAACTCATGTCCATCGAGTTGGTGATGCCATCCAGCCATCTCATCCTCTGTCATCCCCTTCTCCTCCTGCCCCTAATCCCTCCCAGCATCAGGGTCTTTTCCAATGAGTCAGTTCTTCGCATCAGGTGGCCAAAGTATTAGAGTTTCAGCTTCAACATCAGTCCTTTCAATGAACACCCAGGACTGATCTCCTTTAGGATGGACTGGGTGGATCTCCTTGCAGTCCAAGGGACTCTCAAAAGTCTTCTCCAACACCACAGTTCAAAAGCATCAATTCTTCGGCACTCAGCTTTCTTCACAGTCCAACTCTCACATCCATACATGACCACTGGAAAAACCATAGCCTTGACTAGATGGACCTTTGTTGGCAAAGTAATGTCCCTGCTTTTTAATATGCTATCTAGGTTGCATAACTTTCCTTCCAAGGACTATTACTTGGTCATAAAAAAGGAAATCTTGCCATTTGCAACCAAATGAATGGACCTTGACAGGTTTATGCTAAGTGAAATCAGACAAAGACAAATACTATATGCTCTCACTGATATGTGGAGTCTAAAAAATTTTTTTAAAACACTGATACAGAGAACAGATTGGTGGTTGTCAGGGGCAGAGGGTAGGCAAAATGAGAGAAGGGGGTCAAAAGGTACAAACATGCAGTTATAAAATAAGTAAGTCATGGGGCTGTAATGTACAACATGGTGACTACAGTCAATACTGTATTCTATATGTGAAAGTTGCTAAGAGAGTAAATCTTAAAAGTTCTCATCAGAGGAAGAAGCATTTTGTAACATGTATGGTCACAAATACTGACTTATCGTGGTGATCATATCATGACACAAACAAAGATCAAATCGTCATACTGTGCAACTGAAATTAATATCATGTCAATTATACCACAATTTTTTTAAGAAAAAGAACTTGGTTGTACAATGTCTAAGTCTGTTTCTGTGACTTTTTCATTGTTGACCTCGACACTTTTGGTTGAGACTTGATTTTGGACAAATTAATGTATAAGGAGCTTATAAGCAAGACGCCCATCCTGAGAGTAACAGTGTCTCTTAAAGCTAACTTTACATATCTTTTCTCTTTAATCATATGCCAATTTCATATTTTAATCTACATAAGGCAATATTTCCCTTTTCTCCATGTTTTAAAGGCCAAGTCCACTCTTTTGGTCTTTATTAATAACTCTGAAATCCATAGCCTTTTTCCTATGCCCAAGTCACCTCAATTTTCCTCCCTGAATTGCTATGATGGCCTGAGATTTTCTCTCTCAGCTCTCAGGATTGCCTTGTTCCAATCTATCCAAAAGATAAGGATTTAAAATGAAAACCCAAACATGGCACTTTTCACTTATAATCCTTCCAGGCTCCTGAAAGCTTTAATATTTTTGTTAAACTGCTTTTACTCATGCACTTTCTCCAGGTAACACTTCTAGAAAACCTTTGCTAACCACCACCCTCTTAAATACGGTATCAGGGACACTGCTCTCAGCTCACACAATTCCCTATGCTTATTTTTCCACTATAAAATCTTTCACAGTTTATAATATTGTTATTTCGCTAGCCCTTCTCCATAAAGACTGTTAACGTCTTGTAAGTTATGCCTCATCTTTGAATCAAAGGCACCTAGCATGGTCCTTGACAAATAGTAACTTTATTACCTCTAATTATAGGTAAGCAGAGTCATAAAGCTCACTAAGAATGGTTATTGTTTGTTTGACCAAAGACAAACTATAAATAAAACCAAATTCTGATTTACTATCAATCAATTCAAGGGCTGTTTCTCAACTTAATATAAAAAAAAAACCTTTCATCCTTCAGGAGTCAAAGATGATGTTTTAAAATAGAAACATCTCCAACAAATTTAACATATCCAATATATCAAGATTCAGTCCCTATACTTCAAGACAAAGTTTTCACTGTGCAAACTATCTCCGTATCCTCAGAAAACAACCAGTGATATGGGATCTATACACTCAGGTTAAAATAGTCTTATCATCCTAGGAAACAAAGTTATCATTGTCTAACCAAAATCTCTCACTCTAAATTTCAGTTCATTTCCTTTAGATTTCTGTTGGACTTAAATCCTTTTCCTCATGAAAACCCTTCTTCCTGTAGGATCTGCCAAAGGCAAAGGGAGACTCATAGCTTCTTGGCTCCTTTTTTTAAATATGTTGAAACTGAAAACATTCAATTTGAAGTTCAGTTCATGTAAATTTGTATAGGTTTTCAAGGTCTCAATGTGCAATATTTTCTTTGTAAAAATCTTTCTATTCTTTTGTTCAGAAAAAAATTCTAAAAGAATATTTTCATTACAAAAGTCTTAGAGTGTTTTTTTTTTTTTTTTTAACACTGTGTAGGTCCTGCAGAACCATACAAAGTCATTGAGAGTTCAAAACTTTTATTACTATGAAACACAAGTGCAGAGATATGTAATGCTGTTAATTCTCCCAATGAATCAAGTCCTTGCCACTTTGAGTCTCTTTGCAGTCCATTATCATTCATTATATTACGATCACTAAAACCATCAACTTAGGTAATAATCTAGCAATGCACTGGTTTTTATAGGTAAAGAAACAGAAGTCTGGCAAGGTTAAATGATTTGCTTAAATGACAAGAACAAGGAAGAGAACACAAATCTTCACTTCCAAATTGAAGACTCTACTACATTGCATTTGCATTTTGTAAGATGCTGGGTGAATTATTTATCAAAACTAGTTTCAATTTTAGCTTCAAGAACAAAACAATCTTTCCAGGAGTTGGAAAAGGCAATGTAATTCCAAACATTTCCAATTCCTCTTCACTTTTAAATTCTCTCCAAACAGGCTTTCATTTCCAACATTTCTTGGTGAGATATCAATAATATCCACATTGCTAAACAGATTAGCCAATCCTCATGCCTCTTATTAACTAACCAATTACTGTTTCTTCCTTGAAAAGCTTTCCTCTCTTGACTTGTAGTTATACTCTTCTCTCTTTCTTCAGTTTCTTGGGCTGCTTTGTTCTTTTATTCTTGTCTCTGACTGCTCAACGTTGCAGTATTCCAGAACTGGGTCCTCAGACCTTCATTGATTCTTCATCTAATAGGTCCTTCAGTGGTCCCACCTAGCCTCACCCTGATTATCATCTTATACACACCTTCTGATCCCAAATTTATGTTTCTGACCCAGACCTCTCCCCTGAATTATAACCTTATATAACCAAGTGCCTTTGTACCATCTCCACTTGGATAAGAAAGGCATCTCCAACTTAACCAAATAGCCAAAAATAAAGACCTCAGTCTCCCAATGTTCCTCAAACCTGCTCATGCTTCCTCCTCTCATCTCAGTAAATCACTACACTATGCTTCCACTCACTCAGGCCAAATCCTCAGAATCTGTCTTGTCTTCTATCAGTTTTCTCTCACATCTAGTTCATCACTAAATCCTTTTGGTCTCATCTCCAAAATATACATAGAATCCAACTATTTCGCAAAATTTTCACAGCTACCAACTTCACCCAAGATATATGACCCTCTTTTGCACCTCGCTCTGATGACTGGGGGGACTGTGCCACTGGGTCCCACAAGATACCTTCTATATTAAGGCCACTCTTTCAAGACCAGGAGACATAATTGATATACTTTACATATAGAAACAAACACAAAGAGTTAGGCAAAAGCAGGAGACAAATGAACACCTTCCAAACATGGGAATAACATAGAAACCCCAGAAAAGAACTGAACAAAACAGTGACAGCAATTTACCAGGTAAATAGTTACAAGTCATAAATAAGTTTAATGATCTTGGAAGAAGAATGGATGAACTCAGTGAGCTTCAACAAAGAGAAAATATTAAAAAGAACCAGTCAAAACTGAAGAAACAATGAAATGAAAAATACACTAAAAGAAATCAACAGTAGAATGGAGGATACAGAAACCAGATCAGTGATCTGGAAGACAGAGTAGTGGAAATCTCCCAATCCCAACAGCGAAAAGAAAGAGCATAATAAAAAGATATAGATTAGGATACCTCTAAGACAACAGCAAGCATAGTAACATTTACACTACAGGAGTTCCAGAAGGAGGAAGAGAAAGAAAGGATACGAAACCAATTTGAAGAAATAATGACTAAAAACTTATCTAACTTGGCAAAGGAAACAGACATCTAAGTCCAGGAAACACCAAGGGTCCCAAACAAGATGAACCCAGAGGGACCCTACAAGGATATATTACACTTAAAATGCCAAATGTTAAAAAAAAAAAAAAAAAAGAGAGAGAGAATCTTAAAAGCAGCAATAGATAAACACCTAGCTACATACATGGGAACCCTGTAAGACCATCAGTTAACTTTCAGCAGAAACTGTACAAGCCAGAAGAAACTGGCACTATATATATATATATATATATATATATATATATACACACACTGTAGAAAAACAGCTTACAATCAAGAATACTGTACCTGGCAAGGTTATTATTCATAATTGAGGAAATATAAAGAGTTTCCAGAAAAGCAAAAGCTAAAAGGAGTTCATTCCCACTAAACTGGCCTTAAAAAAAGTATTAAAGGGACTTCTTTAACTAGAAAAGACAAAAACCAAACCAAGCAAAATAAAACAAATTATTAAAGGAAGAAAATCACTGATAAAAACAAACATATAGCAAAGGTTCAACCATCTATGGAGAAGGCAATGGCACCCCACTCCAGTACTCTTGCCTGGAAAATCCCATGAACGGAGAAGCCTGGTAGGCTGCAGTCCATGGGGTCACTAAGAGTCAGACACGACTGAGCGACTTCACTTTCACTTTTCACTTTCATGCATTGGAGAAGGAAATGGCAACCCACTCCAGTGTTCTTGCCTGGAGAATCCCAGGGATGGGGGAGCCTGGTGGGCTGCTGTCTATGGGGTCGCACAGAGTCAGACACGACTGAAGCGACTTAGCAGCAGCAGCAGCAACCATCTATAAAACCAGCATGAAGGTCAAAAGACAAAATAAAAATCACTGATATTTAAAATAATCAGTTAAGCAATACACAGCATAAAAATATATGAATATGACATCAAATTATAAAATGTTGAGAATGGACAAATATTAGTGATTTCAGAATGCTCTTGAACTTAAGTGACTAACTGCTTGTTATATTTACATAGGTTGTTACATACAAACTTCATGGTAACCACAAACACAAAACTGATACTAGAGACACAAAAAATACAAGAAATACAAACACATACACAGACAAAAAAAAGGTCATCAAATCACAAGGGAAGAGGACAAGAGAAGGAAGGAACACAGGACAACTAAGAAAAAAACCAGAAAACAACTAACAAAATGGCAGTAAGTACAACCTATGACTAATTACTCTAAATGTAAATTGACTAAGTGCTCCAATCAAAAGACATCGGGTGGCTGAATGGATTTTTTAATAGTCTGTATCTACACTGCCAGCAAAAGACTCACTTCAGTTGTAAAAACATAGATTAAAAGTGAAGGAATGAAACAAAGATATTCCATACAAACAAACAAAATGAATTGTTGGAGTAGCAATAAGAATATCAGACAAAACAGGCTTTAAAACAAAGAAGAATGTTACATAATTATAAAGGGAACAATCCAATAAAAGGATAATGCTTGTAATATGCACCCAACACAGACAAACCTAAATATAAAACATTAACAGACATAAAGGGACAAATTGAGAGTAATACAATAATAACTATTTGCATCTATTTGCACATACTATTTGCATCAGTAACTAGCTCATCCAAACAGAAAATCAGTAAGAAAAAGTTGGCCTTAAATGACACATTAGACCAGATGGACATAACAGACTATTATAGAACATTCCATCCCCAAACAGCAAAATACACATTCTTTTCAAGTACACATGGAACATTCTCCAGAGGTTAGGGGTGGGACTGAAAGTCCCAACCCTCTAATCACAGGGATGAGTCTCCTGGCAATGAGCCCTCATTCTTCAGTGAAGTCCAAAAGTCACCTCATTAACATGACAGAAGATACCTTTATGGTTCTCATCAATTAGGAAATTTCAAGAGTTTTAAGAGCTGCATGCTAGAAAAGGTGACAAAGATAAGATATTTATTTCATATTACAAATCACAGTATCACCTATGTCCACACAGGAAATTGCCCACAAATAATTATAGACGTATTATTCATACTAGCCAAAATGTGGAAACAACTCAAATATCCATTATAGATTAAAAGATAAATAAGCTATGGTATATCTATAAAATGGATTATTATTTGGCCATAAAAATGAGTTACTGATATATGCTGTGATGTGGATAAATCTTAAAAACATTATGCTAAAGTGAAAGAAGTCAGTCAAAAAAAGATAATATATGATTCCATCCATATGAAAGTCTAGAATAGGAAAATCCACAGAGACAAAAAGTAAATTAGTAGCTGCTTAGGCTTGGGAGGAGGATAATATGGGGAGGGGGTGGAGGTAAGAGGACAGATAAATAAAAAGGCACAGGGTGTCTCTTTAAAGTGAGGAAGATGTTCCAAACTTGACTGAGGTATGGTTGCATATGTCTATATCACTGCTGACAGTGACTGCAGTCATGAAATTAAAGACGCTTGATCCTTGGAAGGAAAGCTATGACAAACCTAGACAGCATATTAAAGAGCAGAGACATCACTTTGCTGACAAAGGTCCATATAGTCAAAACTACAGTTTTTCCAGTAGTCATGAATGTAAGAGTTGGGACCAGAAAGAAGGTTGAGAACAAAAGAACTGATGCTTTTGAATTGTGGTGCTAGAGAAGACTCCTGAGATTTCCCTGCACTACAAGAACTTCAAACCAGTCAATCCTAAAGGAAATCAACCCTGAGTATTCATAGGAAGGACATATTTTGAAGCTCAAGCTTCATGTTGGCCACTTGATGCGAAGAGCCAACTCATTGGAAAACACCCTGATGCTGGGAAGGATTGAAGGCAAAAGGAGAAGGGGGCATTAGAGGATGAGATGGTTAGATAGCATCACTAAATCAATGGACATAAATTTGAGCAAACTCTGGGAGATAGTGAAGGACAGGAAAGCCTGGCATGCTTAAGTTCATGAGGTCACAAAAAGTTGGACATAACCTAGTGACTGAACAATAATAACAATCTCTGAATATACTATAAATCACAGAATTATATGTTTTAAATGAGTGATTATATAGTAAGGTCAACAAAGCTATTAAAAATTAATACATTAAATGTGATCATGAAAGTGGAAAACCCATCTTAAGCAGAGGTAGCATCAAAAAGTTGTCTTGACTTGCCATGACTCTGGCGCTCTGTGGTACTTCCTCCTACCATGGTTACTCCTACTAATGCATGCTGTTACTCCTCTAACACTAGCTTCCTACATTTTTCTGAGTGATTTTATTACCGCCTTGTCAACTTGTTGACTTATCTCTTGTACGTCTATGTGAAAGTGTTAGTCACTCAGTCATTCCGACTCTTTGCAACCCCACGGACTGTGGCCTACCAGGCTCCTCTCAGTTCATGGGATTTCCCAGGCAAGAATACTGGAGTGGGTTGCCATTCCCTTCTCCAGAGGATCTTCCCAACCCAGGGACCGAAATTGGGTCGCCTGCATTGCAGGCAGATTCTTTACTGTCTGAGCCACCTACACATCCATGTATTTTCATTTTTACCCCCACCTCAAAACACACAGCTTGCCCCCATTATTATGCAGAGGTCCAAAGCAATCATCTGTGAAGGCCTTAAGTTCTCTGTCAAATGCCTGAGACTATATCCCAAATCTTATTCATTACTTCATCTAGCTAAATTCAACCGCAGCACTTTGAAAAGCTATGTTATTAGTATAACTATATTAAATTACACACATCATTTATTTGCTTGTCGGTTGTATCAGGGACTGTGAAAAACTACCACGTGTAAAATAGTCGTAAAATGTCACTGTTGGAAGTGACCTTAGAGATGCTCAAATCCAATTCTGCCGTTTTATAACTGAGATGATGGATACAAAAATGTAGACAGACTTTTCCAACGTCACTCAGTAAGCCAGTAAATCTCCATTCAAGGCCCTTTCTGTCCACTGGTGATTCCAAGTTGATAACCAACCAGAAGTACAAGGGAGTCAAAAACTCTTAACTACTGTACACACACACAAACAGAAAATGACATGCAGAGATAATATTACAATCCATTATTGTGAGTTAGTAAACTAAAGGTTATTAGTATGTTTTAATTTCTATTCTCGTCTTTAAGTTCAAACACACTTTTCTTTGAATCACAATGAAATCAGAACAGCTTTTGCTGAATTATACATATAATTAATTTTATGGAGCCAATTTAAGTTAATTATTTTCTCTTATTATTTAATTCAAAGTAACTAATTTATTAGTCATTTTTTATCAGCATACTAAGTTTCCCCTACTTTGAATCATGATTGCCAAAATAAAGGAAAGTCAACTACAACAAATTTTCCTATTTGGTAACAATTGGAAGGGAACACACCACAATACAATTTATTCCAATAATTTTGTTCATATCATATCAAAATAAATATCATGATGATCTAGTTTCCATTTATGACTTGAGGCAATTTTTTGAGTTCTGTTTATAGCAGCAGCATTTCATAAGAGCTTTTTGGAGGAAAGCAAACTATGGTGTCACAGAAAAGAATTTTTACTTTACATTTTTGCCAACCTTAGATTCATTCCTATAGAAGAAACATATTTAGCATATTCCAAGCTAACAAAGTCTTGGTCTGCATCACAATTGGTATCTTGACATTTAATAAATTAAAACATTGTAACATATGAGGTGTCTCACTGAGACAGCTAACACAGTAAATGATCATTCTTTATTCAAATATTAAAATTTTTATTTTTAATAACATAGAAATTACTAAGGTTATATGCATAGCGCAGAACAGGTTATTATTTTCATCATTTGAAGAACAAACAAAAATCCCTCTAAACTCCTCTAAACTCCTCCCCCTGCCAATTCTTTAACAGCTGAAACCTGCCACATTTAAAACCAAGCAATAAATTGAACTATCATATGCTTGTCAAAAGCACAAGGAAAGAATTTGAGATTCTCAATATCAAGTTTTCATTGTGAAGTGACTGTGTCAAAGTCTTCTGGTGAAAAGAGAATTTCAATAAAAATGTGAGAGAACAGTGGGGGAGAACTCCAAGAAACCACTGCTTTATTTCTTCGACTGGGCAGTGAGTTGTGCTAATGAAACTCAGGTGGATGCTAGACAGCCAGCCCCAGGGCTCCCCAGGCAATGCTACCCTCACACTGACAATGAGAGCTCCTATGAGCCTCACAGAAAGGTGCCACTTTAAAGAGAAACTGAAAAAAGTAAAGAGGATCAAATTACCGCGCAGCAGCTGAAACCCATGGCTTTAGGGCAAAAAACAAAGTGATTGTACTTCAACTACCTTTAAAGAGCACCGCCATACCAAATTACATGCATTTCTACTGGATGAGAGGAGGACACATTTATTACCATCTGTGAGCCGAACTAATGATGATCTGGTGCGAAGATCAGTAGATTCAATTAACAAATGAATGGCTTATTTTCATCTCTTCAGTTTATTAGTAATTGTTGCTTACAAGCTTCCCTGTGTCTCACACAACAGGTTTTTCTCCCCCTAACTTGAGAGTT
Organism: Cervus canadensis; assembly: GCF_019320065.1. Taxonomy (NCBI): domain Eukaryota; kingdom Metazoa; phylum Chordata; class Mammalia; order Artiodactyla; family Cervidae; genus Cervus; species Cervus canadensis. The sequence goes on from NC_057398.1 coordinate 13,617,234, forward strand.
ATCTTGAGAATGCTCTCAAGTTGGGTGTTAAAGCACTGCTGCTGAATACCCAATGTACCGCTCTGCCTTAAACATTTAGTTTCAAAAATTTTTAAGTTAACTGATTTTTATATCATTGCTCTGGTTTTCATAATTCCACACTTTCCAGGTTTGGGTACCACTGTGCAAGCACCCCAAACAAGCCATCTCCAAGACTGAGACTTGAGCAGGTATCAGAGAGCAAACCCAGATGTAGGCGAGCAATTCTTTGTTACAACAGTATTCAGCTACACATTTAAAATGGTTCTGAAACTTACTGACACGCAATTCCGTAGCATAAGAAACAACGTAATCATAAGGAATAACAAAGAACAAGTATTTCCCTTACCTGGATCGTGGAAAGGCACCAAAGCAAAGTTGAAAAGAGGTCTCTTAGGTCTTTTCAAAGACGTCTCCAAAATTTTGGAAGCCCCCTCGATCACCTGAACTAGATCATCATACATGGAACCAGTCACATCAAACACAAATGCCAAGGTGGAGGCCCCCTCGGGAATTTCTTCTGCCTCGACCTCGGACTGGGGGATTGCATCCTGCGCTCGGGAAGGATAAAGAAGAGCGAGGAGGAATATGGTGTGGACCATGTCCCAGGAAATCATTTTGTCTTTCTTTCCTTTTTTTCCTTTTTTCTTTTTTTCCTGGAGCGCCTAAGCACTCTGCTGAGCCCTCCTCAACAGGCAGCGGGTTTCCTCTCTGGGCAATTTATTCGACTTCAGAAACCTCTTTGAACTTGCAAAAAGTTGGGGGCTGAGAATCAGATGGGGACGAGCACCAAACCCGAAATCCCTGCACGGGGCCGGGCAGGCAAAGATGCGGCAGCCTTCGTCCGGACGCAGCCTCCTTCGGGACGGCCGAGTGCCCGCGGCCGGGGCGGCGTGTGGCTGAGTGCGGGCGGCGCGCCCGGCCCATGCCCCGGGGACCGCTCCCAGCCAGCGGCGCCGCGCCGAGTCCGCTGCCCTCGCCGCCGCCGCCGCCGCTCTCCGCCCGGACCAGCCGCCGCGGCTCCCAACTTTCCACTGCGCGCCGCCCGCCCGCAAGCGGGCCGGGGAGGGGAAGACGGGCTCGGCCTCGCCTCCTGATTGGTCGAGGGCCTCCTGATTGGCTCCCGGGCCCCGCCTCCTGGAGGGCAACTTCTCCCCACCGAGTCCCGGGTCAATTGAGTACCAGGGAAGCGCTCCCCGGGTCCCCTCCGCGCCTACCCGCGCGGCGCCTCCCCCAAAACCCCGGGGTAAACAATGGCTTTCAAGAATGTGTGGCAAGGTCCCGAACCGAGGGACACTGCGCTATCCCAGTGCACAAAGGGGATTGCCTTTTTTTGTTGTTGTTGTTCTGCGATGCAAACGCTGCTTCAGACACCTCGTTCATAATACACCCCCCCACCCCCCCGCCGCCCCCAAGAAGCCAAGACCACCCCCCTCCCCCCCCGCTTGCGCAGCCCAGCTTCCTGTCCTCGGCTCTCAACCCAGCCGGGAGGGGGAGCTGGAAAGGTCCTCCCGGCTGGGCTGCAGCCACTTTATCACTCTGATCTCCTCGGGGACGGTGGGGCTTTGGTGGGAGGGAGGGAGGAGAGAGCTGGACCGGCCAGAAACGGGCGGACAGGGAAAAGGGTTGTTGAGGGAAACGAGAGAGAGACAGCGGGGCCTGGGTAGTCACTGAGCGTAAGTGGGAAAGATGGTAGGAGTCAAAGCAGTTGGGTGTGAGTACAGGATGGAGGATGGAGTAAAGGATGGAGGCTCAGTGCGCCGGAGGAGAGGGAGAGCGGCAAAGGAAGGTGGGGGGCGGGGGGGGGGCGGGGAGACCGTCTGAAGGAGAAAATTGATTTTTTGTTAAATTTCCCTGTCAAGATTCATGCTTGCCGAGCAACATAAATCCTCCCCTCAGCTTAGTGAGGCGTAGTAATATCCTCATTTCATATTTCCTCCCATAGAACACCCGTGTGCCCAGCCTCAGCCAAAGACCCATTACAAAGGTGTTCCCCTCTGTGGCATTTTCTTGCTGATAAGTGAGGAAACCTCGCCCGAAAAACAGTACAGCGTTTTTCCGTCTTGTCATTATTACCCTACACTTTGGTACCAGTAATAGAGATAACAAGGTGGACAAAGAAAGTCAACCATAAGCTGAGGGTTCTTTGCCTCTTTTTAATAAAAATGTATTCACATCCTGCCAAAGGAGCTGCTGTCCAGATCCTGGCATGTAAAGAGGGGCCAGCAGGCATCTTGATCCAGTTGGAATGTGTGTTAGACCACCCATCCAACACAGAGGCAGCCTCCGGAAGAGCCGGGTCCCCTGAGCCTCTTAGACTTTAATCTGCAACTGTCTTCCCTTTCAGACCCAGCGACTCTGGAACCTGAGTTTATGATACCTATAAGTCATGTCATTTAAAGGAAGCAGCCTAGCCATTTGGGCTGAGTGAGAATATGAGAAGAAAGGGGGAAAGTATTTCCTCTCTAAGTAGTATTTAGAAAATGCTATTTGAGTAACCTACTCCTTTGTTTATCTTAAAGGGATTGCATTCTAAGTCCTGAGACTTCACTGAGACCTGAGCTGATCCAGGTGGTAGAGCTTGCTGTTAAGACTTCTGGGTCAGATAATCTGAGTGCAATGCCCAGCTGTGACCCTTAATTACGGGGTATCTTCAGAAGTTACCTACCTCTTCATGCCTTCGTTGATTCAGCTGTAAATGGAAATAATGGTAGAACAGACCTAATAAGGATTCAGTGATCTATCTTGGTAATTGTTTCATGTACACTTGAAAAAAATGTTGTTTGGTGGGAATTCTCCATAAATGTCAATTAGTTTGATAGTGTTTTTCGAATCTTCTGTATTCTTACTGATTTCTGCCTTCCTAACAGAACAATCAGAATCAAAATCTGACTTAATTATGGATTTGTCGATTTCTTCTTGTCCTTTTATGAGGTTTTGCTTCATGCATTTTGAAGCCTGTAATCCATACACACTTAGGATTATTATGTCAGCTTGATTAATTGATATTTTTATCATTGTGAAGTTACATTCATTATCCCTGGTAATATTATTTACTGTGGAATATGCTTTGTCTAATATTAATATAGCACTCCAGTTTTGATTAGTGTTTTAGCATGATATATAACTTCCCATCCTATTGCTTTTAACTTATTTGTGTATATTAAAATGTGCTTCCTGTAGTCACCTTAACATTGGGTCTCGCTTTTTTTATGCAAACAATCTCAGCCTTTTATTGAGCTCTTTAGACTATTTCCATACAGTATGTAATGGATATGGTTGGGTTGAAATCTAACATCTTGCTATTTGTTTTTTATATGTTCTTCTGTTCTTTGTTTCTTTTTTCCCGTTTTTCTGCATTCTTTTGGGTTGATTGAATGTTTTTTATGATTCCATTTTATCTCTATTGCTAGCTTATTAGCTATAACTATTTTATTTTAGTGGTTGCTATAGTGTTTATCCTGGAGGAGGACTTGGCAACCCACTCCAGTATTCTTGCCTGGAGAACCCCATGGACAGAGGAGCCTGGAGGGCTACAGTCCATGGGGCCGCAGAGTCAGACAGGACTGAGTGACTAAGCACATAGCATTTATAACAGGGCTTCCCCAATGACTCAGTAGTAAAGAATCTGCCTGCAAAGCAGAAGACACGGGTTCAATTCCTGGGTTGGGAAGATCCCCTGGAGAAGGAAATGGCAACCCACTCCAGTATTCTTGCCTGGAAATTCCCATGGACAAAGAAGCCTGGTGGTGGGAAATCCCATGGACAGAGGAGTGGGGGGCTACAGTCCATGGAATCGCAAAAGAATCGGGCAGGACTGAGCAACTAAATAACAACAGTGTTTAAATTATACATCACCATCTTCCTTCAAGTAATGCTATACCACTTCACATACAGTAAGAGAACCTCAGGATAATATACTCCCATTAATTTCCTCCCAATCTTTTTTGCTGTTTTCATCCATTTTATTTTACAATATTTTAAACCCCACACTAAATATAATTTTTAAAGTAGTCAATTATCTTTTTAAAAGATATAATTAATTTAAAAATGAATATACTTACTCATGTAGTTGCCATTTCTGGTGCTGTTCATTTCTTTGTGTAAATCCAGGTTTTCATCTGATGTCATTTTCCTTCCCCATGAAGGATTTGCTTTTCTGTTTCCTGTAGTGCAGTTCTGCTGGTGATGAATTCTTTCACTGTTGTGTGTTCAAAAAATTCTTTGTTCCACCTTTGTTTTTGATAGTTTGGGGGTTTTGTTTCATTTAGGTCCGTGGGTTGTTTTTACTTATTTAGCTGGATAGAGGAATCGAGGTTGGCAGGTTTTTGTTTTCCTTTTAGTACCTTAAAGAGGTTATTCCACTGTCGTCTTTCTCGCGCTGTTTCCAGTGAGAAATTTCTGTCATATGTATTTTGTCCTTTTATATGAAACAATTAACATATATGAGGCCATGGAATTGTTACCTAGTTCATTGATGGTCTCTTCAGTTTTTTAAATTACTATTTTCTTTTCTTGTTATGTTTCAATTTTTGATAGTCTTCAAGCTCTTTCTCAAAGTTCACTAATCTATTTTTCTTTACTGTTTGTTCTGCCAGTTGTCTCATCCAGTGTACCTTACAGCTCAGATGCTGCAGTTATTTCTAAAAGCTCTCTTTAGATCATATATATATATGTCTTCCATGTCTCATTTTAAGTGTGTGAATATCTGGAATACAGTTTTAATAACTTTTTATGTCCTTGACTGGTAATTCTAATATCTGTATCAGCTCTACATCAGTTTCAATTCATCAGTGTTTCTCCTTAGTATAGGTTGTATTTTCTTGATACCTTTCAGGTCTCCTATTTTCTGATTGAATGTCAGACATATGAATTTTACCTTTATATTATAAATTTATATTAGATATTTCTGTATTTTTATAAATATTCTTGAACTCTATTCTGGGACAGACTAAAGTTATTTGGAAAGAGTTTGATCCTTTTGCGACTCACTTTTTAAATTTGTCATGTCAGACCAAAGCGCTATTCAGTGGAGAATGAATTATTGCGCATTGCTGAGGAAAGACTCTTCTGAATACTCTCCCCAGTGCGCTTTGCAGCATGAGGTTTCCTAGTCTGGCAGGTGGGGACGGAGCCATCCGCATCCCTGTGTGAGTGTGGGCACAGTCACCCTTACTCTTGCCAGTGGTTTTCCCTCACATGCACATTGCTGGTCAGCACAGCTGAATGTACAAGGAAGACTCTCCTCCCCGCTCCATCTTGATTCCACCTCCACACACCATGGCCTGGAAACTCTCTGAAGATGGTGAACTGGGACAGTTATAGGATTTATCTCCCATCTCTCTGGGATCATTGTCCTTCTTTGCCTGAGAGCAAAATGAAAAGTATGCTTATGATGCACTTAGCCCAATGCCTGGCAATGCAGCAAGTACTCAATAAAGTTTAGTAGTATTAGTACCATTATATTTATTTGAAGTTACAGCATTGCAAGTTTGAAGCTATGTGTATATGCATTGGGGACACAATGCTTTGGAAGGGACGGATAACTAAGGAGGCATTTTTACTTGTTTATTTATAGACGGTCTTTTGTAGCTTCACTAGCATCCTGAAATTGAAGTGGGTGGTAACACTTAAGAACAGGTGTAAGGTTTACAAGGTACCATGATGGGGAAAACAGGTGATAAAGAAATGGGATATTTAATGTAAATACACATTAACTTCCATAACCCCAGTGCATCTCTCCACTCTAGTCTCGTATAATTGATGACTATGATTTGCAACATTGGGGAGACATACATGGTTCTCCCACTGCTTTTCAATAAAATTTGAACTCTTTTTTCAAATGCAGATCTCTAGGGACCAAGTAGCCCTGTACGAAAATGTTATTTACACTTTAAAATAAATGACTCCCTGAAAGTAGATGTTGGCAGGCAGTCAGCTAAGCATACCGGGAATATAAAATGGGAGAAAGTGATTGGGTCAGGAAGAGGACACGGCCCAGGACGGAAGAAGGAAGGGTGGGGCAAAACAGACGGCGATGCTTAAGTCAGAGTATTGCCCAGAAATAACAATATATATTTCTGGGAAATAACAGTATTTCTCAGAAATAACAATAATAATAAATAGTAATATATAGCCTTTTTTCACACTTGTGTTATTAAAAACACTCTCTGTAAGGCTGAAGGAATACTAGTCTATGAATCTAGTGACTTCAACCACTAATTGTTTTCAGTTCTGTCACTCACAAGCAGGTCATACTGAACAATTTCTAAAATTTGTTCCAGCTGTAACATTCTCTGTTGGTCTTAGCTGAAGTTCCCAGAAAGCAGAGCCTGAAATAAGGTCTGGGGTGTGATGGCAGGGTGCAGGCATGAAGGGTAGAGGCAATGACGCAGCAGAGAAGGAGAGCCGGTGGAAAAGTATACTCTCAAGTCGGCCTCTGCTTTAAGCTACTGGCTACTGGGGCCATAGGACAGACTGAAAACCTTTATGTTAGCCCCTCAACATTGTGAAGGAGCAAGGGAAGTGAAGGAAGTAAAAGAGGAAATTAGCTAGCCATCAGCAAGCAACCATCCTCATTGGTCAAAGACTGATCCCATCAGGTCAAAAACCCCACAATTTGGGGTCCTACAAATATGTGTGCTGATCTGAGTTCCTTGGCATCCTGCTCCAAGGCATCAATAGGAAAGCCCAGGACAGAGACAAGAGAGGCCCAGGAGACGCCTGAGAAAAGATGCTATCGGGTTACACCTGCATGAAGTTGGTTGGAGCTTGTGTTATATCCTGAAGGCATGAAAAGACACTGCTGCTGCTGCTGCTGCTGCTAAGTCGCTTCAGTCGTGTCTGACTCTGTGCGACCCCATAGACGGCAGCCCACCAGGCTCCCCCGTCCCTGGGATTCTCCAGGCGAGAACACTGGAGTGGGTTGCCATTTCCTTCTCCAATGCATGAAAGTGAAAAGTGAGAGTGAAGTCACTCAGTCGTGTCTGACTCTTAGTGACCCCAGGGACTGCAGCCTACCAGGCTCCTCCATCCACGGGATTTTCCAGGCAAGAGTACTGGAGTGGGCTGCCATGAAAAGACACTGAAGGAATTCAAACTAAAGAGCAAAAAGATTAGTTATACTTCAGCAAAATCAGACAATGAGCGAATAATGGGATAAGGAAAGTAAACTTGGGAAAAAGACAAAAATAGGACCAGGCTGAAGTAATAATACTAACATCCTTCATCTAACAAAACTGAGATTCAGCCAGTTTCTGCAATTTGCCTTAAGGTCATGGTTAGTGAGGAGCGGAACCAGGACTTGGAGGCAGGCAAGCTGATTCCCACGCTCCTGCTCTTCACCGCTTTGCACTGCTGCCATGAGGCTCCAAATTATGAACTGGTATAACAGCATTGGATAAGACAAGGGGAAATTGTTAATACATTAGGAGTCTGAGATTAACATATACACACTGCTGTGTATAAAATATATCTACTATTGTGGGAAAGATTCCCTCAGAAGAAATAGAGTAGCCCTCATAGTCGACTTCTGAAATGCAGTACTTAGGTGCAGCCTCAAAAATGAGAGAATGAAAAAAAAAAAAAACATGAGAGAATGATCTCACTTCATTTCCAAGGCAAGCCATTCAACATCATAGTAATCCAAGTCTATGCCCCCATCACTTATGCCAAAAAAGATGAAGTTGACTAGTTCTATGAAGACCTACAACACCTTCTAGAACTGACATCAAAAAAGAAAAGAAAGATGTCCTTTTCTTCATAGGGGGTTGAAATGTAAAACTAGGAAGTCAAGAGATACCTGGAGTAACAGCTAAGTTTGGCCTTGGAGTACAAAATGAAGCAGGGCAAAAGCTATAGGGGTTTCTTCAAGAGAACATGCTGGTCATAGCAACCCCCCTCTTCCAACAACCCAAGGGATGACTCTGCACATAGACATCACCAGATGGTCAATACTGAAATCAGATTGACTATTTTCTAGTCAGCAAAAACAAGACGGAGAGCTGACTGTGGCCAAGTTCATGAGCTCCTTATTGAAAAATTCAGGCTTAAAGTGAATAAAGTAGGAAAAACTACTAGACCATTCAGGTATGACCTAAATCAATTCCCTAATTGGAGATGATAAATAAATTTGAGGAATTAGATCTGGTAGACAGAGTGCCTGAAGAACTATAGACAGAGGTTCATAACATTGTACAGGAGGCAGCGACCAAAATCACCCTGAAGAAGAAGAAATCCAAGAAGGCAAAGTGGTTGTCTGAGGAGGCTTTACAAATAGCAAAAGAAAGAAGAGAAGCAAAAGGCAAAGGACAAAGGGAAAGATATACCCAACTGAATACAGAGTTCCAGAGAATAGCAAGGAGAGTTAAGAAGGCCTTCTTAAATGAACAATGCAAAGAAATAGAGGAAAGCAACAGAATGGGAAATACTAGAGATTTCTTCAAGAAAACTAGAGATATGAAAGAAGCATTTCATGTAAGGATGGACACAATAAGGGACAGAAATGGTAGGGACCTAACTGAAGCAGAAGAGATTAAGAAGAGGCGGCAAGAATACACAAGAATTATACAAGAAAGGTCTAAATGACTCAGATAACCACAACGGTGTGGTCACTCACCTAGAGCTGGATATCGTGGAATGTGAAGTCAAGTGGGCTTTAGGAAGAATTACTACAAACATAGCTAGTGGAAGGAATGGAATTCCAGCTGAGCTATTTCAAATTATAAAAGATGATGCTGTTAAAGTGCTGCACTCAATATGCCAGCAAATTTGGAAAACCCAGCAGTGGCCACAGGCCTGGAAAAGGTCAGTTTTCATCCAAATCCCAAAGATAGGCAATGCCAAAGAATATTCAAATTACCAAATAATCACACTCATTTCACATGCTAGCAAGATTATGCTCAAAATCCTTCAAGTTAGGATTCAGCAGTACATGAACCTAGAAATTCCCAGATGTACAAGCTGGGTTTCAAAGAGGCAGAGGAAACATATGTCAAATTGCCAACATTTGTTGGATCCTGGAGAAAGCAAGGGAATTCCAAAAAACATCTGCTTCATTGACTATGCTAAAGATTTTGACTGTATAGATCATAACAAACTGTGGAAAATTCTTAAAAAGATAAGAGTACAAGACCACCTTACCTATCTCCTGAGAAACCTATATGTGGGCCAAGAAGCAATAGAACCAGAACAACAAACTGGCTTCAAATTGGGAAGGGAGTACTACAAGACTATATATTATCACCCTGCTTATTTAAATTCTGTGCAGAGTACATCATGGAAGTGCCAGGCTGGATGAATCACAAGCTGGAATCAATATTGCTGGGAGAAATATCAACAACCTCAGATATGGAGATGATACCACTCTAATGGCAGAAAGTGAAGAGGAACTAAAGAGCCTCTTGATGAGGGTGAAAGAGAGCGAAAAAGCTGGCTTGAAACTCAACATTCAAAAAACAAAGATCATGTCACCCAGTCCCACCATTTCATGGCAAATAGAAGGGGGAAAGTGGAAGAAGTGACAGATTTTATATTCTTGAACTCCAAAATCACTATGGACGTTGACTGCAACCATGAAACTAAAAGATATTTGCTCCTTGGGAGGAAAGATATGACAAAACTGGACAGCATATTAAAAAGCAGAGACATCACTTCTGACAAAGGTCCATATAGTCAAAACTATGGTTTCCCAGTAGTTGTTTACAGATGTGATAGTTGGACCATAAAAAAGGCTGAGTGCCAAAGAACTGATGCTTTTGAACTGTGGTGTTGGAGAAGCCTTGTGAAAGTCCCTTGGACTGCAAGAACTTCAAACCAGTCAATCTAAAGGAAATCAACCCTGATTATTCACTGGAAGGACTGATGTGAAGCTCTAATACTTTGGCCACCTGATGCAAAGAGTGACTCACTGGAGAAGACTCTGATGCTGGGAAAGATTGAAAGCAAAAGGAGAAGGGGTTGGCAGATGATGAGATGGTTAGTCAGCATCACCTACTCAAATGAACATGAATTTGAACAAACTCTGGGAATTAGTCGAAGACAGAAGTATGGTGTGCTACAGTCCACGGGGTCACAAAGAGTCAGACATGACTTAGTGACTGAACAACAATAACAATATATAAAATAGATAATCAGCAAGGACCTACTGCATAGCACAGAGAACTCTACTCAATATTCTATAACGACCTAAATGGGGGAAAAAAATCTGCAAAAGAATATATATGTATGTATATATATGTATGTATATGTATATATATATGTATGTGTGTATATATATATATGTATGTATGTATAATGGAATCACTTTGCTGTATGCTTGAAACTAACATAACATTGTAAATCAACTAGACTCCAATATATAAAACAAAAGTTTTAAAAGTACCACTGCTTTTTAATATATTGACTTTGTATACCACAACCTTGCTGAATTTGGTAATTTGTTATCAGTTTAACAAGATGTGGTTTTTCAGACAGATTCTTAGGACTTTATACCTATGTGATTACATTATTTGCAAATAAAGACAGTTTTACTTTTTTAAAAAGTAACAAAAGTATTTGGCAATTTCCCATTGCCTTTTATGAAAGATCTGCAGAGGTAATTCCAAACAAGCACAAGCCAAAAACATTCTTTAAAGTTTTCACAGAGACCAGGATGAGAGGAAAAAGCAAGTTCCATGGTAGGTGATACCTGTCCTTTCTTGGTCAACCCTAAATATTATCCTAGATTACCTCCAAGATGTCCTAGAAGATCCTTGGATGTAAAGGATGGGAGTTCAGAAGGGAGTAGCTGCTCCTGGAAATGAAGAAACAATGCAGATTTTGCAGTGAGATGGAGTAGATTACAGAGCATCTCCTGTTTCATGCTAACAACCACCAAATTAGCTCTCAAACATCCTCTTTATGAAGGTTCTCATCTTTGCCATATTTTAGGATGGAAATATGAAAAGGTAATGTGTTTTAAAAAGTGGCCTAGCACATTTATAGCAAAATCACAACTAAAATCTTCTCTCCAATTCAGTTTTCTCCCTTGGAATTCTTTTACCTATTCTGGAGAAGATCAGACTCTGCTCACTGGCTAAGAATTTTAAGAGATCACCTAATTGGAAGCATTTATCACACTAGGCCTAATAAAGCCTAGCTCAGGAAAACATTGCCTCAAAAGACTGAGTTCTCAAGACAATTGCTATAAAGTAATGTGTCTATACACCACTTATTGTAAACTGCCTCCTGCAACTCACTAGATGGTTTGACATTATCCTCAATGATCTTCCCCCAAATGTCTAGTTCTCCATGTAAGGAGCCCCAGGATTATTTGATGTTTACTTTAGCACATTTCTACAGGGTAAGTAATGGGCTATTCTTTGCAATACAATGAATTAAAAGTAGAGTAAGTTTGCAACCATAAGTACATTTGTACTTTGACCATAATGGTTGTACTTGGCACCACTATGAAACTTAAAAAAAATAATAAAGTTAGATTATTTTTTTCTCATCCCCCTTAAGAAGGCAATAAAAGGATGGATAGCCATCGGTGTTGTAACTGGAAAATTAATCACATCAAATATTCTCATACTAATCAAGTTATAAGCCTGGAATTGGCTTATATAAAACAGATGTTTACAATCTTATTCTCCTTTGGTACAAATGTCAAGAGAAGAAAGAACAGCATAACTCTTTCATGGCATGCTTTGCAGAATAGAACATACTACTTTTACATTTTTAATGAAGCCACAAAGCTTGTGGCCAGCCAGGGGGACAGCCAGAAGAGGGGAAAGCACCGGGACTGAGTCTTCTACCCTTTATAAGCCAAAACCCCTGTTGTCTGTTACGAAATGGGAAGTACGCTGCCTAACGAAGAGGGAACATGTGTCTGGTAGTTTGTCCAAAGGGAGCCTCCCTTTTGGCCCAGCCTCTGTCCTAGTTCTCTAGGACTCAGGATTTTGGTTTGCATGTCAATGGTGAGCTCTTCATAAGGACCTCAGCTATCCACACCTCTACCCACACCCTCCTCCACCCCTTGGATAAAGACCAAGAGACCTACAAGCTGTAGTTAGACTACTTGGGGAGAACTTCTGAAAGCTTAACTGAACACTTAATGAAGGAGAGAGGCTTGAACCAAGAATGTCTCAGCTTCCCTTTCTGGGGAAAAAAAAAAGAAAATGGAAGAAATTAAAATTTATTCTCAGTGACCTCTCTCCAGATGTCCTTTCAAACCTCCATTCCCTCTCACAGAAAGCTGCTGTTCCCATAAAGTCAGGGCAACATTCACACACCCAGTCTTTTCTGCTCTTTTATCTCAATTCAAATGCCAGAAAAGATTTTAGAGAGTATCTCTCTACTCCAGTGTCTTCATTTTACAGAGAGAAAACTGAGTCTCAGAGAGTGACTTGTCCAAGGTCTCATAAAATTTTGAAGTAGGGCTTGGAAGTATATTTTGGACCCATAATTATCACTTTTCTGCCTCACTAGCTATATTAGCTAATATTTATTGAGTATTTCAAGTACTTTTTATGTATGAACACAGTTAACCACCTTCAGTTCTCATTCCAAAGCTATGAGGTAGTTAACATAATGACCCCCATTTCACAGAAGAGGAAATTAAAGATGAAATTCACACAAAGGGGTTAGATCATCTGGCCTGGTTCTCTATCTTGTTCTCATTCTTTTCTTCATTTTTATTCTCCTCCTTTTGCCTTCAGTCCACATTTTCCCTATTATTTTACAGTAAAGTTGAAAATTTTAATAATCACACTTTGAAGTAATTACCTTATAGTATATTTCAAAGTTTTATTAGTAATATAATAAAAAATACTTTATTGGCCTTTTCAGAGGGAAAAAAAAAAAAGATACTACAATCCTGATTTCATTTGCTTTGTCCATTATCCATGAAGCAGTCTTTGGATGCTTATTATTATATGTATATAATGAGCTTTTCCTGCCCCTAAGCCTAGTTCTGAGGTTTCTCCCTCATTATTTATCGATTCAAACTAATTTTATATTTTCCCATGATTCCATTAATTCCTTGAGAATAAGGGCTTGAAGGTGGGAGGAGAAGGGGATGACAGAGGATGAGATGGTTGGATGGCATCACTGACTCAATGGACATGAGTTTGAGTAAACTCTGAGAACTGGTGACGGACAGGGAGGCCTGGCGTGCTGCAGTCCATGGGGTCGCAAAGAGTTGGACATGACTGAGTGACTGAACTGAACTGAAGGGCTATATTGGGGTCATCTTCATAAACACATTGTGCTCAACATGCAGTAGGAATTCAATAATCTTTCTTTAATGAACTGCTTAATTCATAATGGTTAATAATAATGACAACAGTAATAACAATTGCCATCTAAGGGATATTTTAACCATGTTCTTGTCACATAAGTGAAATAAAAATATTCAATATTCACAATGATCTTATAAGATAAATATTTCTATAACCATTTCAAAGATGAACAAACTAAACTAAGAATGGAAAGCAATCTGCCCAAGATCACATTGGTAGTACATTGTACATCTAGGAGTTAAACCCAAGTCTTTTAGGCCTCTTTCCAATATACTCCATCACCATCATGTAAAATAATTTCATTATAAGTCTGAACCTGACATTTCTAGGAAAAATAAATGTTATGCAAAGAAAATTATTCATTCTAAGGCCAAATTATGTATTTAAATCATCTTGCTTACATGAAGCTATCTTTATTTAACTCCAGATAGATAGTCAACGAGTTGTAAAAGTGAGGACAATTTAGCAGGATGTAGTTTTTTGGGGAAAAAAAAGTAGCTCTTAAAAAAAGGGAATAGTGTGAAGCTGTGAATATTTTATTTAGCTACTCATCTGTTTATTAGAAACATCTATCAATGCCTGTGACCAGTTTCTATTAACGACAAGAGAAAGACCAATATTCTAACATCAATTTATTTGATTCTGAAAAATAAGAAAAGGTATTAGAGTATAGCTAATGGTAGATATAACCCATTTTCTGTTTTCACTTCTAGTCTAACTACAATTTGTTTTTAGGGATGAAGCTTTTTTTCTCTTTTTGCAGACCTCCCTTCCGTGTTTTCAAATTGGGATTTTCTCTAGGCTAAGGTTTTGATTATGTATATAAAGAGGCCCAGAATTCAGGGAGGGAAAAGAGCTTTGAAAATCAGAAAACACCTACTATTTTAGACAGCTGGGAATCTGTCCTAACTTCAAACAGAGGCAGACATTCTAACTTCCTATCTTATATTCCAACATTCAGTAACTCTCTCAATCAGAATGTTTTCCTTACATTTCTTCTAACATGTTAAGCCTTTTTCTTCTTGTTCTGTTTTCAGAAGAACTACAGCTGGTCACATCCCTCCAAATATTTGTTTTTCTCTATCAATTCATGAAAAGGGAAGGGTATTGGCTTCAATAATAAGCACTTGGATCTCGGCTTTCTGCCTTTATTTTTAAAAAAAAACAAAAACACTTTTTTAGCCCTATTCAAATCACATTAATCCAAATGTGATAAATAATTCCAGGTTCCTTTGAGGAAATAAGGGGATATATGATAAAAATCATTCTTCTTTCTTTCCTTTTAATTTTCACCCTACAATCAGTTTAAAATTAAAAATTTTTCTTTTTAATTAAAAAGAAGGTTACGGTGATACTGTGGTGAGAGATTAGAGTTAGAGACATCAAAATGAATCAGTTTAACTTGATACAGATACAAATAAACACATATGAAAATATTTATAGAGATGTGTATATGTGCAGGCAGGCTTTCCAGGTGGCATAAGTGAAAAAGGACCCACCTGTTAATGCAAGAGACATAAGAGATGTGGGTTTGATCCCTGGGTTGGAAAGATCCCCTGAAGGAGGGTATGGCAACCCACTCCAGTATTTTTACCTGGAGAATCCCATGGACAGAGGAGCCTGGCAGGTCCATGGGGTTGCAAAGAGTCAGACACTACTGAAGCAATTCTGCACACATATTTATATGCAGGCTAATATACACACATGTATTTCCTTGCTCAGTCAGCTGAGAGGGCCTACAAGCAATGACACTCCAATAGCAATGAGCACATTTAGTGCCCAAATCTTGGTTTCTTTCTTTCTTTTTGGCCACGTAGCAAGCATGTGGGATCTTAGTTCCCCAATCAGGGATTGAACCCGTGTCCCCTGCTTTGGAAGCATGGAATTTTTTAACCACTGCACCACCAAGGAAGTCCCCCAGATTGGTTTCTAATGGAAATTTCCAATAAAAGGAACCAGGGCTCCTCAGAGAAATGGCGAATTATAAGGCTGGAACAGAAAATATACAAGATGAGCTTAGAGCATCTTATTGGGTCATAAAGGAAGGAAATGCAAAACAAAGCAAAAAAAGTACACACACACACACACACACAATAATAGTTTATGTCAAAGGGACACAGAAGCCAACTGAAAGAACTCCTAGTGTCTAAGCTGAAACAATTTGAGCAGCAAAACATAATACTAAATTACAACACAAAGTATAAAATAAATATTCTTGAGTCCATAAGGATACAAATAAATAACTGGATAAAAACAAACAAACAAGGGATCCTTCTACTATGCAGAAGAATTCCAAATAATGTATGTAGAAACACCACCCTCAAGGAGAGGGAAGATAAATACCCATCCCTTAAACAAAGTAACTTGCTCCTCAAAAATACAGTAAAGAAAGGGGGAAAATACAGAGTAGAAACCTGGTCAACATTAAATCCACCAGGTGATCAAGGTTAATTAACATCAACAATGATAAGTCATGTTGGTAGCATGTATTCTTAATGAGATGAGATTAGCATTCGTCATCTTCCTTCCAAGAATCCCCCCAAGAATTCTTGTCATAGACTAGAGAAACCTAATGTGCAATTTGGTATCCTGGATGGGATCCTGAAGTAAACAAGAAGCATTCAGTAAAAATCTAGCAAATATGAATGAAGTATGGTAGAGTTTAATTAATATTTAATTAATGCTGGTCACTGCAGATGGTGACTGCAGCCACAAAACTAAAAGATGCTTACTCCTAGGAAAAAAAGCTATGACAAACATAGATAGCACATTAAAAAGCAGAGACATCACTTGGCTGACTAAGGTCTGTATAGTCAAAGTGGTGGTTTTTCCAGTAGTCATGTACAGATGTGAGAGTTGGACCATAAAGAAGACTGAGGGACAAAGAAATGATGCTTTTGAATTGTGGTGTTTAAGAAAGACTCTTGAGAGTCCCTTGGAGTACAAGGAGATCAAACCAGCCAATCCTAAAGATAAATCAACCCTGAATATTCATTGGAGGGACTGATGTTGAAGCTGAAACTCCAATACTTTGGCCACCTGATGTGAAGAGCCAACTCATTGGAAAAGATCTTGATGCTGGGAAATACTGAGGGCAGGAGGAGAAGGGAACAACAGAGGATGAGATGGTTGGATGGCATCACCGACTCAATGGGCATGAGTTTGAGCAAGCTCTGGGAGATAGTGAAGGACAGGGAAATATGGTGTGCTACAGTCCATGGTATCACAGAGATTTGGACACAGCTTGGCAACTGAACAATGAACAACAACAACAGCAATGTTAGTTCACTAGTTGCAACAAATGTACCATATCAATGAAGGATATTAACAATGTGGGAAACCCGGGATATGGGGTATATGGAAACTTTCTGTTCTATCTTTATAAATTTTCTACAAATCTAAAACTATTTCACAATGAAAAAAGGTTATTTATAAAATAAATAGCAAAAGGAGCCCTGAAGTCATGTTTTACGAGGCAGGAATATGATAGAGTCAAAAAATACAAATGATTTGTATTAGTCATTTGTCATCCATACAATGAAGTGAATTAAATAATTCATGGTAATTCATGAGTGTATTTTATCAGCAGAATAATGTCTTAAGCTTAAAATACAGAACATCTGAAAGAAATTCTACTGGGCATATTGAAATCAGACTAAATGCATTATATAGCATAAATAAGCATTAAAAAAATGTACCCTAAAGCAAAAATACTGATTGCCATATGGCAAATCATTGCTGCTCATGCGAGTGTTAGCAGCACTAACACAATGTTACTGAAACATCGAGGGTAGAAGAAATTCATGATTATTTTCTCAAAAACAAAACCTATCTATAACAAATTGCAACTACTACTTCAATCAGAACAGCTTGCTAATGAAACCAAAGTTATTAGCATGTAAGTTATTTAGGTTGACTATTAATATAGTTGGTGACAAACTATAGCCTCATACCAGCTTGTTGCCTCAGAGTCATTAGTCAGTGTGGGACAAGAGTGTGCCTAGATTATCGTAAGCCCAAACCCTTAAAAATTGCTTAAACAAAATGTCATATTGATGACAGATCACATATTTTACTTTCTTAAGGAACTTGACCTGCATTGACCTGGGAAAGAACCTGAGCAGAACCAAAGCAAATGCTACTATAAATGACTCTAGTGGGAGAACTTTGCTGAGATTGACGGACAAATTTCAGCAAAATCCTTCCACTTACACTGCAGCTAATCCCAAATCTCTTGATAGAAGATTTTCTGTACCACATTTAAAACATCTCCACAAATTTCTTTTGCTGTGACATATAGACTGGCCAAGGAACTGAACATCAAGATTGCACAGAAAAGGGTTTCCTCCCACTGGACTTACAGTTTATGGCGTAGGGTTGATTTTTCTAAATACAAATGTACAATGAATTATTAGAAGCATGGAAATTCATTCAGTCATCTCCAAAGAGCACTCTTTAATGCTATATATTTAGGTGTATGCTGAAATTTTGTATAAAATTAGAACCATATTTAAGAGATGTTGGAAAAAAATTTGGGTTATGCCAACTAATTCAAACTACCAATATTACTACTATCAAATTATGTAAAGAACAAAATAATAATAACTGCACACCAAAATTGACAAAACGAGGTACAGACATATTCAACAAATGCATTTGTATTATATCTCTCAACTATATTCATCCTTTAAAAAGGTCATAGTTCCACTCTCTCTGACTCTAGTTCTTATCAAGTGGCTCCTTTAATTCAACCAGCAATTGATCAACAGTATGTTAATACCCCAAAGCTTTCTCCTCATAAAATCAGTCTAGCCAAATATCTTTACCAATACTAAGTAAAACTTGGAACTTCTCTAAGGAAAATTCAGCAGGTTTGTTTGTCTTCTACTAACAAAAAGCTATGACGATTAGCTCACTGATTTAAGGTTACCCTAAAATTTTCAGAATGGACAGAGACTACTTTCCAAGGTGCTATTGGAAACATTTAGAGAAATTATGCACAAAATGACTACATTCTAAATAAGAAGGAAGTGTGGGAAGTCTTTGTCCTACCCTCAGTCTCTATACACGGATATATCTGATCAGCATTTATTTATTCATAGGTCATTCAATGTATAGTCATTGAGAACCTTTTATATGCTAGACACTAGGGAAATACCACAAGAGACAGCAACCCTCCAGCCACATTATAATCAGCCAATATCTAGAGTTATCATGATAAGATAAATAAATAAACAACTCTTATCAGAGACTTTAATATTTTGATAGTTCAGTTCAGTTCAGTCAATCAGTCATCTCTAACTCTTTGCGACCCCATGAACTGCATCACCCCCAGCTTCCAGGCCGATCACCAAATTCCAGAGCTGACTCAAACTCATGTCCATCAAGTTGATGATGCCATCCAATCATCTCATCCTCTGTCGTCCCCTTCTCCTCCTGCACTCAATCTTTCCCAGCATCAGGGTCTTTTCCAATGAGTCAGTTCTTCGCATCAGGTCGCCAGAGTATTGGAGTTTCAGCTTCAGCATCAGTCCTCCCAATGAATACTCAGGACTGATTTCCTTTAGGATAGACTGGTTGGATCTCCTTGCAGTCCAAGGGACTCTCAAGAGTCTTCTCCAACACCACAGTTCAAAGGCATCAATTATTCGGAGCTCAGCTTTCTTTGTAGTCCAACTCTCACATCCATATATGACTACTGGAAAAACCATAGCTTTGACTAGATGGACCTTTGTTGGTAAAGTAATGTCTCTGTTTTTTAATATGCTGTCTAGGTTGGTCATAGCTTTCTTCCAAGAAGCAAGCGTCTTTTAATTTCATGACTGCAGTCACCATCTGCAGTGATTTTGGAGCCCCCCAAAATAAAGTCTGTCACTGTTTCCATTGTTTCCCCATCTATTTGTCATGAAGTGATGGGGCCAGATGCCATGATCTTAGTTTTCTGAATGTTGAGTTTTAAGCCAGCTTTTTCACTCTCCTCTTTCACTTTCATCAAGAGGCTCTTTAGTTCTTCTTCGTTTTCTGCCAGAAGGGTGGTGTCATCTGCATATGTGAGGTTATTGATATTTCTCCCAGCAATCTTGATTCCAGCTTGTGCTTCTTCCAGCCCAGCACTTCGCATGATGTACTCTGCACATAAGTTCAATAAGCAGGGTGACAATATACAGCCTTGACGTACTCCTTTCCCGATTTGAACCAGTCTGTTGTTTCATGTCTGGTTCTAACTGTTGACCAGGTTCTTGACCTGCATACAGGTTTCTCAGGAGGCAGGTAAGGTTGTCTGGTACTCCCATCTCCTTAAGAATTTTCCACAGTCTGTTGTGGTCCACAGAGTCAGAGGCTTTGGCGTAGTCAATAAAGAAAATGTTTTTCTGGAACTCTCTTGATTTTTCCATGATCCAGCGGATGTTGGCAATTTGATCCCTGGTTCCTCTGGATTTTCTAAATTCAGCTTGAACATCTGGAAGTTCACAGTTCATGTACTGTTGAATCCTGGATTGGAGAATTTTGAGCATTACTTTGCTAGTGTGTGAGATGAGTGCAATTGTGTGGTAGTGTGAGCATTCTTTGGCATTGCCTTTCTTTGAGATTGGAATGAAAACTGACCTTTTCCAGCCCTGTGGTCACTGCTGTTTTCCAAATTTGCTGGCATATTGAGTGCAGCACTTTCACGGCATCATCTTTTAGGATTTGAAATAGCTCAACTGGAATTCCATCACCTCCACTAGCTTTGTCCGTAGTGATGCTTCCTAAGGCCTACTTGACTTCGCATTCCAGGATGTCTGGCTCTAGGTGAGTGATCACACCACTGTGGTTATCTGGGTCATGAAGATCTTTTTTGTATAATTCTTCTGTGTATTCCTGCCACCTCTTCTTAATATCTTCTGCTTCTGTTAGGTCCATACCATTTCTGTCCTTTATTGTGCCCATCTTTGCATGAAATGTTCCTTTGGTATCTCTAATTTTCTTGAAGAGATCTCCAGTCTTTCCAGTTCTATTTTTTCCCTCTGTTTCTTTGCAGTGATCACTGAGAAAGGCTTTCTTATCTCTCCTTGCTACTCTTTGGAACTTTGCATTCAAATGGGTATATCCTTCCTTTTCTCCTTTGCCTTTAGCTTTTCTTCTTTTCTCAGCTATTTGTAAGGCCTCCTCAGATAACCATTTTGCCTTTTCGCATTTCTTTTTCTTGGGGATGGTCTTGATCCCTGCTTCCTGTACAATGTCATGAACCTCCATCCATAATTCTTCAGGCACTCTATCTATCAGATCTAATCCCTTGAGACTATTTGTCACTTCTGCTGTATAACTGTAAGGGAATTGATTTAGGTCATATCTGAATGGTCTAGTGGTTTTCCCTACTTTAATCAATATAAGTCTGAATTTTGCAATAAGAAGTTCATGATCTGAGGCATAGTCAGCTCCCTATCTTGGTTTTGCTGACTGTATAGAGTTTCTCATCTTTGGCTGCAAAGAATATGATCAATGTGATTTCAATTTTGACCATCTGGTGATGTCCACGTGTAGAGTCATCTCTTGTGTTGTTGGAAGAAGGTGTTTGCTATGACCAGTGCGTTCTCTTGGCAAAACTGTTGGCCTTTGCTCTGCTTCATTTTGTACTCCAAGGCCAAGTTTGCCTATTACTCCAGGTATCTCTTGACCTCCTACTTTTGCATTTCAGTTTCCTATAATGAAAAGGGCATCTTTTTGGGGTGTTACTTCTAGAAGGTCTTGTGACAATAACTGCACATGATGTGTATAGAACTGTAGAATTGTCTTTGATAATTAACATTTGCCTTATCTTTGCTTCTTCCCACTCCTGATATTACCGGGACTTCCCTGGTGGCTCAGATGGTAAAGAGTCTGCCTGCCAATGTAGGAGCCTTGGGTTTGACCCCTGGGTTGGTAAGATCCCTGGAGAAGGTAATGGCAACCCACTCCAGCATTCTTGCCTGGCGAATTCTATGGACAGAGGAGCCTGGTGGGCTACAGTCCATGGAGTCAAATAGAGTCAGACACGACTGAGCAACTAACACTTTATCTTTGCTTCTAACATGTTACTGGTCTTATTCACCTAAGATTTCTGTTAAATAGCTATTTTTTTTCCTAATTAAACTTCCTTTCTTACTTATTTTTTAATTGGAGGAAAATTGCTTTACGTGTTGTGTTGGTTTCTGCCATACAACAGTGCGAATCAGCCATAATCCGTATATCCTCTTCCTCTTAAGCCTCCCTCGCCTCCCCTGCCCCAACCCTGTCCCACCCCTCTAAGCCATCACAGACGTCGAGAATGGACTTGTGGACCCAGTGGGGGAAGGAGAGAGCGGGAGGATCACAGAAAAGAGCATTGACATATATATACATTATCATGTGTAAAACAGATAGCTGGTGAAAAGTTGCTATCTAACACAGGGAGCCCAGCCTGACACTCTGTGATAAATAGCTATTTTATACTTAACGGTTAAGGATCACTAGAGGTATTAGGAAAGTGTGAAAACTAATATTGCCCTCTACTGGCAGATTTCTCAAGTAAAAAGCATTGTGTCTGTTTTGCCGTTTACCTTATTCCTCAGTCTTTGGGGATACATTTTGAGGTTAAGAGATTAGAGTTTGCTTCTTATAAGTAAGACTTGCTTCTTATAAGTAAGGCTTGGAAACAAAGTCCAAAATGTCTAGGCAATAATGGCAAGCATAGTCAGCACCAACTAAAATAAATACTTTTAAAAATACAGTTCTACCCACATCATGTGAAGGTATTGTCTCCTAGCATAGCAGTTCAGGGATATCTTAATTTCATCTCACTGAACCTGAATTTGATCATCCAAGACTCTCTAGGCTCCTGTGAACTAGATAGCTCTGACATCTGAGTAGGCTTTTCAGTCCATGTGATAGACAATGTTGCAGTTTTTACCACTGAGATGTATGAATTCACTCCAGTTAAAACTTCAGCTGTAGCACAAGATCTGGGGACATGAATGTCTCAAGATATTTGTAGGAACTCTCAGTCTTAGATGATCCTGTGTTAATAGATTGAGAGGCATTATAACAAAAAAGCTCCTTTTTTGTTGAAAAGATTTGAATCACACTTGAAAGTTGATTCCACCTTTCTTCAATGAATTTCCCTTTTTTTCGTGTGGATACAAGAAGCTTTGGTTGTGAGCAAGCGCTCTCTTATTTCCTCTCTGTATTTCTAGGACTTCGCAGTGTCCTATAATTAATATATATTTAAGGACGTCTTCTTGAATAGATTAAGCCTTATTTGCCTTATTTTTCAATAAAATGCTTCTGGTAGAATGGCATATGGTGTGTAGGAAGAACACACGCTTTGGAGTTGAACAGGCTTGGATTTAAATCCTAGCTTTGATAGCCATCTGTGTGGTAGGAAATTCACCTAACCTCTGTGAGCGACAGGCTTCTCATCTGTAAATAAGAAATACAATATCAATACTTTCTCTTATGCTGCTGTAGAGATTAGATAAGATAAACTATGCAAAGTATCTGGCACATAACAAGCATTCAAAAATTTAGTTCTCTTTCTTTTTAGTTAAATTGCTAACTTCATTCTTTCTAATCAGTATTACAGGACAAATTGAGCTTAGATACATTTTGACAAAAGGAGAAAGAAAATGTGTTGTAGTTACATTATTTATTTAATTTACAAAATTTTCTTTCCCCCACCAGGAATAAGATGTATATATAAGCTCCCATATTTTGCTTGCTTGAGGGTTTCTACCAACTTCAAAAGAGATTACATACACTGGGAAAGGCACTAAGGAAATTTATTTTACCGTCATTTTCCAATTAACTAAAAGTGGAGAAAATTATAACACCTTCTATTACATTAATGATTTGCAGATTTCAAAACACTTTGTACCCTCTCACTTCAGTTTCATAATAGCCTCCATTTTAAAGCTAAGGAAACAGAGCAGGGGAAATAAGGAGTGGGGGAGCTGCCAAATACGGGGAGTAAAATCAGAAACCATGTGTTCCGACTTGTCCAGGGATCACTCCTAACCCACCTGAGATGCTTTCCTTCATGCGTTCTCCCAAGGAGCCACCATTGCCTGCTCGCTAGCGCTCCCTGCCGCGTGCTTTAGGCACCGCATCCCAAACCCCGCGTTTCCTGCTGCCGATGGCATCGTGGGGCTTCGGGCTATGGCTCCGTGGTAACGAATCTCCCTGCCAATGCAGGAGCCACAGGAGGCTCGGGTTTGACCCCTGGGTCGGGAAGATCCCCTGGAGGAGGCAATGGCAACCCACCCATGAGGCAACCCACTGTCCATGAGGTCGCTAAGAGGCCCATGCGACTGAGTACGTAGGCACAGTTAAAAAGGACACCGAAGTCATGAGTCCGGCAGCTCATTTTGTGTGTGTGTGTGTTTTTGAGTTCTCGGTAACTCACAATCAGGCTTGTGATGAGTTGTTTAGAATTAACCACTCTTTCATCATTTTACAAACGATAAATGCTCTTGGTGGCATTTATTTTTTTAAACAATTCTAGGGAGGTCCTCAGTTTATTTTCAACATTAAAGATGCTAAAGCAAATGTGAACCAAATGGAAAAGTTGAAGCTCTTGTCTGTAGGGCTACAGACTCAGAGTCTCCATTTGAAACAGCTGTGCATTCAGTTTTCTCCTGCGACGCATTTATTGACATTCTTGTTGTGTTGCCAGTGCTAGCTGGTAGCCAGCTGTTCTCATCATATTTTAATTAAAGAAGCTTCCACACTATCAAGAAATATTCTGTGTAAAAGATGTGTAATGCCTTCCTGCCACTGTTCCTGTATCAGATCTATCACCATGCTTAGGCTTTAACAATATAATCTATTCTTGCAGTCCTACATCCCAGATAAAGTGTATTTAGCTGGGATCCCTGTACCTTTAAGGGAACTTGATCTCCCAACTCAAATTTAGATTTGTACATTTTGATGAAGAGAAGGCTCATATTTTTAACAGATTTTCAGGTGGATCTATTATTCAGAACAGGGATAAAGAAAAATGGCTGTAGACAGGTACCCCACTATATTCATTTTCAGTGCAAATAAAATAATACTTATTTCTCATCTTAAAACTTCAGTCACCAATAGGAGACTTCTGGAGTTAAGTTAAAGACTAAGTAAAGTAGGAATAAAACATGAGAAAGGAAATTTAAGTTCAAATAGTATATCAATTAACAGGCAATAGATGATGAATCACTTGTAAAGAGTAGGTTATAAAATAGAAACTTTTCTACCGTAATTTTACCTTTTTTAGTCAACATATTAACAATAAGTATTTGTAAAAACTTCTGGAAGAGGATTTCTGGGACGCAAAGGTCATATTTCAAGTTTATAAGCTCATGATGTATCTGATAAGAAAGTACATAATCAATTTTAATAAATAATAATTTATAAATCGACAGATTACAATTTGCTGATATTCACTGTTTTTCTTTGCTCACCTTCCCATTAATCAAGTGAAGCAGCTGGTTCAAAGCCATTGCCCATCTTGCTTCTTTCTTGCTTTCTTTAATGTAGAAAAGTTCACAGAAGTTCTGATTTTGCCTCTTTATACCCAACACCAAAATATATTATGGTATTGGCCAAGCTCATCACTTTTTTGTATTCCCTCAAAATCATAATTTGTATTCCCCCAAATTGCATTTAAGCTCAGAATTCAGTAAGAAGTTCCAAGTTCCTACCAATATATAAGGCATGCCACCCACACTGTTATCCTTTCCCTCTCTTTCTTCAACATTCTTCTCTGGCCCTGGTTCTGCTGTTCACTTCACCCTCTTCCCCCACAAAACGGAGGGGGGGGAAAAGACATTAATAATAGACTTTCTCTGGTGTCAGAGCCGTCAGCTCAGGACTGACTTATATAATAACTGAAGAAATAGCCTTGCAAATGTGACAATTTCTACTGCCTCGCCATGTCTACCTTCTTTAAATCACTTCTGTAGCCTTTCTCTTAAGAATCTCTCAGTGGTTGACTACTTTTTAAAAGCCCCAAGGAAAAACCACTCAGTCACAAAGCCATCCCAATCCACCTTCAATCTGGCCAATTTGTTCCTCACCACCTTCAGTCTGGCCAAAAGTAGACACTTTGAGAAGAGAAACAATAGTACTAAAGAAAGGGAATTGAGAAAATGTTGCTTTCCCCCCCTCTTTCTCTCTGAAAGAAGAAAGAAACTTAGGTACAAGAAAAGAAATGGACAAGTAAGGAAACAGATGTAAGAAATGGACAAGGACAGAAAGCAAAATGCACACACACATACACACACACACAGCATAATGGGCAAGATTTTGGCTGAATAGAATAACTGAATGGTAAAATGAAGTCCATGTTAGTAATGAAGTGACAATTCTACCACGTAGTTTTAGGGGAAAGTTACTCGGCTTACTTCTAGTAAAATCTCGATTCCTTATCCCCATAGAATTGTTAGCACAGTAATGGAGTACAACCAGGCAGTAAAAAGTTACTATTTTGAAGGAAAAAAAAAGTTGATTCTACATTAAATTTGTAAACTTTGTTTCCCCAGTGCCTGAGGTACTATTTCCAGATTTATAGCCTAGTATTATGAGCACATACAGAATATCAAAATAAAACTTTAAGTGGGAAACTTAATAAGGTTAATTTTTTTTTTTTTTTTTTAAGAAAGCCAGTTTTCCTGTGAGATGCAAGCTAGTCCTCACACTCTTAAGATTTATTCCAACAGCAGTAAAAATGTTCATATTTACTATCTGGTTCAGGACAAGTTAATAATTAGTCCTCAGTTCAATCATATTTCTGTATTATGTCAATCTAATAAAATTATGTCAATATTCAAACAAAATTCATCAGCTATTTTAAGACTTCCTGAAATTCTACCTCCTCCACAAAGACTTGCCTCAATAGCAATTTCCTGCCCTGTTATCCTATCCTTGTCTTAATAAAACGTTCATAAATCTGATCCCATGGGCAGCACTTCTAAAGAAATGATGGATATCATTTTCTGGGATATTTACTAGATGTCCCCGAAGACCAAAGATAGGATAACCCTGATTTTCAAAGGAATAGAGATCAGGAGAAACAAAGTATATGGTCTTTGAAGTTAAGGCTATATTTTATATACTTTTTTACTGGCAGCACTTAGTAAGCATCTGTAACATACATGAATGAATGACAGAAACTCAGATTCTGAAACTGAGATAAACTGGCAAATATAACATCTATCTTCTCTTGAAGTGAGAAATACGTAGATGAATTGTGACCCCTCAGAAAGAGTCCAGGCTCATTAAAAACAAATCATGCCAGGCTAAATCCCAGAGGATTTCATTCTTTGCCAGGTCCTGGTCAATTTGGATCAAAACATAATCAGCATACTAATTAAATCTGTGAACATTACAAAATTGGTGGGGAAAGTTAATATACTCGATAACAGAATGGAGATTCTACTTTATCTGGAAGATCTGAAAAACGGACTATTTGAAATTTTAACAAAGATAAATGTAAATGATTTTCTAAAACGTGTAACTCTGTGCATGATGAATTTTTAATTTTAATTATTAGTTTATTTACTATTGGCTGTGCTGGGTCGTCATTGCTGCATGTGGGCTTTCTCTAGCTGCAGCGAGCAGGGGCTACTCTCTGGCTGCGTCTCCTTGCAGCGGCTTTTCTTGTTGCAGAACATGGGCTCTAGAGTGCCTGGGCTTCAGCTGCTGTAGCTTGCGGGCTCTAGAGTGTGTTCAGCCTTCATTAGTTGTGGTGCAAGGGCTTAGTTGCCCCCTGCCACTCTGGCATGTGGAATCTTCCTGGACCAGAGATGGAACCCATGTTCCCTGAATTAGCAGTTAGATTCTTAACCACTGGAACATCAGGGAAGCCCTACATCACTTTTTAGATTCACGAAAATTTTTTAAATGTAATGTAAGATGAGAGAATCTGGATTCAGTGGGATGGAAAATGTGGCATGGGAGTTACAGCATGAAAAATAATCAAAGTTTGCAAATGACCACAGATCAGTATGAGCCAATGATGTCAAATGACGACTAAAATGTTAATGTAAAGTTTAGTATTAACAAGACTCTTCTATACAGATTATAAGAGTAAGTGGTCCACTGGCCCTGCATTAGGCAGAACACACGTTTGCCCTCTAGTGTGACACCTGAAGAGAAAACGCTAAGTGAAGAGCATTGATAAGGGCACGACCAGGTTGGATGCATGAGACGGGTGCTCAGGGCTGGTGCACTGGGAAAACCCAGAGGGATGGGATGGAGAGGGAGCCGGGAGGGGGGATCGGGATGGGGAACACATGTAAATCCATGGCTGATTCATGTCAATGTATGGCAAAAACCACTATAATATTGTAAAGTAATTAGCCTCCAATGAATAAAAATAAATAGAAAAAAAAGGGGGGGGCATGACCAAGATGATGAGACACTCTTGATGATGTCTCATGATGATGAAGGCCACGTCGGATGAGAAACTAAGAAACGTGGGACATCCAAGTTGAGGGATATAAATAGTGGCCTTCAGGTTTGTTTTCACTTTTTTCAGTTCAGTTCAGTCACTCAGTCATGTCCGACACCCTGCGACCCCATGGACTGCAGCACGCCAGGCCTCCCTGTCCATCACCAGCTCCCGGAGTTTACTCAAACTCATGTCCATTGAGTCAGTGATGCCATCCAACCATCTCATCCTCTGTCATCCCTTTCTCCTCAACTTAAACTAACCACCATCTTGTACTTTGTGTTTATGCATCCCTTCCTTTCATCTTACATAATCAGATCTCATCTCATCTTAAAAGTGTAGTTTTAATTTTAATTGATTTTTACTTTATAAAAAGATATCATGTTGAATGTATTCTTTTAGAACTTACTGTTTCACTTAATGTTTCACATTTGTAGGATCCATCTTTTTTGTTTTTGTTCAATAATTTATACTGCTAAATAATATTACATTGAATGAATATACAAAGTTGATCATCCATTCTACAGTCAATGGGGCTGTAAGGTTATTTCAGGTTTTTGCTATTGTGATTAGTTTTGCCAAGAACATTCTTATATGTCTCCTGGAGTATTTTTACAAAGGTTGATTCTAGGAATATAAGTAAGAATGGGATTACTAGAAAGTAGGATATGTAAATGTTTGGTCCAACATTTAAAGGAGCATCATAAGGAGGAGGACTACAATAATTAAAGCACAATATGAGGAAAGCCAGGCTGGATGAAACACAAGGTGGAATCAAGATTGCCAGGAGAAATATCAATAACCTCATATATGCAGATGACACCTTCCTTATGGCAGAAAGCGAAGAGCCTCTTGATGAAGGTGAAAGAGGAGAGTGCAAGCTCTGGCTTAACACTCAACATTAAAAAAAAACCAAGATCATGGCATCTGGTCCCATCACTCCATGGCAAATAGATGGGAAAACAATGGAAACATTGAGAGACTTTATTTCTGGGGGCTCCAAAATCAATGCAGAAGGCGACTGCAACCATGAAACTAAAAGATGTTTGCTCCTTAGAAGAAAAGCTATGACCAACGTAGACAGTATATTAAAAAACAGAGACATTACTTTGCCAACAAAGGTCCGTATAGTCTAAGCTATGGCTTTTCCAGTAATCACGTATGGATGTGGGAGTTGGACTATAAAGGAAGCTGAGCATCAAAGAACTGATGCTTTTGAACTGTGGTGTTGGAGAAGACACTTGAGAGTCCCTTGGACCTCAAGGAGAGCAAACCAGTCCATCCTAAAGGAAATCAGTTCTGAATATTCATTGGAAAGACTGATGCTGAAGCTGAAGCTCCAATACTTTGGCCAACTGATGCGAAGAACTGACTCATTAGAAAAGACCCTGATGCTGGGAAAGATTGAGGGCAGGAGGAGAAGGGAACAACAGAGGATGAGATGGTTGGATGGCATCCCGACTCGATACATGGGTTTGAGCAAGCTCCAGGAGTTGGTGATGAACAGGGAAGCCTGGCGTGCTGCAGTCTACAGGGTCGCAAAGAGTTGGACATGAGTGAGTGACTGAACTCGCCCTGGAGTCAGATGACTTTCAAGGGAATCCAGGTTTTGCTGTTCAAAGGTTGTGTGACCATGGACAATTCATTTTGTTAATTTCTAAGAAATTCTTGTTGAGATTTAATGTGAAAATATAAAATCCCTCTGTAAATTATAGTGATACAGAAATATGATTTTTAAAAATAGACAACAGAGATCTACCATTCACAGTTCCAGAGGCTCAAAGTCTGAGATCAGGGTGCCAGCATCATCACGTGAGGGCCCTCTTCCAGGAAGCAGACTTCTCATTGTAAAATATGGCACTATTTTTACAAATAGATGTGTTATTTTGTGTGTTACTGAGAGGGTAGCAGGCAGGAAGCCTAGGGGTCTCCAAAGGAGGAAATAGTCTGCAAGTGTCAAGACATTTTTTATCTTTCTCTTAAACGGCAGAAGAAAACAAATTACAAGTGTCAGTTTTTTCCCCTTCTCTATACAAAATTAAAAGGTTTCTTTTAAAACTCTGTGTTGCCATGATGACACCTGGTTCTACCTGGATTTAACTTTTCTCAAACCTTGAGCTAACCAATGTGTTTTTCTTATGGAAATGTATTTCTTAAGCTATGTTAATGAACTATGTATTTACCTTAGACTGTCTTTCTTCAAGTTGGTTTACCTAAAACTCAGAACCGACAAACCAGTATGTTTTACTCATACAAATGTTCTCTTAAGCTAGGTTAATGAGACTATGTATTTGCCTGGAAACCTGCCTTTCTTCAAGATTCATGTCAATCGTTTTATGGCCCGGCCCGGGATGACTCACTTTGTGTCAATATTATCCCAAAATGCATGTTGTGGGTGAGGGGCCTGGTGCCACTCTCTGAGTTTTGAGACATTCAGTGCAGTTGCTCAGTCGTGTCCAACTTTTTGAGACCCCATGAACTGCAGCATGCCCGGCTTCCCTGTCCTTCACCAACTCCCAGAGCTTACGCAAACTCATATCCATTGAGTCAGTGATGCCATCCAACCATCTCATCCTCTGTCATCCCCTTCTCCTCCTGCCCTCAATCTTTCCCAGCATCAGGGTCTTTTCCAATGAGTCAGTTCTTCGCATCAGGTGGCCAGAGTATTGGAGTTTCAGCTTCAGCATCAGTCCTTCCAATGAATATTCAGGACTGATTTCCTTTAGATGGACTGGTTGGATCTCCTTGCAGTCCAAGGAACTCTCAAGAGTCTTCTCCAACACCACAGTTCAAGGGCATCTATTCTTTGGCGCTCAGCTTTCTTTACAGTCCAGCTCTCACATCCATACATGACTACTGGAAAAACTGTCAGGCGAGTGTATGCTCCTTGGTTCTTTGTCTCGTCACAAGAAAGATTTGGAGTGACGGACATTAAAGCCCCCTCGGCGGGGGCTCTCGGGTCTTGGACAGACCGTGTTATAGCTCTCAGGTCTTGAACGGACTATGTTATAGCTTTTAGAGAAATCAGTGTTACAACTCTATTTTATTTAGACGGTAGCAGGAAAATTCATCTTCGAGGCATGAGGGCACATCGATCCAAAGATGCAAAGAGAAGAGCACCCCATTGCATGGGAGAGAGAAAGAGCGGATGCACACTGGGGAGAGAGAGAGAGAGCATGCGCTTGGCTCTTCCTTTTATATGTTTTCTTCCCCCTGGGCCTGTCCTATGCAAATTGGGCTTAGGCAGGAGCGCTGTTCTACCTGAAGTCCTCACTCTGGTCCTCGGACCTTCCTTTGACCTTCCTCTGTTCTATTTTAGTGGGCTTTTCCCTTCCTTGTCTTTTAGCCACCACCATTGGACTCCTTTTCCCTATTCTACCTACCTAACAAAACTATAGCTTTGACTAGACAGATCTTTGATGGCAAAGTAATGTCTCTGCTTTTTAATATGCTCTCTACGCTGGTCATAGCTTTTCTTCCAAGGAGCAAGCGTCTTTTAATTTTGTGGCTACAGTCACCATCTGCAGTGATTTTGGAGCCCCCCAAAATAAAGTCTCTCAATGTTTCCATTGTTTCCCCATCTATTTGTCATGAAGTGATGGGACTAGATGCCATGATCTTAGTTTTCTGAATGTTGAGTGTTAAGCCTACCTTTTCACTCTCCTCTTTCACTTTTATCAAGAGGCTGTTTAGTTCTTCTCTGCTTTCTACCATAAAGCTGGTGTCATCAGCATATATGAGGTTATTGATATTTCTCCCGGCAATCTTGATTCCAGCTTGTGCTTCATCCAGTCCAGCATTTTGCATGATGTACTCTGCATATAAGTTAAAGAAGCAGGGTGACAATATACAGCCTTGACGTACTCCTTTCCTGATTTGGAACCAGTCAGTTGTTCCATGTCCAGTTCTAACTGTTGCTTCTTGACCTGCATACAGATTTCTCAGGAGGCAGGTAAGGTGGTCTGGTATTCCCATCTCTTAAAGAGTTTTCCATAGTGTGTTGTGATACAGTCAAAGGCTTTGGCATAGTCAATAAAGCATAAGTAGATGTTTTTTTGGAACTCTTGTGCTTTTTCAATGATCCAACGGATGTTGATATTTCCTTTCTCTAATTAGAAACCTGCTAGTAGGTGTATAACTTCCTGTTAAAGACTAGCAGGGGGACACTCTTTCTGCCCCCTTCTGATGTCTCTGTCTGAAGCTTTCTCTATCTCTTTTATACTTTAATAAAACTTTATTACACAAGAGTTCTGAGTGATCAAGCCTCATTACTGGCCCCGGGTTGAATTCCTCTCCTCCAGAGGCCAAGAATCCTAGTGTCTTTTGTGTCTCAGCATCAGCCTTTCATTACCACAGGGGGAAAAAAAAAAAGAATTAGGACCAAAGGTGGGAGTTTTATACCAAATATAAAAAAGAACTCTAAACAACTTAATCTATCCAAAGGTAGAATAAGCTTCCTGGAATGACTGATTTAAGACTGGTTCAGGGGTAAGTCTGATCTGAGTCTGAAATCTCCCTGCAGTATCTGGTCAGCAGGTAGTGGGTCACAAGGAAACAATGACAGGTGAGACTTCAGGACTGAATAGCTATGAAGGATTTGTGGCCAAAAAGCCAAGAACAGAAGCACAATAATGGGACATAGCCAGAGTACTCAGTCAGCTTTTTCGGGTATACTGTGTGTTGTGAATGGAATTATGACTCCTCATCCAAGTATCCCACCAAAAATACATTGAAGTCCTAAAGCTATTTGGAAGTAAGGTCTTCACACATGTAACAAAATTAAGATGAGATCATTTAGGGTGAGACCTTGATCCAATATGGCTGGAAGGGGAATAATAACAATAAGAGAGGAAGACAGTTGTGTGAAGAGACAGATACAGACAGGCAGAGATTGGAGTTCTGCTGCCACAAACTAAGAAACATCTGAGGCGACCAGAAGTTGGCAGAAACAAAGAAGGATCCTCCCCTAAAGGTTTTTGAGGGAGTATAGCTTTGCCAATACCTTGATTCTAGACTTGTAACCTCCAGAATTATGAGACAACAAATTTCTGTTGTTTTAAGCCACCAAGTTTGTGGTAATTTGTTATGGCAGCCTAGGAAACTAATAGACAATGAATCATTAAAAGCCCAAAGAGGTATAATCAATTCCCTACTATGAGACAATTATACAGCAAGGATGTTGTGAAACAGATATCTTCATTGAATGAGAATTTGGACATGATGACCTTAAAAGATCCCTCCTGACTCTGGGATTCTACACATATCCTTCCAGCAAAATTCTCATGCCAATAAATATGTAAATTGCAGTTAATGCGTTAGAAAGGTCAGACAAACTAACATGTGCACTCATTCAAACCCCATACATTTAAAATCAGATGTATTCAGCTTCCCAAAATATCATGTGTCCACATATCTCTACCCATCAGTTCCAACATTTTCTTCTGACTAGATGTAAAAAGGGAATTCTAATAAATTAATCCTATGAAAGTCATTTGAGACTATTAGCTACAATAAAAATAAAAAAATAAAACAAAGCACAGATAATGACAAATTTGTTCTTCTCAAGTCTTCTGTCCTACCAAGAAATTTCCTGCTTAGAGATTTTTTAAAGAAAGAATGTCAGGGTATATAACTCCACTTTCTAAATTGAGGGCCAGGAGTAAGAAAGTCCAAATTACTGAATTAGTGTTTGTACCATCATAATAAAGCAAGCTCATGATTTTCAAAAAGTTAAAAGTTACCACTGATATATTTTTCTCAGAAATGTTCACAATGCTTTAGGAAAGCTACTAATGGACATGATTTACATCTCTGTTTAATCTATGTTTCTGCTCAGTATTTGCCTCGTTTTACAAACGTCAATATTTTCTTACATTTACACAGTATCTCCAGATTAATACACTCAGAGAGGGAAAGAGACTCTATTTTACAGCTACACCCTGCCACAAGACACTTGGAGGTTTTAAAATTAGAGCAAATGAGGTTTAATTTAATATCACTGTGTTTAAACAGTAAAGTAAGGGTGCTTTATAATCACCCTCATGGGACTGTTGGGATAATTGAATAAGACAACCAGGGCAAAGCACTTGAACACTGGCTAGCAATTAGTCAATCTCCATTAAATATCAGTTATAGGTTTCATACAGAGGCAAGGATTGAGAGTCCCTATTTGTGATTAAAATTAAATGTGTAAAATTTGAAGATCCTTACCTTCATAATAACATGGTGAGAAGTGGCAGAGTATAGAGTAACCTCCACAGAGCACAAGCTTTGGAGCCCACTAACTGAGGATTTAGACCCTGACTCACACTCAGTAGCTGTGTGATCTCAAGTAAGTTTCTAGGATCATAATAGAGTTATTTTTAGGATCATTACCTGAGAATTAGACACAGTGCTAATAAAATACCTCATGTGACACACCTGGCACACAGCAGGTATTTGACAAATAGTAGAAGTAGACCCCCTGGAGGAGGGCATGGCAACCCACTCCAGTATTCTTGCCTGGAGAATCCCATGGACAGAGGGGCCTGGCAGGCTACATTACAGTCCATGGGGTTGCAGAGTCAGGCATAACTGGACAACTAAGCCTACTAGAGACAGCACAGTAGTAGATCAGAGGGGGCTTGCAGCCTATGGTGCCCCATCTCAAGGATTCCTCTAAGGACTTCCCATTCTTCTACACACAACTTTTATTTTTTGTAATAATTTGAATTCCTTTTCCTTCCAATGAATATTCAGGGTTGATTTCCTTTAGGACTGAGTGGCTTGATCTCTTTGTTGTCCAAGGGACTCGCAAGAGTCTCTTCCAGCACCACAATTCAAAAGCATCAATTCTTCAATGCTTAGCCTTGCTTATGGTCCAATTCTTACATC
The DNA here is from genome assembly GCF_019320065.1 of Cervus canadensis. Lineage (NCBI taxonomy): Eukaryota > Metazoa > Chordata > Mammalia > Artiodactyla > Cervidae > Cervus > Cervus canadensis. The sequence continues at coordinate 13,651,830 of NC_057398.1, forward strand.
CGTACATGACTACTGAAAAAAACATAGCTTTGACTATATAGATCACTTTGTTGGCAAAGTGATGCCTCTGCTTTTTAATCCCCTCTCTAGTTTTGTCATTACTTTTCTTTCAAGGATCAAGCATCTTTTAAATTTCATGGCTGCAGTCACCGTCCACAGCGATTTGGGAGCCCAAGAAAATAAAGTCTGTCATGGTTTCTAATTTTTCCCCATCTATTTGCCATGAAATGATGGGACCAGATACCATGATTTTGGTTTTCTGAATGTTGAGTTTCAGAGCCTTTTCATTCTCCTCTTTAACTCTCATAAAGAGGCTCTTTAGTTCCTCTTCACTTTCTGCCATTAGAGTGGTACCTCATGTGAATATCTGAAGTTGCTGACATTTCTCCCAGCAATCTTGATTCCAGCTTGTCATTCATTCAGCCCAGTGTTTCACAGGATGTACTCTGCATAGAAGTTAAATAAGCAGGGGGACAATATACAGGCTTGTTGTATTCCTTTACCAATTTGGAATCAGTCTGTTGTTCCCTGTCCAATTCTAACTGTTGATTCTTTACCCACATACAGGTTTCCTAGGAGACAGGTAAGGTGGTCTGGTACTTCTATTTCTTTAAGAATTTTCCACAGTTTATTGTGACCCACACAGTCAAAGGCTTTGGTGTAATCAATGAAACAGAAGTAGATGTTTTTCTGGAACTCCCTTGCTTTCTCCATGATCCAACAAATGTTAGCAATTTGATCTCTGGTTCCTCTACCTTTTTGAAACCAGTCTGTACATCTGGAAGTTCTTGGTTCATCTACTGCTGAAGCCTAGCTTGAAGGATTTTGAGAATAACCTCGCTAGCATGTAAAATGAGTGCAATGGTACGGTAGTTTGAACATTCTTTGGCATTGCCCTTCTCTGGAATTGGAATGAAAACTGACCTTTTCCAGTCCTGAGGCCACTGCTGAGTTTTCCAAATTTGTTGGCATATTGAGTGCAGCACTTTCACAGCATCATCTTTTAGGATATTAAGTAGTTCAGCTGGAATTCCATCACATTCACTAGCTTTGTTCATAGTAATGCTTCCTATGGCCCATTTGACTTCACACTAAGATTTCTGGCTGTAAGTGAACACACTATCGTGGTTATCTGGGTCATTAAGGAATAGTTCTAGGTCATTTCTTATATAGTTTTTCTATATATTCTTGCTGCCTCTTCTTAATGTCTTCTGCTTCAGTCAGGTCCTTACCATTTGTCCTTTATTGTGCCCCATCCTTACATGAAATATTCCCTTGATATCTCTAATTTTCCTGAAGAGATCTCTAGTCTTCCCCATGTCAATATTACTAAAAATATGCAATTAATTTTAAAAATTAAATATCTTTTTAAGGAAAAGTAGCAAACATGGAAAAAGGGGGGAAGAGTAGATGGTAAATCTTGTCAGGATCATATTGGTTGAAGGTCCACCCAGGGATATCTAGGGGATGTCATGTTTAATTTACTATTTACTAATTAAAGATCTTAGGCTTAGTGATGTTACCAGGAAACATATAGATTTTGTCCAGTAGAGATGCAAACAATGTTTTTTTTTCTTGTGAAATAGATAATCCCAAAGATTATGATATATTGCCCTATAGGATATTTGGGGAGTTTGGGGAGTATCTATTTCAGCAATCTTATCCTAATATTCTTTTATTAAATTGCCTGTAAGAATCTAAGTCCTCAAATGCTTTTTGAAAGACTCTTGACATCTTCCCAATTCCCTCATTAATAAATGAGTGAATTAAATCCTTGACACGCATTCATTTTATATTTGCATGTGAGTCATGGTTTTCATTTTCTAAAAATTATGTCAGCAGCCCTGAGAAAGCTTATTAGGAAAGTAATTACCACAATCTTTTACAAAATGAAAGATGATTTGGCAATGTGAATGATCACTTTCTAGTTCTTCTATTAAATCAATTCAGAATTTTTCTCCATATTTTCCTGTAGCTGGGCATTCCTGTGTTCAGGCATGATCAAGAAGAGCTGCCACTTGCTGCAACAGATAAGTTGGCAGAAGTTCTAAGTTCTCGTACAACTGTATTTGCAATGAATTCAAAATTACTGTAATGATTGTGATTGGCATCCCTTTCTTGCTTATTCCAATCTTTGGTAATAGCCTGAGAGATAAGGCTCATGTTACCACGAGCTCACAATGACTGGCTCACTTTGCACATACAAAATACAGTTTCTGTCTAGTTTTCCTGCCAACAAAGGGGAACAAACAAAGTTGGACTCTGAAGGAGTGGGCTCGTTGGTTTAAGCTCCTTTTCACCTCAGTAGTATGTAATGCTCATCAACACAAACCATTTGGCAAAACTTGGAGCCAAATTTCCACTCAATTCATGACTCCTGTAAGCCATGGGAATTATCACAGGTTCATATACCCAAGACTTAGAAGAAAGAAAGATACGGACAATCTAGATTTAAGTTTAAGTTTGTATGAATAATTGAGTCTAATGATCCACATTTCTGTGGACAAAAGTTGAAGGATACAAAGAATTCAATAAACTTAAAATAAGAAAAATAGAAAAGATACAGAAGATATAAAGGGGGAGAATTATTCTCTTCATAGAAGGATTTTCCACTGTACAAAACAATTCATAAGAAGACCTTTTAGGAGCAAAACTCCCTAGGACTCTAAATTTCTCTTTTATTTTTTCTCTGTATCTCAGTACAAATGCTTAAAGCAATGTGGTAGAATGAGGGAGATTTTGGTACTACTGGTGGTGTGTGACCTTAGAGGAACCTAGTCATCTCACTGGGATAGGATTTCCTTATCCAAGAATGAATGAGTGGGTCTAATGGAATTTTAAGACTCCATCCAACTTCATTTCGTGACTTACAGACAACTTTCAAGAGGACACATTACATAAGACATTCCTAAAGTAACATGAGGGAAGTAATCGCCAGAGAACTCTCATAGCCTCAGCTCACTTAAGGAGAGAGGACTATGTTCTGTAATGGATCTACTCACGCTGCTAACTTGTTTTGTCTAAGGAAACGGAGTGGAAAAGAACGCCAAACAAAGCAGGGTTTAGGGGTTCCAATCAGAGCTTTACCAACAAGCAGCTGTCTGGGTTGGGTCAAGTCACTCTGCCACTGTAAAATGAGGGTGCAGATCAGATCTTTCTTCTAGCATTGCTTTTCATTCTCTACCCAATTTACAGATGTTTAGTTACAAGGGTTTAGCAACAGATGTTTAGCAACAAATGTTTAGTTGCTAGGGTTGGAGATAGAACCTACATTTTTCATTTATTTTTACTGGAAATAGCCTTTAGGGGCATGAATCCTGGTTTTGATGCTTACAAGTTGTGAAACTTTGGTCAAGTCATTTAAATTGTAAAGCCTCAATTTCCTTATCTGTAAAATGGGAAAAGAGATGCTACTTACTGTATATATTTTGAAGGTTAAATGGCTCAGTTCAGTTTAGTTGTTCAGTCAAATCTGACTCTTTGCAACCCATAGACTGCAGCATGTCAGGCCTCCCTGTCCATCACCAACTCCCGGGGTTTACTCAAACTCACGTCCATTGAGTCGGTGATGCTATCTAACTTTCTCATCTTCTGTCATCCTCTTCTCCTCCTGCCTTCAATCTTTTCCAGCATCAGGGTCTTTTCCAGTGAGTCACTTCTTCACATCAGGTGGCCAAAGTATTGGAGTTTCAGCTTCAACATCAGTCCTTCCAATGAATATTCAGGACTGATTTCCTTTACGATGGACTAGGTGAATCTCCTTGCAGTCCAAGGAACTCTCAAGAATCTTCTCCAACACCACAGCTCAAAAGCATCAATTATTTGGTGCTCAGCTTTCTTTATAGTCCAACTCTCACATTCATACATGACTACTGGAAAAACCATAGCTTTGACTAGACGGACCTTTGTTGGTTAAATGGCTAAGTATATTTAAGATGCTTGATACAGTAACTACTATATAGTTTCACTCAATGAAAAGCAATTATTTTTACTACTGAGGCCATGAAATCGTAAGACTACACAGCTGAAAGAAAATTTTTGCATAGTTATTTTAAAAAATTTATCTTCACAGCTGTGTATGCTTGTTTTGACTCAGCACAACTCACTTGTAACATCAAGATATCTTGTCAAGAATTGAAATTAATTTTGGATTTCACAATAATTCTCTCATGAGTGTGTAAAGATTAACAATGTAATACTTGTAATCTTTTATTACCCTGCAAATGGAAAATACTACATATCTGTCCGAGGCTTTTTACTGTATCAAAAAAAAAGTCAAAATATTGCATCAACAATAAGACAGGGTAACAATTAGGATTATAATTAAGCTATGGCTGTTGAAGGAAGTTTCCTTAGCAAACTGCCAAGTCTCTTCATCTGAAATAGCCTCTAAAATGTTTTTATAATGCTACTATTAATTCAAATGGTATGATACTGTTCATAGGCCCTAAAAAATACAGATAGTATGAACTTTTAGAAGTCAATTTGGTTTTTAAAATTTAAGCATAATGCCTAAGAGCTCAAAAAACATGAAATTCACCTTATTTAACTAACAAATTTTACAGGTTCATTTATAAGAGTTTGTTGTGAGCATCATCTAAAATAATAAATAATGCTAAGCTTAACACAGGTAACATTTCATTTTTACTTAACTAAACAGTGATATTCATTTAATAACATACCACTATCCAATTTATCACTTTCCATCTATTATAGAATTTATTACTGTTTTGAGGGGGGAGGGAAACCCTCTTCAATGCATTATGTCCAAAGGACATTTAGATTTTGAGGAAAAATACATTTTCAAAGTCATAAAAACAAAGGTGAAGATAGTAATACCACAGTTCATTGAATATCTACCTCTTTTCTTTTTTGGCTGCACTGCACATAGAACTTTCCTGACCAGGGGTTGAACCCACGCCTCCTGCAATAGAAATAAGATTCCCCCATAGAATCTTAACCAATGGACCAGCAGGGAAGCCAAATATCTACCTCTTACTGAACATTCACTATAGGTCTGAGACTATCAAGTACATGAGCATTTAATTTAATATTTATATAATTCAACCACCACAGAAATAAGCATTATTTTCCCCATTTATTAGCTAAGTAAACAAGGTCAAGGAAGTTCATGACTTGCCCTCAGTTACAGAGCTTTCAAATGACAGGGCTGCAAGTATTACTGACCTAAAATCTGTGCTTTCTCTACCACATTACACACCTTATTAACAGATTACCCTGAACTTTCAAGCCTCTCATCTTCATTTTTACCCTACCTTCCTCCCTATATGAGCTGTATCTACTGACTCATCCCTAGGAAAGGAGGAGAAACAAGAGTAAGGCTTGGGTTGCTGCAGTTCATTCATTCAACGGTACCAGGATATGAAATGTGGTTTTTCCCATCACCCCAAACCTGCATTTAAGTCTTAAATCCGGATGAGGGTAAATGGCACTTCATATTTCCTTATTTCAAGTTTGTAGAACTTCGGGCATTTAGGGTCAGCCCTGCCACCGCCAAAACCCATAATAATTTAAAAAATTCATTATCAGTTTTTGTGTGTGTACAGAGCCTTCTGTCAATGGAGTATCATGGAGGCCTCAAAGGGAGAGAAGATGGATTAGGACGTGCGTAGCCCTATGAGCAAGTTTAAACTCTAGGCTTGATTTTAGATTGGGGTAAGGTGTAAGTGGCTCATATGGTAAAGAATCTACCTGCAATGTGGGAGACCGGGGTTTGATCCCTGGGTTGGGAAGATCCCCTGGAGAAGGAAATGGCAACCTACTCCACTTTTCTTACCTGGAGAATCCCATGGACAGTAGAGCCTGGTAGGCTAGAGTCCATGGTGTTGCAGAGTTGAACACGACTGAGTGACTTTCACTTTCACTAAGGTTTAAGAATAGGATATAACTGGCCTTGACCTATGCAAGATCTAGGGAGTTAAACTTAAATGGGAACCTGAATAGAGGTGATGCAGGGATGATGAATATGGGATGGGGGTGGTGGTGGTTTAGATCTGAATATGGGCCAGAACAAGGGGTGGTCCTTGTCAGTTGAGACTGAGTTGGAGAAAGAAGGGTAGAACTCACCTCTCTGGTGTGGAGAGAGAAGAGGAAAGTTCAACATGTGAGGGGGTGGAGTGGGGAGTGGTGCTCAGTTTTTGTTTCATCCCTGGGGCAGGGACCAAGGAGGATGAACCATCATTCCTACCTATCCCTGGCTCCTTGCCTCCTAAAATTTTGAGTCTAGGCTGAAGTCACAGAGAAACAAGGAGAGAAGGAGGGGCCCCAAAAGGAGGTAAAGTTCATAGAATGGAGTCTTGCCAAGTCCTGTAAGAAGAAAGAAAGAAGAGGTCATCACCTATGGTTTTGAGGTCACGTGTCTGCCAGAAGGGGGTTAAGCCCTCACTTTCTAGTGGGGAAGTTTTCCTTCCTGAAGGCAAGGGAGGGAAGCCCTGAGAAAAGTCCTAGAGGACAGCAGGGTGGCTGCAGAAAAGGACATCATGTTCTAGCTGGATCCACACTGGGCTGCAGAACCCAGGGGCCACATTCATCTCAGCACAGGAGTCAGGCTTGGTGAGACCATCCTTAGGGTGGAGACAACGCATTCTCAGAGGAGTGGCCTGTGGCACGTTAGCCTTCACAGTCTCCTCCCCAGTCCGGGGATGAAGGAAGGGTCACCTACCATCTGTTCCCAAGTTAAGAAATCCCAGAAGGCTACATCTGCAAGGTCTGATGGGACAGTTCTATGACATATTTAAGAGGAGGATGGGGTGAGCCCTACCCAATCCCACCCCCCCAGGGCCCTTAGAGGATATGTGTCATCACCCCCTTTCATTCCTTACCCCCAAAAGAAAGTGCCCATAGATTAGCAGAGGGGCAGAAGCCCTGGGAGCTGCCCGGGCAGCCCAACCTGGAGAAGAGTTCAGCAATTTTCCTCCTGGCAGCAATGAAAGGCCAAACAGAAGCTAAGCTGTGACCCCCAAAAGCCACCAATTGCCCCTATGCAGAGACCACCATACCAACAGCAGCTTCCAACATTAGACAAAAACAGGCTAGGTCAGGAGGAGCAGAAGATTGTGCTACGCCGTTCTGTTACACCTGACCTTCTGATAGGCAGTAGAAGTTACTAGTACCAGGGAGTTACTAGCAATGCAGGGTCTCAGGCCCCACCCTCAACTTCCTGAATCAGAATCTGCTTTTTTATCAAGACCACTAGGAGATGAATCTACACATGAAAGTCTGAGTGAAAGCGCTGTCAGCCACGAATCTGTCACCCATCAGGGAAGTGGAGCCTCCACGCCCTTCCTGCTGAGTTCCTGCAATAGGCACTGCGAACCTGTGGGAGTCCAGGGCCTGATGAGAGTCAAGAAGAAAGTTCCAAAGGAAAGAGAAAGGAAGAAAGAGTATGTAAGACAGCCCACATATGCTCAGTTTTCAGATCAGCAGGCAGACATAGTTTTCAGACAGCAGTGTCAGAGAAAGGGGAGGCTTTAGATAGAGTTTAAGAATGAAGTTTCCAAATGAGCCATTGTAGATACTCAAATAAAACAAACACATGAAAAGATGCTCAACATCACTCATTATTAGAGAAATGCAAATCAAAACCACAATGAGGTACCATTACACGCCAGTCAGGATGGCTGCTATCCAAAAGTCTACAAGCAATAAATGCTGGAGAGGGTGTGGAGAAAAGGGAACCCTCTTACACTGTTGGTGGGAATGCAAACTAGAACAGCCGCTATGGAAAACAGTGTGGAGATTTCTTAAAAAACTGGAAATAGACCTGCCATATGACCCAGCAATCCCACTTCTGGGCATACACACTGAGGAAACCAGATCTGAAAGAGACACGTGCACCCCAATGTTCATCGCAGCACTGTTTATAATAGCCAGGACATGGAAGCAACCTAGATGCCCATCAGCAGATGAATGGATAAGGAAGCTGTGGTACATATACACCATGGAATATTACTCAGCTGTTAAAAAGAATTCATTTGAACCAGTCCTAATGAGATGGATGAAACTGGAGCCCCTTATACAGAGTGAAGTAAGCCAGAAAGATAAAGAACATTACAGCATACTAACACATATATATGGAATTTAGAAAGATGGTAACGATAACCCTATATGCCAAACAGAAAAAGAGACACAGAAATACAGAACAGACTTTTGAACTCTGTGGGAGAAGGTGAGGGTGGGATGTTTCAAAAGAACAGCATGTATACTATCTATGGTGAAACAGATCACCAGCCCAGGTGGGATGCATGAGACAAGTGCTTGGGCCTGGTGCACTGGGAAGACCCAGAGAAATCGGGTGGAGAGGGAGGTGGGAGGGGGGATCGGGATGGGGAATACGTGTAAATCTATGGCTGATTCATATCAATGTATGACAAAACCCACTGAAATGTTGTGAAGTAATTAGCCTCCAACTAAAAAAAACAAAACAAAACAAAAAAAAGTAAATAAAAATCCACACACACAAAAAAAAAAAAACAGACTCAGTGATCAAACTGACAAGAACAAAATGAAATCTGCCAAGATGTTTTTAAGGGCAGTGTAGCAGAGATCATTTAAAATCAGTAATAAGGAAAAAAAATACAATTATTATATGTTTCTATGTTCAGTAAGTTGAGAGCCCTCAGAAAGGTACATCAACAGTCATTCATTTATCCACCAAACATAGATTAAAAATCAAATTGTTGGGTGCTGTGCTGGGCACAAACAAATGAGATGTGGACCCAAGGAACTTAAAGACTAATGTGTGACAAAGTCACCCCTTCAGAAAACAGTTACTGTTATCCCCTGGATCCAGGCACTGTGGTGAGCACCAAGCATGCAAAAGCAGACAAAACAAGCAGAATCCCTACTCATGGCAGTTACATTCTAGCGGAGGAGAAGGATAACACATGAGATTAATAAGTAAAATGTAAAGCATGACTAAGGACTTCCCAGGTGGCAGAGTGGTAAAGAATCCACCTGCCAATGCAGAAGACACAAGAGACATGGGTTTGATCCATGGGTTGGGAAGATCCCCTGAAGAGGGGCATGGCAACCCACTCCAGTATTCTTGCCTGGAGAATTCCATGCACAGAGGAGCCTGGCGGGCTACAGTCCATGGGGTCACAAATAGTTGGACCTGACTGAGCATGCATGCACCATAGTGGAACTAATGAAATAAAGCAGGGAAGTGGTAACGGGGGTGTAGGGAGACCGTTGCAATTTTAAACAGAGTGGCCAGGAAAGAAGGCTTCCCAGGTGGCGCTAGTGGTAAAGGACCCACTGCCAATGTAGGAGATTTAAGAGATGTGGGTTCTATCCCTGAGTTGGGATGATCCCCTGGAAAAAGGCATGGCAACCCTCTCCAGTATTCTTGCCTGGAGAATCCCATGGAAAGAGGGGCCCGGCGGGATACCATCCATGGGGTCGCACAGAGTCGGACACGCTGAAGCAACTAAGCATGCACACAGCGTGCATCCAGGAAAGAAACATGAATTGTGAGCAATCCTGAAGAGTGAGGGAGCCCACCTCGTGGGTGTCTGGAGGGGGGGCACTCCGGGCAGATAGGGGTAATGAAAGCTTTTTCTGTGCTGAGACCAGAGGGGAGGCCACCGTGACCGGGCTGCAGCAGGACGGCTGGTGGCAGTCAGAGGACGTGAGTTTGCAGAGGTAACACCAGCCGGGTCACATGGATCCTGAGGGTCGCTGGGAGGACTTGGGCTTCTCCTCTGAGTGAAAGGGAGTCATAGACGCATTCTGAGCAGCAATGTGATGGGAATTCGCCTTCTGTTCTAATAGCATGTCAGGTTGCAATGAACAATGGAAGTGATAAAATGTTATCAGATTCTGGATGTGATTTTTGGGTAAAGTCGCCATTTTCCATTAGAGTCAGACAAAAGAGATAGAAGTCAAGGATATGACAAACACAAATGATAAAATACTGTGTTCTGTTAATCACATCCTGTAAATCAAGTCTCATGTAAGTCCAAAGAGCTCTAATCTAGATCTCAGCACATCAGGCCCACCTTTAGCCGGACTTCATGTTTGACCTACCTGGTCTGTAAAGCTACACGGGGAATGCCATACAGCTTTTCCATATTGTTAACTAAGAAATTTAGAAAATGAAATCACAGAATTCCTAGTAGCCACCTAGTTGTCACCTGCTTTCTTGGACCAAGTTAAACCACGTGTTTGAGTAGTTTGGATATCTTTCCCTAGAGTTCTGAGGTTGTGAGCATTGGACCCCTTAATATCCACCCATGGGAGTTTACTGAAGGCAGAGGAAGATACTAATAATGAGAGTTCTCTTATGGGATCCATCTACATGAGAAATCACAAACGGTGATCTCTGAATGTCTTTTGAGAAATCTAAAATTAATTTCTCAAGGTAGTTGAACAAAAAATGATGAAAATGTGCTTCAGAGGAAAAATTCACTCCAGAGTAAGCTAAATCCAAATTATAAATTTCTAAATACCCAATCATCAGCCTCAGTTATTTTCAGACAAGGCCATCTAAGTTATTTTCAGACAATACACATCCTGACCTCCTTCTAAACAGAATCTATAAATGAGGATCACAAAATCAAGAGGAATTGACATTTTAAACACCTAACCCTGGGTTGGGAAGATCCCCTGGAGGAGGGCATGGCAACCCACCCCAGTGTTCTTGCCTGGAGAATCCCCTTGGACAGAGGAGCCTGGTGGGCTGCAGTCCATGGGGTCACAAAGAGTCGGACATGGCTGAGCAGCTAAGCACAACCACAAGGTGGAGATCTAAAGCAAAGATTAGTTTCCACAGCAGGCTCCGGTTTAGAATCCAGAATTTCTCATTTAAGATTCGAGTGCTGCGTGTTCTCAGATTTTGCCAGAAACTGACTTATTATTTTAAGCTAGACGAAAACAGTGCTCATGTATCAGGGTTCTTCTGTATAGACTGGAAATACACCTGACATGCAAAGTATTTCAGGAAATTCTAAGCAATACACTATTAGGTGGCAAAGTGGAGGTACTGTTCAGAAATGTCAAGTTCAGGTCTAAAGGAGAGAGAACACCAGTGTTTTATCAGTTGATGATGAGCACATTTAACAAGGGGCTAATGTGACTATATCAGTACAGATATTTTATGGCTGATAATGAATAATTAAATCCCTTTACCTTGACAGATAGCAGTCCTAGACTAATAATTCTGAAGATTCTAAGCCAAGAGTATGACTAAAAGATCCCTCTAGTTTTATTCATTTGCATATAGTAGTGGGACCAGCTCACCAAGCGAAGCCCTAGTGAAAGCAGAAAACCCTCGCCTCCTTTTTAAGTAAGTGGGTTTTATCCGTTTCCAAAATGACAGTGTAAATGTACTTGCTTGATTCACAAATTATCTTCCCCGTTTACTCATCTAGAAGTTTCATTATTTTAAAAATAATCTAAATTTCCTTTGGTTTTTTGTAGTGTGAACTATTATTCTTCCCTACAAAAACAAACCAAAAGAAACTGAAAGCAAAAATCTAAGCTAGATAATAAATAGAAAATATAGTACAATCTTTCAACCCTCTCTGTTTCTTCTACTTTCATATGCCTTAACTTAGTGATTATATACAGAACAGATTTCCCAGATGGCACAGTGGTAAAGAATCCACCTGCCAATGCAGGAGATGCAAGAAATGTGGGTTTGATCCCTGGGTTGGGAAGATTCCCTGGAGTAGGAAATGGCAGCTCATTCCAGTATTCTTGCCTGGAAAATTCCATGAACAGAGGAGCCTGGTGGGCTACTGTCCACGGGGTTGCAAAAAGTTGGACACAACTGAGGAAAACTTAGCGAGAGAATGCAACAGAAGTAAATGAATGAGTCTCAAAAGTAGCTAAAATTCTCAAAATGGTAATTTCTTAAAGGTCTTCTGCAAGTTTTTTATCATAATGAAAGAATCCATTTGTGGAAATTGTTTTTCTTCCTAGCTTACTCAGGTTCTAAGATGTTCATTCTTCAATTTATTATAGGTTTTCATCATCAATACTTAGAAAATTAATAAGAAAGGCAACCACAATCTCAAGGATTGTTGTTTTCAGCTATCTGGTGAGAATTTCCCCCTTATTCCTTAGGGTTGATTTATCTCTTTGTCTCAGTCACCTGCCTATGTTACAACTAGTAGCACAGAGTCCAAAGTTGTTTATTTAGATAAGCATCAAAGTTTGGGATGCTGATCTCTACTTAAAAGAACTTTGATCCTGTGCACCTTGATTTGGAAATCAAATTGGAACTCTAACAAGAAATATTTGTCTCTTCCGCTACTTTCTGGTCTCAGCCAGTCCGGAAATACCAAGAGCAGGCTTCATAGTAGTATTTAGAACTTCCGCTTCCTGTTCTGGAGGAAAGTAGAAATGGAGAAACATGAAAACATTAACCAAAAAACACTTGACCTTCTGCAATCCACCACAACATCCAAGTAAAATGTTGTTCAAATGTTGTCTGTTTACTTAACCCAGTGTAAACTTATATGACATCATTTCAAACCCAAACAAAATCTGTAGAAGACTTTCAGCTTTGGCTTCATCCCTGGAGAACCTAAAAGAGTGAGACATATTCTTCAGGAGTGGCGTCTGGAAAGGGAGTGTGATGTGTGGGCTATAACATGATCAGTTACGAGCATAGTGAGCTATATGGGGGTGCTCATTCTTAATTCCTCCAGGTAGTGGTTCTCAACCATTGAGTGCAACAGAATTGCATGGAGGGCTAGTTAAAATGCAAACTATTGTGTTCATCCTGTTTTCACTCCAGTTCTTGGATGGGGTCAGACAACTTGCACTTCTAACAAGTCACCATGTGACCCTGATGCATCTGACCTGAGGATCCCACTTGGAGAACCACAGCTCTGAGTGAGTTTACTTGTGAAAACGGGGAAAACTTAAACCTTAGCAAATGTTGAGATCTCATTTTAAAGAGGAACTGAGGCAAAACAGGAGCACCGAGTTTAGAACCAGTCACAGTTGGGATTTGAATCAGGAATCTGTCCAAAACTGTAAGTCTAGGCAAACTGATTAATCTTCCAATCCACACTTTCCTTATCTGTAAAATGAGGGTTAATAATCATATCTGTTTCTGAGAACCAAACAAGATACTGTATGTAAGGTGTCTGGCACATAAAACTCTGTAAATGGTTGTTTTCATTTTAAAAATTATGGACACTATTAGTAAGAAGACACAAACCAAACAGTTCACTTGTAGGCAATAATCTCTGAGATCTAAAGCACAGGAGAAACTTTGGTCAGGATCCCATATGTGTTTGTTTTGGATTCAGATTAAATAAAAAGTGACTGATATAATCTAAAGAGCAATCTTTCTCCTTTAAAATAAAATATCTGATAAGATCCCTGGTTCTTTCTTGAAACCTATCCTTAATTCCCATTTCTTTATTGCCATTTTAAAGCTCATACTAACATTTACTTTTTTTTATTCATCTTTGCTGCTGTATTTCTCTCCCCTGCTGTTTATACCTCCTTGCACCACCCAAAAAGACTTTTTTTTTTTAATATAGAAAAATCTAGGAGCCTTAAACTCTTGAATAGTGGAGTTAACCCTCTCCAGTTACCAAGTCAGAGTTTTAACAAATTGAAGAAAATGAAGAAAATTAACAACATGTATGAATAAACTCACTCTAGTGACATTAAAATTAATTTATACCCCCTAGTTTCCATGTTAATGATGTATCTGTGCATTTCCACCAAAATATTACTATATTACATCCTCAAACAAAGGAGAACTTGAGGAAAATAACCAGTTCTCCACCTGTTCCAATGATTAAAAATGGGCTCAATCCAAAGCATGAGAGATGGTTGTTAGACAAAAGGAACATCTTATTCATCTATTGGGCAAAATGTTACTTGCGAACTTACTGTAGTCTCTCTCTATGGGCATACACTGGGTATGAGTAAAAGAGACCCAAGTCCTCACCCCATGGAGCTTTTGGTCTAGATGAGAAAACAAGCATTAATCAAATGAGTACACAATACATTAGCAAAGAGAAACTGACAGTTGCAATGGACCAAAGAATGGGCTAAAACACCACAGTGACAGTGGGGTCGGGGCAGCAGAGAGGAAAGCCTGCAGGAGCTATGACAACCCTCGTAAGGTCAAATGAAGTTTTTCTTACAGGAGGTGAGGCTACCTCTGAAGATAAGAAAGGAGACCAGAGAGGCTGGAGGTGAGAGGGAGAGAGACAGGCTAAGTAAGGATCACGAAGGTTGTTGGACAAGAAGGTCTTTATCCTAGAAACAGCAGGAAGCCACAAAATGATTTTAAGCAGGGAATTAGCAAGCTCTAATTAGCATATTTAAAAGATCACTTGGGCTTCAGTGTGCCAACAGATTACCAGGTACGAGGGGACGGAGCTTAGGAGGAAGAACAGATGGCAAAGGGGTAGTTGTGGCAAGAGTCAGTGATGACTAGGGCACTACTGTTAGAGTCCAGTGGTAGATCGGACTTCATGGTAATAAAATATTCACTATAATCTTCTTTAGTGGAAATTTGTGCAAAGGAAAAAAAAAAGCCATTTCTCCAGGGTGTCCAAGTATTGATGTGCCTAAAAGCCACATGACCATTCAATATCCCTTCTAATACTCTAACATGATTTAGATGAACTTCTAATTCATACTGTTATATAACCAGACTTCTGAGTGATATTTCATTTTATTTCAAGACTAATGAATAGATCACCCATAAGACCCATCACCTTGGTGCCTGATCTCAGCATTTGCATTTTATCGTTTGTGTGGTAAAGGCTTAACAGTTTTCAGGAGCTAGTTGAATACACAGCTCCTGGAGGACAATTTTAATTCATTTTCTGGTTAAGCCACCAGTGAGGATTAGGTAGCAGCTAGCTGAGGACAAGCCTCTGGAAAAACAGGACTGAGGGTCTGCTTTAGTAGCCTTGAGGTGGTGGAAGAGGAAGGGGTGCTGAAGAAGGTTGGGGAAGAGGGGACGGGGCTCTCAGGACAAACTTTGCCTCTTTCCTCAGGTTTGCCTGGGACCAGCCTTGTAAATGAGGAGCCGCAGGAGGTTGCCACAGATAGTAGGCTACCATCTTAAACTGGTTTCCCACAACATGCTCCCCTTGTAGAGTATCAGCCAACAGTGAAGAGGAACCCCAGTAATACGTTTCTAATCAGAGCCTTTATTATTGGAAATGATCCCAGTAAAGGTGGAGGGGTATGTCCATGAACATAGTCTCCCTGTCCACCGCAGCTCAGGAAGCCAATGCTTCTCCATTTCCACCCATGTGTATACTGAAGACATTCCCACCAATTTCTACATCCTTCCTCTCTGGTGAGAGTGCTACCGAGGGTTCATAGACTGACCACTCCCATGGGACCAGATGTTTATTTCCTCTCTCTTCAAATAAGTCTGAATCCTGACCCACTAGACTTACATACAGAAGACTACTGCTTTCTCTCCCTCTAATATAGCCGTCTACCTATCCTAAGAACCTTTCTCATCCCCTACATGTGTGTACATAGGGGGTTTTATTGCCAGTTGCTCTGTAAGATTCTTCCTGGAGTTGAAATCTTCTAAGGAAGTATCTATAGAAATGGCGGAGATAATGGATAAAGAAGATGTGGTATATATTATGTGGTATACATATATGTGGTATATATATATATATGATAGACTACTACTCAGTTGTAAAAAAATAATGAAATAATGCCATTTGCAGCAATATGGATGAGTGTAGAGATAATCATATTAAGTGAAGTTAGCCAGAAACAGAAAGACAAATATATGATATTATTCATATGTGGAATCTAAAATATGATACAAATGAACTTATTTACAAAGCAGAAACAGATTCACAGACTTAGAAAACAAAGTCCCCTTTGTGATTAACAAAGGGGAAACAGGGTGGGGGAGTGATAAACTGTGAGTTTGGGATTAGCAGATACAAATAAGATCAAGCTAGTCTATCCTAAAGGGAATCAATCCTGAATATTCATTGGAAGGACTGATGCTGAAGCTGAAGCTCTAATACTTTGGCCACCTGATGCAAAGAGCTGACTCATTGGAAAAGCTTCTGATGCTAGGAAAGATTAAAGGCAAAAGGAGAAGAGGGCGACAGGATGAGATGTTGGATGGCATCACAGGTTCAATGGACATGAACTTGGGCAAACTCTGGGAGATGGTGAGGGACAGGGAAGCCTGGAGTGCTGCAGTCCATGGGATCACAGAGAGTCGAACGTTGACTTGGCAACTGAACAACAACTATACATATATATATATCTGAATCACTTTGTTGTACACTAGAAACTAACACAACATTGATTGCACATAAACTGTATTTCAATGGAAAAAAATAAACAAGTAAACTAACAAAATAAAAGAAAGTGTGGAGAGGTGGCAACTTGAATCACATTTCTCTAGAGTGATTTTGTAAAATGCACACCCTGAAGCCTGGCTCAAACACACTACATCAAAATCTATACTGTAAAAGACACTCCAAGTTATTTCTAAGCACACTAAAGTTTAGGAACCACTGCTATATGGCAACTGTGTTGCCAACCTATATGGATGCACCACTGAGTCTCTAGTTAATGGGAGAGGAAGGAGTAGATTGTACATAACTTTCAGCCTTCCTCACCCATGCAACATCCTAAAGAGCTCCATTCATGAGGTCAATCAAGTAGGTGGATCAAGAATTTCACCTCTGACAAAAAGGTTGCAGTCTTTCCTCTGAAATTCTTTTTAGAGTGAGGTTTGAGTACAGGCAAGATGGATATCATCTCGTCTCCATATGGGATGCAAAGTGAAAGTGAAAGTCACTCAGCTGTGTCCCACTCTTTGTGACCCTATGGACTTACACAATCCATGGAATTCTCCAGGACAGAAAACTGGAGTAGGTAGCCGTCCCCTTCTCCAGGGGATCTTCCCAACCCAGGGATTGAACCCAGGTCTCCTGCATTGCAGTCAGATTCTCTACCAGCTGAGCCACCAGAGAAACCTAAGAATAATGTAGTGGGTAGCCTATCCCTTCTCCACTGGATCTTCCTGACCCAGGAATCGAACTGGGGTGTCCTGCATTGCAGGTGGATTCTTTACCAGCTAAGCTACTAGGGAAGCCTGTATGGGATGGAACCATCCCTCAAAGGACACTTGGGAATATAGGTGGCAAGGTCACACTGTTGACCTGTGGATGCTATGGGTATTTTGTGGTCTGGGGTCTGAGATGCGAAATCTCTCGACTTTGGGGGCCTCCCACATAACCAAGAATTGTGCTGCTCAAACACCAATAATATTACAGGTGAAGAATCCTTCAATTTTGATTGCCCCTATAATGCACATGGATCCAATGTTTAAATTTATTATAGAATCTTCTCTTTGTCCTATGCATTGAATAGGACACGTCCTGTGCATTGAATAGTTTCTATGTTGCTGAAAAGAGTGTTCATAAAGTCCTCAGCACAGTGCTTGTGTTTTATTCTAGGTAGCTCTAGAAGCTTCAGATTTACTTTGATAAATGCAAATGAGTGATTGAGGATTAATTAATAAGATCCTCTTTCCCTAGTGCTTCCCAATTGTAACACAATCCAGATTGGAAGAGATGGAAAAAGGTTGATATAACCTACTGTTAAGTAATAAGGTCTGTGTGAAAGTCCAGCATCTGTTTGACCATGATTCTCTATCATCTTCCCATCATCTTAGTAATAACATTGAAGTATTCAATGGATTATGTAGAATTTTGCCAAAGGTTGGGAAGAGAGAGGGCTTGCCATTTAAACACTGTGCATCAACATTTGAAGTGAAGCGAAGTGAGAGTCTCTCAGTTGTGTCCGACTCTTTGCAACCCCATGGTCTATACAGCCCATGGAATTCTCCAGGCCAGAATACTGGAGTGGGTAGCCTTTCCATTCTCCAGTGGATCTTCCTAACCCAGGAATCAAACCAGGGTCTCCTGCATTGCAGACAGATTCTTTACCAACCGAGCTATCAGGGAAGAAATGTTTGGCTTTAGTTTTTATAGCTGTTAACGGTAGTTTCCAAGATAAATTGAGTTTTCTGTAAAAATAAATCTCAGTATTAAGAATCATAATTTTTACCAGATTAGGAAAAAAGATCCCTGCACACATATAAAAAAAGAATGCAGTTGAAATGGCATTCTTGCCAGAAACTATATACCATTCTGCAATTTATTTCCTTTTTGGTGGAAGGAAGGACATCAAAGCCTTAAGTATACACATATGCTACAAGCATGTCTAAAATTCAAGTGTAGGAACCTCTGAACCAACTGCCACATGATATAATTAGCAAGCCTATAATTTATTACTAGATAATATAAAAATGTATTACTAGATAATATAAAAATAAAGATATGTAGAGACTGAGAGACGGCATAAATTACACATGCAAAGAATAGTGAGGTCTGGAAGATAAAACTTTCTAAAATTCAAATGTGATTACCATTAGGATACAAGTTCCTTTAACACATCTTGCAAGTCTCTTCATGATCTGAACTTTTCAAAACTAACAAACCAATCTATGTTTTAAATACTCATTTCAAAGGCAAAGAAGAGTATATGGAAAATAAAAAAGAAAGAAAAAGCACTGCTCCGAGAGAAGGAAGAGTCCATTTTGCCACTGATTTTGTACAGGTTACCTTTTGTCATCTGTGAAATTGTGAGAAAAACTACACAGTAGCTGAAATCAATAATGAGGTTAACAGTTTACTAATGCACTTGAATTTCTACTTCATTGTCAGAATTGCTAAGCATGTCAACAGGGCTTGTGATTGGTCTGTTTCATATCTTATTCTTTCCTTATGAATTGGTCCTAGATTAACATAGTTTTAAGAAGGAGTCTCTAACAATAGTTTGAACATCGGAGTCTTTTTAAGGTGGAAAAAGGACTTTTTGGTAGTGGAAAGCAAGCATTAAAACTAATGATCTCTTTTCTTTTATTGGAATGTAAAAGCTTTTAAAACTCTACCCTGGTGGCTCAGATGGTAAAGAATCTGCCGGCAGTACAGGAGACCTGGGTTTGATCCCTGGGTTGGGAAGATCTCCTGGAGAAGGGAATGGCTGCCCATTCAAGTATTCATGCCTGAAGAATTCCATAGACAGAGGAGACTGGTGGGCTACAGTCCATGGGGTTGCAAGGAAATGACTGAGTGACTAACACTTTCTTTCACTTTTCAAAAGTTTTTAAAACTCTAAGTTTGGTACTTTACCCTTCTGTTTCTTTGAACATTCATTTGAGAAAAATCCTTTCAATTGGGTTACAAAGAGGTTGTTTTGATAATATATCCCATTGAAGCAACTGAAGTTTGTGCTGATTCAAAATGTAAGGAAACCTTTCTCATAGCAGTTCATCAGAGGATATTTTTGGTGTCTTTCACAGTGATATTAGGATTTTTTTTTAAAATACATGAGTGCTCCTAAAGGCTTTTTCAAAATAAGTATGTTTCCAAACAAGCTGTTAAAAGAAATCCAATAAAAGCAAAGATGGCAGCAGCTACTCAGAAAAGGGGGAAAAAAACCTCATGATTGACCTATAAAGATTTCTTTTAGGAAGCCCATGCTGCATTAAATAAAATTGTAAAATATCAGGTTTCATTCCTACTATACACATTAGTAGACTACAAAATACACAAAATACAAAGTGAACGGCCCAGAATAATCACTATTTTGTCACTAATTACTCTAGGGGCTTCCCGGGCGGTGCTAGTGGTAAAGAACCTGCCTGAAAATGCAGGAGACATAAGTGATGTGAGTTAGATCCCTGGGTTGGGAAGATCCCCTGGAGGAGGGAATGGCAACCATTCCAGTATTCTTGCCTGCAGTATCCCCTGGACAGAGGAGCCTGGTGGGCTACAGTCCGTAGGGTCGCAGTGTCAGACAGGACTGAAGCGACTTGGCAGGCACATATGGACTCTAAATTTTATTCAAAACAAGCCAGTCCCCAGAAATAAGTTGGATCCAAAAAGGATGTGCTTTTTTGTTGTTGTTGTTCAGTCACTTAGTTGTGTCCAACACTTTGCAACCCCATGGACTGAAGCATGCCAGGTTTTCCTGTCCTTCACCATCTCCTGGAGCTAGCTCAAACTCACGTCTATGGAGTTGGTGATGCTATGCAACCATCTCATCCTTTGTCGTCCCCTTCTCCTCCTGCCTTTAATCTTTCCCAGCATCAGGGTCTTTTCTGAGTCAGCTCTTCACATCAGGTGGCCAAAGTATTGGAGCTTCAGCTTCAGCATCTGGATCCTGCCAGAAAACAGCTTCTTGGGAGCCTAAAGCCTCCCCAGACTGCCTCCCTTCCTGTCCATCAACCTCCAACACGGCTGTTCATACAAGAGCCTCAGGGTGCTACTCACCCCTTGTAGGGGCATCCAGGAGGCATTCAAAATTCTAAGACTGGAACAGTGACATTCCAGTTAACTGTACACACCATTAAGGCACTGATGATGCAATTTTCTGTTGTGTAGCAGAGCTGTGTTCTGGTGAAAGAAGAGAGGCCAATTTCAAGTGTACCAATTGGATTTGTAGCCTTTTGGGAAAAGAGCATCAGTCAGAGTCTCACCATCATCCAAACAGGTGCTGCAGAACCTGAGAGAAGTTTGTATCATGTAAGAGTAACAGAGAACAGACCATATGGTTAAACTGCTTCTTTCAAGAGGGAGGGGACATAAGTATACCTA
Organism: Cervus canadensis; assembly: GCF_019320065.1. Lineage (NCBI taxonomy): Eukaryota > Metazoa > Chordata > Mammalia > Artiodactyla > Cervidae > Cervus > Cervus canadensis. The sequence goes on from NC_057398.1 coordinate 13,672,496, forward strand.
TGGCTGACTCATGTTGATGTTTGACAGAAACCAACACAGTATTGTAAAACAATTATCCTTCAATTAAAAATATATAAATTTAATTTTTAAAAAATGACCTCTCTGCTCCCATTGGGCTGAGGATATGTCCATCTGACCTACTGGGCACGGGGACAACAGGAGAGGCTGAAGTCCACCTGGATTTATATTAGAGGACAGAAAAGCAAAATAGATGAGGAAAGGATCAGAGATGAAAGATCCAAGACAGCCTGAATGAACTGAGGGCATGAGAGAGATTTTAGCAGGAGACAGACTTGGGAGAGAACATTTGAAGAGATTCTCTATGATGAACCTTCCCAGAAAATTTCCCTTGGGACACTGCAATAAACATTTAGTTTCCCTTTAACTGGGACTTCCCTGGTGGCTCAGACTGTAAAGAATCTGCCTGCAATGCAGGAGACCCAGGTTTGATCCCTGTGTCAGGAAGATCCCCTGGAGAAGGGAATGATAGCCCATTCCAGTATTCTTGCCTGGAGAATTCCACAGACAGAGGAACCTGGTGGGCTACAGTCTGTAGGGTCGCAGAGTCGGAGATGACTGAGTGACTAATGTTCAACATTCACTCATTTCCCTTTAATTAAGTTTCATAGCTTGATTGGTGTGGTCTTGAATATGACATGGTCTGCAAGGGATCTAATGATCCCTCGGGGGTAAATGGAAATCACAACCTTTCTACAATGCAAATTGGATCATGTCCCTCCACTCCTGAAAGTCCTCCAAAAGTTTCTTCCCACTCTGTTTAGCACTGCATGGTCTGGCCCTGACTTTGGTTCGGCCACATTTCCTATCCTCACCACAGTGCTGTACTCCAGCCATAAATAAAATGAATCGTCCCCCACACGCACTGTGATCGCACACTTGCGCCTGCTTCCTTGGCTTGAAATGCTTCCGTACCCCATTCTTGCATTCGTTCACTTATACAATAAATATTTCCTGAGCACCTATTATGTGTAAGCACTGGGGTGATCAAAATGGTGAATAATAATTACAAGAACAATTACAAAATAGTGAACAAAATACAGACGAAAAGCCCTACATATGTCACATATTATCTTGGCTAATTCTTTCTGCCATTTAAACACACTCTAAACTGAGCACAACACTATATGTGGATCTCATTTGAGTCTGGTCTCAAGCATGCCATCTTTGTTTTCTGTTGCTTACAATATATTAAAAAAAATAGTTCATCCCCTTCTTCCACCCCCTTCTCCCTGGGCTCTGGTAACCACTAATCTGTTCTCTTTGTGTATGAGCTTGGTATTAATATGTTATTGCTATTGTTGTTATTGTTTTTAGGTGCCACAATGGAAGAGAAATTATATGCTTTTGTCTTCCTCTGCTTCTGACTTATTTAACTTAGCTTAATGTCCTTAAGTCCCATTCATATTGTCAGAAATGGCAAGATTTCATTTTTTATGGCTGAATAATATTCCATTGTATGTGTGTGTGTATCACATTTTATATATTTATTCATTTGTTGATGGGCACTTAAGACGCCATATTTTGGCTATTGTAAACAATGTTGCAGTGAACATGGGGGTGCATATATTTTTTCAAGTGAGTGTTTTTGTTTTCTTCACGTAAGTTCAGATTAGAGGAATTGCTGGATCATATGGTAATTCTATTTTTAATTTTTTGAGGAACCTCTGTTTTTCATAGTGGATGCACCAATTTACATTTTCACTGAGCATGCACAAGGGTGTCCTTCTTTCCACATTCTCATCAACTCTTGGTATTGCTTGTCTTATTGATAATAGTCATTCTGACATGAGTGAAGTGATATCTCACAGTGGTTTTGATTTGCATTTCTCTGATTATTAATCAAGTTGAGCATGTTCTTCCGTACTTAGAGCATGCTATCTATATGTTTTCTTTGGAAAAAATGTCTATTCAGATGATTTTTAATCAGATTGCTTGTCTTTCAGCTATTGAGTTATATGAATTCTTTCTGTATTTTGAATATCTGCTCCTTACCAGATATATGGTTTACAAATATTTTCTCCCATTTAGTAAGTTTCCTTTCAATTCTGTTGGTTCCTTTATGTGCAGAAGCTTCTTAGTTTGCTGTAGTCCCACCTGTTTAATTTTCTTTAGTTGCCTATGCTTTTGATGTCAGATCCATCACTGAGCATGATGTTAGCTGTGGGCTTGTCATTATCGTCTTTATTATGCTGTAGTACATTGCCTCTATACGTGTTTTGTTTGGAATTTTTACCATAAGTGAATGTTGAATTTTGTCAAAAGGTTTTTCTGAATCTATTGAGATGGTTATTATTTTTATTCTTCATTTTGTTATTGTGGTATATCACATAGACTGATTTGTGGATATTGAACCATCCTTGCATCCCTGGAATAAATATCACTTGATCACAATGTACAATCCTTTTAATGTGTTGTTGAATTCAGTTTGTTAATATTTTCCTGAGGATTTTTGCATCTCTGTTCATCAAGGATATTGATCTGTAATTTTTTTCCTTGCAGTGTCCTTCTCTAGATTTGTATCAGGGTAATGCTGACCTTCTAAAATGTGTTTGGAAGAATCCTCCCTCCGCCTTCCATATTTTGAGTTTCAAAATGATTGGCATTGATTCTTATTTAAAAGTCCAGTATAAGTCACTATTAAAGTCCTCTAGTCCTGAACTTTGATTTGTTGAAAGTTTTTTTAAAGTTACTGATTCAATTGCCTTGCTAGTAATCAATCTCAAGATTTTCTATTTCATTATGATTCATTCTTGGTAGGTTGCATGCTTCCAAAAGCTTATCCATTTCTTATAGACTGTAAAATTTATTGACATTTAATTATCAGTTGTGGTCTCTTATGATCCTTTGTATTTCTGTGGTATTGTTGTAACACCTTTTTTGTTTTTTATTTTATTTGAATCCTTTCTCTCTTTCTCTGTTTTGGTCATTCTAGTTAAATGTGTTTATCAATTTTGTTTATCTTTTCAAAGGACCAGCTCTTAGTTTCATCAAGTATGTCATCTAAAAAAATCATGAGACAACAAAGGAAATCTGAAACTGATTGGATATTTGAAAATATAATTATTATTAACTTTAGGTGAGATAATAGTATTGTTTCTCAAACTTCAGAAAACTAAGATCATGGCATCTGGTCCCATCACTTCATGACAAATCGATGGGGAAACAATGGAAACTGACAGACTTTATTTTTTGGGGCTCCAAAATCACTGCAGATGGTGACTGCAGCCATGAAATTAAAAGATTCTTGCTCTTTGGAAGAAAAGTTATGACCAACCTAGACAGCATATTAAAAAACAGAGACATTACTTTGTCAACAAAGGTCCATCTAATCAAAGCTATTTTTCCAGTAGTCATGTATGGATGTGAGAGTTGGACTACAAAGAAAGCTGAATGCAGAAGAATTGATGCTTTTGAACTGTGTTGGAGATGCTTCTCTGGAGAAGACTCTTGAGAGTCCCTTGGATTGCAAGGAGATCCAACCAGTCCATCTTAAAGGATATCAGTCCTGAATATTCATAGGAAGGACTGATGCTGAAGTTCAAACTCCAATACTTTGGCCTCCTAATGTGAAGAACTGATTCATTTGAAAAGACCCTGATGCTGGGAAAGATTGAAGGCAGGAGGAGAAGGGGACGGCAGAGGATGAGATGGTTGGATGGCATCACCGACTTAATGGACATGAGTTTGAGTAAGCTCCAGGAGTTGGTGATGGACAGGGAAGCCTGGTGTGCTACAGTCCATGGGGTCACAAAGAGTCAGACACAACTGAGTGACTGAACTGAATTGTTTTTTTAAATAAAACAAGTATCCTTATCTTTTAAAGATATATAATAAAATACTTAAAATAATATGAGGTCTGAAACTGGATTCAAACTAGTCCAGTAATGGATTGGAGGGTGTGAAGAGAATATGGATGGAACAAAACTGACCATTTGTGTTGTCATTCACTCAGTCGTGTCCAACTCTTTGTGACCCCATGGGTAGCATGCCAGGCTTCCTGTCCTTCACCATCTCCCAGAGCATTTGTAGATAGTGGTTAAATTATCTCCTTACATTTATGTATGTTTGAAAATTTTCACAATACAAATATTTTTTAAAAGAAAGACAAAAACTAAGTGTATACTGGGTTCCCTGCCTTCCAACAAGCCTTTCCTGGACTCCCAATTCCAGCTACACTTCTAAAACCCAAGGACCCCTTTTGCTCTCCTAGCTCCTTAGCTCACCTCATCATTACACCATTTTATGACTGTCTGCACCACCCCATGAGACAGTCAGCCACTTGAGGACAAGGATTGTCTATGTCTTTCTAATCATTCTTTCATCAGCTTCAAGTACAGTACCTGACAGAAAAACAGACACTAGACACCTATGCAAATGAAAACCCAAGGTCTACAGAAATCACATTTCAAAAGCACATGGGCATTGGTTTCAAGGAAACAGAAACTTGATAGCTGTCTTTTGTCCTAAGTAAAGTTATCTGGCAGATATGATTCCATTGACTCAACACCTATTTATTGAGCCTCAGATTGTATGAGAGACACGGTTCTGGGGACAATATACTCTCTATTATTGATTATTTTCCTTTGGGGTCTCCATGAAAGACTGGGAAAAGATGCAGGACTGCCCATGTATTTGCACACAGGTGCACACATACATACTCCCACATACAGATGTAGTTATTTGCTCATTGTTAGTCCTTTCAGGCTTTAGTTGAAACAAACAAACAAACAAACAAACAAGGTTAGTATTCCTATAGCACTATCTAACATTTCTGTTAGCTCATTGTAGGTACCACATTGATAAATAATATAGGATTCTTTGTTATAGAGAAGAGTTTCTAGTCCTCTTTAACAAGGATTAAGTTTGCTAAGGATAAAAACAACTTAGCTTTCCCCCCAGAGTTCATTTCCTTTCTAAAATAATTAAAAGACAATATATATACATATATACATGGTTAGTCACTCAGTCGTGTCCAACTCTTTGCAGCTCCATGAACTGTAGCCTGCCAGGCTCCTCTGTCCATGGGATTCTCCAGGCAAGAACTCTGGAGTGGGTAGCCATTTCTATGTTATTTATTCTACTAATAACATGAAACTTGCTAAGTCCTAACAGTTTTCAACAAGTGGTAGATGATATGAGTGGCTTCCCTGGTGGGTCAGTGATAAAGAGTCCGCCTGCCATGCAGGAGTCTTGGGTTGAATCTCTGGGTCAGGAAGATCCTATGGAGAAGGAAATGGCAACCCACTCCAGTATTCTTGCCTGGAGAATCCCATGGACAGAAGAGACTGGTGGGCTGCAGTCCATGTGGTCACAAAAGAGTAGGTCCCAACTTAGTGACTAAACAACAACAGATGATATGAGTCCCTATTCAATCTATTCCAATCCGACATTAAGTACAAATAATAAAATCAACTTTATAAGGTAAGATGGATAATTCACTCTAATTTTGAGATATCCCTCTCTTCTTGGGAGATTACTTGCCTCTATTTGAGTAAAATCACACCATCTGCCAAGAAAATCTCACATCATATAAAGCATACTTCTCTAGAAATATATGCTTAACTTCATTTACGCTTTTACTTTAAGTGCTTGAAGTGGGTCAGTATTGCTGAACCTACGAAAACCTTGTTCAGTGATGGCTCAGTCTGACAGCTAGAGATATTTTTCCACACATTTAATTCTGTTAATTCTAAAATAAAATATATTTGCAAGAGCCATTAATGAGCCATGGAATATAACAAAACAAAAGCCAGGATTACTGTTGTAAATTTTCCAATAACCTGTACTAAGTAGAGCCAACTTATTATGATTTTCACTATCATAGGATCACATAAGGCGTGCACCCTGGAGAAGCTGAATGCATTCTTACTGAATGAGTAAGTGAATTAATATCACCAGTTTGGACTAATGATGCAGAGTCAATTATTAAAAGCCTGTGTTATAGAAGAATATACATACATAGGGTTATTATTCTAAGAATGTACCAAAATTGTATCTTGACAAAAAACTTTAGAGAACCTCCTTTGATAACAAGAGCCAAAATTGTTGGGACAAGCCCAACAACGAACCAACCTGAAGGAGTGGTGCTGCAGAAGAATAAGGAAAAATAAGACTCAGAAATAAGGTAGGAATCGGGGACTGATGCCGCTTGCAGGCAAAAGCCCAGATCTTAATCCTTGTATGCTTTTTATTGCTAATATCTACTTCCTTGTATGTGCTCTAGAAATATCTGTTTTTTTACAATCCCAGATTGGGGATAAAGATATACAATGCGCAGTCCTCAATGTCAAACCTTCAGGCCTTTCATGACTGTTTAGCCTTTCAGCTAGTGACGACTTTCTCAGCAACTCCCTTAAGGCTCCGGTTACGACAACAGTCATTAATGGTTTTCCATCAGTCACATCAGTACTTCAACATCTTGTTTTCAAGATGTTTTTCCACGATGTACTTTTTACTGCTCCCAGTCCTTCGCCTGGGGGTGATGAGAAAGTCATTCTTAGTTTTCAAAGAAGCCCTGTTAATTACAGTACAGGCCTGTGCATAGCATATTCCCTACACATCCCACTTTTTTATTTTTTGAAGCTTATTTTTGTTGATTATTGTTGATCATAGAAGCCAAAGCGATAGTCGCTAATTGCTGTTGTCCGTCGACTTTCTTGGTGATTCGCTGCCAGACTACGTAGAAACAGAAAAAAAAAAAAAAAGACATATAAAGATTAACATAAAACCAGCCATTGATCCTCTGATAGTTTTCAAGTGAGGAATCAGATTTAATTGAGAAATACCATCTGCTGCTGCTTCCAGCAGATTAGATCTGCTGGAAAGAAGGTGTAGTTTCTGAGAGAAAGTGTTCATGATCTCTGGTAAGTTATTAATATCCAGAGATAGATTACCTTGATTTCAGACGTGTTGTTTAACTTTGTCCCAATGAAATGAAGATTCATTATATTTGTGAGGAGTGACACAAAAAGAAGTAATGTTCCAATCACACCTAAGACGAATCTGTTTTTGCAGACTGTTTACTTCATCACCTAGTCGTATGGCAACCTATTGTAAATCAGCCATTTGTGCAGCTAATTTCCCATCTGTTTGTCTCTGGGTAGACCAGAGAACATCAGAATCTCTGTGCCGCTCTTGCACAAAGTGCCCAGTCTGTACACTCTGATGTAATGCCAGTCCTGCTCTGTTAGTTATAGGACTGGCCTGTGCATAGCACATTCCCTACAAAAATTATCTTTTAACCAATTATCCAAATACATATAATACCTTTAAATAGTCTAGTATGGTATTTCAGTATGGTAATTTCAGCATCAGTTTCCATTATCTATTAATATGAAGACATAGTTTATTAAACCAAGTGAAACACCCACCAATTCTCCAATATGGAGGCCAGCACCCAGATGCTGATGCCAGGAACCGGGCTTATACTATATCTTGGACACTCCCCTTTCCCTAAGCCCATCTACCTGGTTATCAAAGTGTATTGTGCCTATGATCTAACCATATTTTCCTTTTGTCTGCTTGGAGAACTCCTACTTTTCCTTTACAATTCTGTGTAGTCTAATTTGACTCTCCCAGGCTGACTTAGGCCTTCCTAATATCTAATATACTTTAGTCACATTTTTATTACAGCATATTCATGTGTTATATAATATTACCATTATTTGAATTCCTCCTCTCAGGAATGGGATAAATCAGAACCAGTTCTGGCAAGATGAAACTGATGAGGTTAAACCCAAGCCAACATTCACAAGAGGGAGCCATAAATCAGGAATCAGAGATCAGAAACATGCTCTAGAATCAAGGGGTCAGATTAAAATGGTACCTGAAGATGAAGCTGATCTGTGTAAAATGGGGGAAAGGACAGAAATGGGTGTAGGTTAACAAAAGAAAGAGGATCCAGAATGATTGCCACAAACATTGGTAGTCAGAGGCTCACATTTTACTGGATAGAATTCTGATGCATGGGGAATATTAAGCTAGTTAACAGAGCTAAGTGAAAGCAATGAGTCAGAAAAGTTCTGTTTATACTATTGGGAGGGCAGAGCTCTGACCACCTCTTCTAAGTAAGAGGAAACTAAGGCCTTGGTTAAGCTAAAATTTCAGAGCTAAGAGGATGTGGAGAAAGTAAGCTGTTTGTTGTGAGCAGAGGGCAATTTAATCTATAGCATGGGACCCAGAAACAGTACCTGGAAACAGATAAGGGAGGAGGGAATGAATTGGAAGATTGAGATGGACACATATATCATGCATATAAAATAGATAACTAATAAGAACCTACTGTGTCGCACAGAGAACTCTACTCAATGCTCTATAATGGCCTATATGGGAAAAGAATCTAAAAAAATAAAGAAGAGTGGATATATGTATATGTGTAACTGATTCACTCTTCTGTACACCAGAAACTAACACAACATTGTAAATCAACTGTGCTCCAGGAAAAAAAAAATTTTTTTTTAAAGGCTTGATTCAGAAACAATCAATTGTGATTTTCATCTGGCTGTGTAATAATTCTCTCTGTACCACAGGCATAGTAAAAATTGACTAACCATCATGTCCTTCTGCCAGAGGAGAAAGCGCTCCAGTGGTTTTCTGGCACACAGTTAAATAAATGCTGCTTGGTTCTTGTTGAAGGCTTGTTAGGATGTTATGTAACAGAGGAAGAAGCCTAGAGGGACGGCAAGGCCACTGGGTGCTCGGCAGCACGTATAATCTTCCCACTCAGCACCTTGCCAACGTGGGTGTGTACACACGGTCCTTCCCGGAGCTGCTCCACTGGGCTCCTGGAGCTGCCGCCCCCGTCCTTGGCAGCGTGGCTGGGAATTTCTCTGCTAGATGCTCCTCACCCCTCAGGGGGAGTCGCCTGAGGAAGTTCAATCAGGGTCAAGGAGGCTTGTTTTTTCTTCCTTGTCAATGGATTGACTTTATAAACTGATCTGTTCTGTAAACAGAAGGAAATCCTCCTTGTCTTTTCACACTTGAGTTTCCCTAATGCAGACACTAACTCAGGAGTCATGAGTAAGTCGCAAAGTTATTTCACGTACATTTCGTTTGTTTTTTCCTGGAATGATGATGAGATCAAGGCCTGTATCTAGGAAAGAATTTGTGAGAAACTCTGGAAGTATAAGGTGTTTATTGGGATAGATGGTGGGATTTGAAGTTATTTTATTCCTTTTCAATTCTGCTATTCTCTAAGGATTTTAACCATGTTGCCTGAAATGTCATCAAACAAACGCTTTCGTGATAGACTTTTCCAAAGAGCAAAATATTAGAAAGTTCCAGCCTAGCCTGTGTCTTGATATTCAGTTCCTCCAGTTTTCAGGATTATGAAAAATGAGGCATCCTAAAGTCTCCAGAAACCTTTATCTGTTTCTCCAGACAATTGAAAGGATACCATATATTAAGTGCCAAAATATTAGACCTCCAAGGAGCTAAGATCAGAAAAATAGTATCTAGAGAAAAACTAGTCAAAAATTTTTCCATAGAATTTTAAAATTATAGGGTGAAATGCTGCTAGAAATGAATGAAATAGTCAACACATTCCTGTCACTTTACAGATGAGGAAGCCAAGGACACGCAGATGACATGATGTATTCATAGTGACAAAATTCATGGGTAGAAAACCAGGATAAGAATATAGGTCTTCCATTCCTCAAAATCCAAGGCTATGCTCCAGAAAATGTCCATTGCACATCCTCTGTTCCCAAATTGTATATTTAGAAATATATGTTTCATATTAAAATTCCAAGTCAGTACGCAGATTAAAGGATATTTTGCCACATATTTTCTTAAACATTTCCAAACATGCTTTTGTTTCAACCTTGCATTTGGTCTTTACTCTCAACTCAAAAGTTTAGCTGTAAAAGCAAGCTTTTGGAATATTTTAAAAGATGGAGATTTCCTTTGCTTCTGAGACCTTAGAGCTTCCTCAGATATTGTTTTGTCTTAGGTAGTTGGATTTTTCATTTTTTAAATGTCTCTATTTTCATTTAACTAAATGAGTTCATCACTTACCTCTTTGCACTTGAAATCCTAGTCTTGTTCAGCCATAAAAGTCTAAATACAATTTAACACCTAACAAGGAAATAAGTGTAATTGAAAAACTATAACAATTTTGCTAAATGGAGCAATGGGAGCATGCTCAGTCGCTTCAGTTGTGTTTGACTCTTTGCAACCCCGTGGACTGTAGCCCACCAGGCTCCTCTGTCCGTATTCTCCAGGCAAGAATACTGGAGTGGGTTGCTGTGCCCTCCTCCAGGGGATCTTCCTGACCAAGGGATCAAACCTGTGTTTCCTGCATTGCAGAGGGATTCTTTACCACTCTACCACTGGGGAAGCCCAAATTGTGCAGCACTTCTTAGAAACTCATCAGGAATGTGAATCCTCTGATTATGAACTGTACACCTGTTGTTGGTAGTGTTTAGTCGCTAAGTCACGTCCAACTCTTTTCGTGACCCCATGCACTGTAAGCCCACCAGGCTCCTCTCTCCATGGGATTTCCCAGGCAAGAATACTGGAGTGGGTTGCCATTTCCTTCTCCAGGGGATTGTCTGGATCCAGGGATCAAACCTGCATCTCCAGTATCAAAGGCAGGTCTTTACCACTGAGCCACCAGAGAAGCCCCCACACACCTGTTAGCACTGAATAATAACTACCACCTTCTCTAAACTCTACCATTTAGATATCTAATTGTAATGGCATTTTACCAAGGAAAGCTATGGTCATTCTCTTGGAGATCTGAAGATAGCATTTATGTATTAATTTAGAAAAATGAAAGATTATTATAGTGAAGATTTTCTTTCTCCAGGCTGACTGCAGTTTCAAGGAATAAATATTAGATGAAAATTATTAAGAATTTTAATTCAGATCTATTTAATATTCTTGAGAAGTTCATCAAAAATAACCACTGACATCTCATCATCCAACAAGTTCAAAGCACTTCCTACTTGGTATAAAAGAGACTTCATGTTCTGTATAATCATGCTGTCTGAGGAAGAGAAAAGACTTTAACAGAAAGTGCTTTTCTTTCCCAGGAATTAAAAGGAGTGGAAAAAAACCAAGTTGTTAAGTGAAAATATAATCACTGTAGTACAAGTGTTAAATGTGGCTACAAACAAAATTGATATACTTTATATCCAAAGAGGTATCATTAATTGCTATAATGGATAAATAACTATTTTGCAATAAAACCATATATTTTACCAAAACACTTCCCTTATGTAACAGAAAAGTGGGCAGATATAAACACAGTGACTCATGACCACCTGCTACTTCTGAAAAATCCAGTGATATGCATACCTATTATTCAGAGGTTAGTAATGCCCTCTAGAGCTCTCTTTTTATTCTCCTCCTTTGTCAGCCAACTCACTTTATGGCTATTAAGTCCATAAAGCTTCTGAATCCTCTACAGGTCATTTCATAACAAAAGTTGACCACCTGACATCCAGTCCCACCTGACAATCCATTGGTATTTTGTGAAAATACGTTAATCCCTCCCTAAGACCATGATAACCTGAGTCAACAGTAAGCACATTAGTGAAATACAATTGCTGGTTTAATGGTATAATTCCAGTTAGCCACTGAGCATGAGGCATCTTCTACTTCTCCCATTGTCTAGAGATTCATTCAATTTGTCAGTAAGCTGAATGGACATAATAGAGGAGGCAATGAAATCATGAGTTGATCTGTCCATCTAAAATATCTATCATTATTTAAAAAAACACTTAATATTAATTCAGTTTTTGAATTAATAATCCATGTCTAGACAAAAAACTTTGTCTATAGACTTTGAACTATAACAAGTAACAATATTTGAACTAAGGAAAGTTACTAAAATGCTTTATGTCAAATATTGAGTTGGCCAAAAAGTTCATTCGAGGGAAACCGGAACAAATTTTTTTGGACAACACAATATTTTTATTGACCTTTGGGATAGTCTGTAGAGTTCTTGAAAGAAAATGAAACACCTCTAAAAGTGTAAAACAAATTTATACCACTGCTAGCAAAATAAAAAAATATGTTGTGTTTTTTTTTCCAGAACAAAATAAGCAAAGATTAAGACAGCTGACCTATTAATAGATGAAACTCTACAAACATCTTGCCTTGAACCCCTCACTTGACAGAGGAAAAACCTAAAAACCAGATAAGTTAACTGACTTAGAGGTGAGCACAGGTCAGTGGCTATTAGTAAATAAACAAGAAACAGACAAAAGGTCACATGAATCTCTCTTCTCTGTTCTTTGTATGTAGGACAGAGGTAACTGTCATCCTCCTATATCCCCTTTTAGAATTCCCCCCAACCCCACCATGTTCCTTTGTTCCAAGTGCTTAGGCTATGTCCTGTTCCTAAAAAGTCTGGTTTTCCAGTTAACTATTGTTTGGAAAATAATCTCTTAAGCCACTATGCGGTCTTAAACCAAAATGTGCTCCATGGCATATGATTAGATGTTGCCTAACAAAAGAGGTCTCTGATAAAATGAGGTTTGGAAATTCTAGCTTAAACAAAGATTTCTTTTCTGTATACTTTTCCCTGGTCTTTAATATCTTCAGATATTCATATTACAACTTTATTTAATATGTTTTTTGTTGTTTTTTTTAAAACAAAGTATATGTCACGGGCACTATAATAAATTAAAACACAATTTGGGAAACACTGTTACATAAGCTAATTCCTAATGAATTTACCTACCATGTCTCCTTTCCAGAAAGATACTTTTTTACAATTCTGAATGATCATTTTGGAAATTTGTCAAACACATAGTAGAAAATTAAACTGACCTCTTATTCATACTAGCCAAAAATAAGAAGAGTCTAGAGTATTTGCATTTTAAAATTGGCTTTTGGAAGATTAAAAGGCTTTAAGATGTGAAGAAATTACAATTTAAGATGGCATTTCATGTCCTGTGAATAAGATGCTCAAATTACTTCACTTATGTATCTTCCCTGTAAAGTTGATCCTAATCTAATAGAGGTGCCATTTATTGAGCACTGCATGCCAGGCAGTGCTAAGCATTTTGCATTATTCACAACAGCCCTTTAAAGAAGACCCTTTCATTATTTAAATTGGTCTAGTTTCCAGGCCTATGCTATTAACCTCACTACAACACACTTTCACCAGTCCATCTAAATACCAAAGTTCCAGTAATTCAAACGAACTCTGCTTTTTCCTTCATACCACAGCTCCAGAAAGTGGATTTAAGCCAGGATTCTGTCCATATTTCAGAATCATTTCCCTCTCCTTGTATGGGAAAAGTTGGACTTCTTTACAGTAAACACTTTGATTTCCTCTATGAATAACAATGGACTTCCCTGGTGGCTCAGTGGTTAAGAATTCGCTGGCCAATGCAGGAGACTCATTTTCAATCTGTGGATCGAGAAGATGACCTGAAGAAGGAAATGACAACCCACTCCAGTATTCTTGCCTGGAAAATTACATGAACAGAGGAGCCTGGTGGGCTCCATGGGGTCGCAAAGAGTCAGGCACAAATGAGCATGTACACACACATGGATAACAATGTAATAAATTAGACAGGTGCAAGGCATGCAATTGTATTGATTCTGTCCTCAAAGGGGGCTTGGTGGTGACCCTGGTTAGTTCACAGGAGTTATGGTTTCTTTTTTGAGTTGAGCGCTACTCAAAATGTAGTCCTGCCACTTCCAAACTCTTTGTTATGGATCTACGATAAAGGGCTTGTTCTAGAAAACAAATCAACTACCTCATTAAGCACACTATTTAGTTGAACTGACATTTGCTTTCGAGGCAAAGGGAGGGAAGCAGCGTGCAGTTTTGTGCTCTGGTACAAACTCCTGTGCTGGGATGTGCTGAACTTAGCTGCTCAGTTGTGTCCGAAGCTTTGCAACCCCATGGACTGCAGCCCTCAGGTTCCTCTGTCCATGGGATTCTCCAGGCAAGCATACTGGAGTGGGTTGCCATGCCCTCCTCCAAGGGGTCTTCCCAATCCGGGGATAGCATCCAGGTCTCCTAAATTGTAGGCAGATTCTCTACCATCTGAGCCACCAGGAAAGCCCATGAATACTAGAGTGGGTAGCCTATCCCTGTGTTGGAGAAGACTCTTGAGAATTCCTTGGACAACAAGGAGGGCCAACCAATCCATCCTAAGGGAAATCAGTCCCGAATATTCATTGAACCGACTGATGCTGAAGCTGAAACTTCAATACTTTGGCCACCTGATGCAAAGAACTGACTCATTGGAAAAGACCCTGATGCTGGGAAAGATTGAAGGCAGGAGGAGAAGGGAATGATAGAGGATGAGATGGCTGGATGGCATCACCGACTCAATGGACATGAGTTTGAGTAAGCTCTGGGAGTTGGTGATGGACAGGGCGGCCTGGCGTGCTGCAGTCCATGGGGTCACAAAGAGTCGGACACGACTGAGCGACTGAACTGAACTGAACAGCCTGTCCCTTCTCCAGGAGATCTTCCCGACTCAGGAATCAAACTGGGGTCTCCTGCATTGCAGGTGGATTCTTTACCAGCTGAGCTACCAGGGAAGCGCACAAACTCCCTACCTCACCTCAGGTGGATACAGACAGGCTATGAGAAACATTGCTCTAACTGACTTGGTTTGGCATTATTTTGTTTAGATCTTAAGGTCTAGGTGGTGGAGTAAAAGGAGTATGCACTTTGGAATCATGCAATCTGGATTACCAGTGACAATTCTGTTGGTTACTTGCAGTGTAATGTTGGGAAATTCATATAAACTCTTTGAGCCTCAGTTTTCTTGTCTATAAAATGGAGGAATTCGTTATTTCTTCCCAGGTTGGTTGCAAAGCAGAAATCAGACAATGTTTTTAAAGTTCCTAACCATATGTGGATAATATATTTGTTAATATGATAGTAAACTTCACTCCCTTTCTGTTTCTACCACAGGGCTTCCAATACCATGTACTGGAATTTTGGTATTTTTTGAATCAGTATTTTTCATTGAGATAGGTTTTTCACTGTAATTTTGTACTATAGTAAAGCAGAAGGGAAAGGTAAGAAAGTGTGGCAATGGTAGAAAAAATAGGTCCTTAAAATGCACAATTATTAAAATTTATACAGAATAAAAAATCATTCATCTTACTTTCTTGACATCTTCTAGGGAAAGAAGTTAAGGATTAGGAAGAAGCATCAACCTGCCTTTGATGATTTCTGAAATTATCCTGTGTATATATATATACATTGGTCTCTATCATCTCAAAGAACTATTATTTCTTTGCTTCAGTTTATCCCCCAATAGTATTGTATTAAATCGATTTAGAAAGATATGGGGGCTACAACTTGTCAAAGTTAATAAGAATTCATAATACTTTTAAAAACAGTATTAGATAGACCTTAAAAAATAAGTGTTCAAGTACATTTGGGTAGCAGAGTTCTTATTGGATTCTACTGGTGGCCTCTTTTTATAATTGGCTTATTATTGATCCAGGCTTAGTTCATACAACTGTTATTGTTGATAAACATGAGGAGAATCTTTGGAAAAGCATAGTAATCTTTCACATTTAAATAGGTCTGGTAGGATGTTGCTAAATCTACCTGAAGAAGTTTGACTAGAGTATGACTTTATGACATAGGCAATTAATATTTTGTTTTATTACAGCAATTCCTTGCTAGAAATTGTGCTTAAGTTTCAGGATTTCATATTAGGACAGCACTAGCAATATATTCTCAAAATTTACTACTGCAGAAAAAAGCAAGGAGGAACTAAAGATGAAAGTGAAAGAGGAGAGTGAAAAAGCTGGCTTAAAACTCAACATTCAGAAAACGAAGATCATAGCATTCCGTCCCATCACTTCATAGCAGATAGATGAGGAAACAATGGAAACAGTGACAGGCTTTATTTTCTTGGGCTGTAAAATCACTGCAGATGGTGACTACAGCCATGAAATAAAAAGACTCTTGCTTCTTGGAAGAAAAGCTATGACAAATCCAGACAATTGGATTTAAATTTTATTAAAAAGCGGGGACATTGCCTACAAAGTTCCATCTAGTCAAAGCTATGGTCTAGATGGTTGGATGGCATCACCAACTAAATGGACATGAGTTTAGGCAAACTCTGGGATATAGTGAAGGACAGGGAAACCTGGCATGCTGTAGTCCACGGGGTGGCAAACCGTCAGACATGAGTGAGCAACTGAAAAACAATAACATATTTATTATAGAATATAATTGTTTACCACTGTAAGCTTTTAAGTATTAGAAGTATTAACACCACCACCACCAACACATAGTTTATTTTTAGGTACATAGTTTAAAATGAAAAGCTCAGTCTAAATAAAGAATACAAGAGAAAGTCAGAGAATAAGAATTTTTATCATTTTATTCAATAAATGCCTCTGATTTTTATGACTTTAATTTTTAAAAAAATTCAGTCTAATTCTAAATGCATCTATTCAGCACAGTAAAGATAGACAAGTACAATAAGAACAGACATTTCTCAAGGTGCTTACACTAATTCCACCTTAACATGTCTCTAGAAATACTTTCTCAAACAGTAGAGATAGAAATAATGAATTAATTTACTTTACATAAAAAATCTTTTGCTTTACACTCCATATAGCCTGAGTGAGTTACTTGTTGTAGTACAAAGAAAAGGCAAAAGAGACTTGTGTGCTCTCCATTCCTTTGTTTTGAGATTTCTCTGCAGGGGATTTAAACTCTCTAGTGCTCACATCACACATAAAAGGCACAGTGGAGAACTAAGCAATTATCCAACTGTGTTCATATCTTACTGAATTTGCCTCAATTATAACTGAAACTTCAGTAAAACAGTATCTGTTCAGCATTACTTCAGTGTTGCCTCAATTTCTTCCAATAACTCTGTCTATACATAGTTCCATAACCTTTAAAATGGGATCACTTGAATTGTCTTCCACTGTTAGTGGGAATGTAAATTAGTGCAGCCACTATGGAAAACAGTATAGAGGCTCTTTAAAAAACTAAAAATAGAGTTGTCGTTTGATCCAGCAATCCCACTCCTGGGCATACACCCAGACAAAAGTATAATTCGAAAAGACACATGCAACCCTATGTTCATCAGTTCAGTTCAGCCGCTCAGTCGTGTCTGACTTTTAGTGACCCTGTGGACTGCAGCACGCCAGGCTTCCCTGTCCATCACCAACTCCCAGAGCTTACTCAAACTCATGTCCATCAAGTTGGTGATGCCATCCAACCATCTCGTCCTCCGTCGTCCCCTTTTCCTCCTGCCTTCAATCTTTCCCAGCATCAGGGTCTTTTCCAATGAGTCAGTTCTTCTCATCAGATGGCCAAAGTATTGGAGTTTCAGCTTCAGCATCAGTCCTTCCAATGAATATTCAGGACTAATTTCATTTAGGATTGACTGGGTGGGTCTCCTTGCAGTCCAAAGGACTCTCAAGAGTCTTCTCCAACACCACAGTTCAAAAGCATCAATTCTTTGGCACTCAACTTTCTTCACAGTCCAACTCTTACACCCATACATGACTACTGGAAAAACCATAGCTTTGACTAGACAGACCTTTGTTGACAAAGTAATGTCTCTGCTTTTTAGTATGCTGTCTGGGTTTGTCATAGCTTTTCTTCCAAGGAGCAAGCATCTTTTAATTTCATGACTGCAATCACCATCTGCAGTGATTTTGGAGCCCAAGAAAATAAAGTCTCTCACTGTCATTTGTGACATCATGGATGCATCTAGAGATTACCGTACTAAGTGAAGTAAGTCAGAAAGAGAACGACAGATACCATATGATATCATTTATGTGGAATCTAAAATATGACACAAATGAACATATCTATAAAACAAAACAGACTCACAAATATAGAGAACAGACGTGGTTGCTAAGGGGGAGAGGGACAGGGGAGGGAAGGACTGGGAGCTTGGTAATAGCAGGTGCAAACTATTATATATAGGATGGATAAACAACGAGATCCTACTGTACAGCATAGGGAACTATATTCAATATTCTGTGATAATACTGGAATAATGGAAACCATAATGGAAAAGAATATATATATTTATAACTGAGTCACTTTGCTGTACACCACAAATTAAACACATTATAAATCAAGTAATACTTCAATAATTTTTTAAGTAGATGAGATTAAAAAAATGAGATCCCTTGAAATTGCATTTTAATATAATCTTAGAAAAGATGCTAGTGCTGAATACTTCTTTCCAGTCTCTGATGAAGGAAAGCTGTAACCTTCATCCCTGAAGAGTTGTGACAATGTAAACACAAAATATTTGTCTAGCATGTGATCAGACAAATAAGCACAAATAAGTCATTATAATGTGCTACATCACAATCATGACTTAGAAATAATATAATTAGTGTATTAAAAATTACTATATTGTTATAAATATAATAATAGAAACATAAGGGAAAAAACCTGTCATAAGCGTATGGCCATGTTTTCACAGGGGTGGAGGAGCACAGAGAGGATGTGTTTCTCTTCATTTGTCTGAACAAATGTTTGCTTTGGTCTATTTTTGCTTCCTCTCCCACTTCCTACTAAACAAGTCACACCAGAATCAATCATGTCAATATTTAAGGGACTCATTTAGCAACTGCATTGTCTCTACTTCCTGTAATCACTGAACATTGTGTAGCTATTTTCTACTTTCAAAATAAGTTTTAATCATAGTTACCCCATCCTTATGACATTTTCCCACATTCAGCCTCCACATTTTCAAATCAAACAACTTTTAATAATGCATCAACAATTCTAAAATTCTGCTCCATGTTTCATACTGAATGCTTCAAAGAAGCTGGAGGAAAGGTATAAAATTAATTCATTAATCCAACCTACTGACCTTCTGAATTGAGAGCTCTCCAGCCATAAACCCTAGGCATCTGCATTTTTTCCTATATTTTTGACAATTTCCTTCTCTTCTTTGGATCCCTTGTTCATTAGGTATTGAATATTCTAGGTTGATTCTGTGTGTGTGTACACGTAATCACTCAGTTGTGTCTGACTCTTTGTGACCCTATGGACTGTAACACACCAGGCTCCTCTATCTATGGAATATTCCAGGCAAGAATACTGGAGTGGGTTGCCATTTCCTCCTCCAGGTGATCTTCCCAACCCAGGAAATGAACTGATGTCTCCTGTGTCCCCTACATTGCAAGCAGATTCTCTGCCGCTAAGCCACTGGGGAAGCCAGATTGACTCTGATTTCCTTATAATTTCTTTCTTATTGCCTCTTTCCACTTTGCTGCCTTTTTATTCTCCTTTCTAGGATATACCTCAGTTTTATCTTCCAACCTTCCCACTGATTTATTTTGCCATCCTTTTAAAAATTGTATTTCTTTTAATTTTTCCTTTTTCATTGTGCCCTGTTCTTTTTTAAAAATATACCTAAGAGCTAAACAAAACAGAAGTGACAAAGAGCTGAACATATTTAGGAGACTGCCATCCATTCTGTTCAGAAGAGCCAGAGTAGAGGTATAGGCTAGAGAAGATAAAGATGGAGAGTACAATAAAGCCTCCAATTCTCCCCCTCTTCACCCTCCCCCAAACCTGTTTCAAGCCCATTGCCACATGACTTTGCAATTCCTTTCATTAAACAGACAGGATTCTATTTCCTGAACCCTGATTTGAGGTAGTCTTATGACCTCCATTGGTCCAAAAAATTTAGCAGATATGACAGTGTGTTGTTTATGAGCCTAGGCCTCAAAAACCTTGTATATTTCTGATTATGCTTTCTTTTGTATCTCTATCATTCCCATAAACTATGCCCAGGCTACCCTGCTAGAAGATGAGGGACACACAGGCCAAGTCAAGCTGTCCCAGTTTTTCTAGCTAAGTCTGTCCTAGACCAGTCAAGGCCAGCCAACCGCCTGAAACAAGAGCAATTTCTGCCAAGATCAAGAGAGCCAACACAGCATACCAGCCCAGACAAGAGAGCATTAATGTTTTCTAAGTATGTTTCTGAGATTCTGTGGTTGGTTGTTATACAACATTGTCCTGGCAATACACATCTGATACAGAAAGATAGTTGTTATCAGGTATGGAGGATCTTGTCTGTTACTCTGAGGAATTTGAATGTATGCTTATGAAATGGAAAACCTGAAGGGTATTCAAAGGAGAGAAACATGACTTAGTTTGCATTTTGGAAAAGTAACTCTAGCTACAATGTGCAGGCTGAGTTGAGAGTGGAATCTCTTGCAATAGTTCAGTTAAAAGATGGCAAATGCCTCAATGATGTAACATCAGTGGGAACAGTGAGGAGAAGACAAATACCAGAGACATCGAAGGAGTAGATGATTTAGCATAATGTAAGTGACTGGTTGAACAAAGAGAGGGAATGGAAATTCTGGTGTGTTTCCTGGGTTTTGGTGACATGAAATGAACTCATACTGAGTTCTGGGAGGAAATAGAGTAGGTTTATTTTTACTGTATTAAATTACTGTGTATATTAAATTTGAGTCCTAAGGGACATTCAGGTAGATGTTTGGCAGTCAGTGTTATGTCTATGTCTGGAGGTTAGGACTGAGTTCTGGAGTTTTGATAACAACACTAATTTAGGAAGCCATAATATATGGGTAGCTAAGTAGAGCCATGAGGTTGGATGAAATCGCCCAAGGATAAGGTGCATATTAAGAAGAGAACCAAAGACAGGGAGGGCACTGGGGTGAACAATGTTTAAGGCCAGCAGAAAGAGAGAGGACAGAAATACAAGGAAATAAGGCATCTCAAAGCCAGAGGAACATTTCAAAAGGAGAAGGAATCACAGTATCTAGTTGGTGTAAGTCATCTCTCTCATTAAGAATATGTCTATCAAAATTTTAGAATCAGAAAGGTATTTAAAGATTAAGACCTCAACATCGCAGTGACATCTACAAAGTTATTTTTCCAATTAAATAAGTAATTTTATAGGAGTTGGGCCTACCAATCTAACTGCAAAATGAAAAAATATTTCTGAAAATATTTAAAAGGTCCATCTTAATAACTGTAGAATCACTTTAAGCCTCATGAAATATAAAGAAGAAAAGAAGGAGAATTATTCTTAACATCATCATAAGCTCTACTTCTTCTAATTTCAGGTGGACTCACTAGAGAATACTAGAACAGATGTTCAGGGAACACAAAGGTCATCTCTTTCTAGTGCAGGGCACTCTGGCTCTCTGATTATTTATAACTTGTCATTCACATCAGCTGATTTAAAAACAAGCCAGGAAGAATTTAGACCAAATGTTCAGGGACATCAAGAAGCCTGTAATTTTTTTTTTTAAATTTTCTGATATAGTACTTCCATTTTAATCTTGCCCTTCTACAGACTAAACATAGATAAATTAATCTACTGTGTTAGGGTTGCTTTATTTTATTTAGTATACATTCCTGAAAAGCTTATTTCATGAGAACTTCCCCTTATAAAGGTGAATTAACGCTCCCGGAATATAAGGAACTCCATTCTAGTATTTAGAAGTCATTCAAACTGGGATTTCTTGAACGATGCCATCTAAGTAGTACTGTGGTCACTGCAGGCTAGTTTGTGCAGTTTTCCAACACAGTAAATATGAGGGGACAGCAGAATCTACAAGAGTCTCTAAGGTTCGTTTTAGGTCTCCTATCTGCAGGCAGCTTCTTGAAAAAGGAGAATACAGCAGCTGCTCTAACCACCGGAGGGGGCCATTTGATCAATTTCAAGCCTGACTATTCTGAAGCAAAACTGTTTTCTTGTGACAGTGGGCTTTTCAACTGATCAACTGATGGTGAGGAGTTTGTTTACCAGTTGCAAAAGAGAAGAGCCAGGACCCTTTGTCAGTTGCAGCTTGGGTCGGGAGAGCGCCTGAAGCCTGTGATCCCCTCGGTGAGGGCTGGGAGAACACTGGCAGCAATGCAGTCACCCTGAGCAGCTCCCCAAAACCCACGCGGCTGTTCCCGCCCTATTACAGGTCTCATCCAAGAGAAAATGAGCACTCTCACGGACTTGCTTTTCTGTGGACAATCTAACACTTTGCTAAGCTGCCATACTAAATATGTTGTTCTTTAAAGGGAAGCTCTCAAAATTTGGAGGCAGGTGGACTGTGATTCAGTTTAGTCGAGTTGCTCAGTTGTGTCTGACTCTTTCTGACCCCACGGACTGCAGCACACCAGGCCTCCCTGTCCATCACCAACTCCCGGAGTTTACTCAAACTCATGTCCATCAAGTCGGTGATGCCATCCAACCATCTCATCCTCTGTTGTCCCCTTCTCCTCCTGCCTTCAATCTTTCCCAGCATCAGAGTCTTTTCTAATGAGTCAGTTTTTCGCATCAGGTGGCCAAAGTTTCGGAGCTTCAGCTTCAGCATCAGTCTTTCCAATGATTATTCAGGACTGATTTCCTTTAGAATTGACTGGTTTGATCTTGCCATTCAAGGGACTCTCAAGAGTCTTCTCTGACACCACAGTTTGAAAGCATCAATTCTTTTGCGCTCAGCTTTCTTTTTGATCCAAGGCTCACACCCATACATGACTACTCACATTATTTGACCAGTATACATCCTTCAAGATACTGGTGTTTAAAAACAGGAGCTTTTTGGTAAAAAGAAAAAAAGCAAGGTCTGTGCCTATTCTACTGACCAAGAACAAAGGCCCAATTCAAACTAGCTTAATGAGGACAGACAGGAATTCCGTGGGTCACCTAACAGAAAGGCCCAGCAGCATGCTCCCTTCGGGAATGCCTGGCTTCAGCATTTCACGTCTTGAGGATGCTGCTGTTCCCTGTCCACCTCTTGGACTGCTTTCCTGTGCGCTGGCCTCAGTCAGGTAGGGACTCTTCTTATTGGAGCAGGTGCTTCTGGGCAGTCTCAGGTTTAAATGGCTCTTATACCTAATGACCCCACCAGAAGGGAGCAGCTCATCTCTAAAAACTCCAGCAAAAGCCTGGCATATACCTCAGGATATGTGCCCACCTGTGGACTCAGCCAGGCCATGACCCCAACCACTGCAAAGCTTATGGGCAGTGGTATGGATGCAATGACCTAGAATGAGGAAGGGTTAGTCTCTAAACAGAAAAAAAAAAATATTTCTGAAAGAAGAGGGAGGGGATGCTAAAAATTAAGAAATCCCTTATATCTTACAATTTGTAAATAACTTACCATCGTGCTTAAAGCAGAAAGAACTTAAAGAAGAGTAGCTAAAAGAAAGAAGAGAATGATAGTGAACAAGAAAATAATGATGATAATATTTCTGAGATGATGAAGATAAAGATCATTGTTATTTCAGTATAGATCTCATTGTTCTGTGTATAACTTACCTGGCCTATTGAGCTGCAAACTTGGATATAAAGGATGTCAGTGCTGTATGATTATCAATGAGAAATAATGAAAAGGTGAAGAAAGTATATTCAGAGATTTGAAAAAATTGACATTGGGGCATAATAAATAATTCTGTGATCTAGGAAACAGATAGTTGGTTTTATGGTCCTGCTCCAGCCAACCCAAAGTATCATTGTGCAAATTTGAGCAGAAATCTCTGTTCTCAGCAGGCCTGTAAAACGTGACTACCAACCACTGGGCCTTTGTTCAGACTGTATTCCCAGCCTGAAGTGTTATTGCGCTCCTCTCTGTCTTTCCAAGTCAGCCCACAGTTTGAGGCCATCTCTGCTATGGATACTGTTCCAACTCTCATCCATCTCTCATCTGTCTCACAGCACTCTGTTGGTCCTGTAAAGTCCCTGGGAAGATGAGCAAAATCTTACTTTATAGAATTTTGCATCTATAGCACAATCTGATACTTCATCATACTAATTGTATATTGTCCCCTGCACGACAAGGACACAGGTTGAACTACTTCCTGCTTATCCTACTCAGCTTTAAATGTCCATGAGCCTTCCATGACCCTAAAAGTTAGAGCGGGTGTCTCCCTTACCATTTTCCAGAGCCTCTTCAGCCCTCCAGGTATGGATTTTCTTTGTGTACTACCAGCTTTGAATACTACCAACTCACCATCTTCAACAAGTCTTTGATCTGCTTAATAACTGAAAAATAACTCACAGGAAAAAAAAAGTTACAGAGCCATTTAGTCCGAAATGACATTGTGTTCAATAGAAGTACATGAGAATTCAGTAAAAGGAAAAACTCAGAAAGGTTTCAGGGGATGCTGTATTTTATTCATCACAGTATACTTAGCCCTGTGCTCGGCACCTAGAGCAGACAGAATAGCAGATGTCAGTACCTAGACAAACAGAATAATTTGGAGGAACGCCTGAGGGATGAAGAGGGGCGCAGAGGGATGGGGGCGGGAGGAAGCATTGAACCGAGTGCTAAGCAGGAATTGAATCTGAACACACAGGGCTGAGTAGATTATTATTGTATGTAGTTTGACTCTCCTGTGAAATTATATGAATCACACAATCCTTGACTTAAGGCCGAGGTAAACAAGCACCTTTAAAAAGAGGTCAGGAAAAAAAAACACAAGAGATTGGAGGTTTGAAACAGTGAGAGGGAGGGAAGCAATAAATGAATGAAATATACAGAGCTTTATATTTTTATATTCTGAATTCTAGAATGCCTAGAAACAGTTTTATCATATCAAAGTCAGATCATCTTGCAATGGAGTCTGTGTAAAAGAAGTATAGTGAAAGTCGCTGAGTCGTGTCCAACTCTTTGCAACCCCATGGACTCTGCAGTCCATGGAATTCTCCAGGCCAGAATACTGGCCTTCTCCAGGGGGTCTTCCCAACCCAGGGACTGAACCCAGGTCTCCCACATTGCAGACAGATTCTTTAGCAGCTAAGCCACAAGGGAAGCCCGTTGTTTTTAATCAAATCAAATGCTTTAAACTTTGATCAGGAACTGAGAAATCGTATAGCTTTTATCCCCCAAAGCATCTCTCTGACAAAACTGGGATGTGTTTCCTTTGAAACAGAAAACAATGCGTTAGTGGCATGAAGCTTAATAAAGAGTTCTGGGTGATCTATTGTTTATCAAATCACTGGTCTGTGCACATGGGCTGTGATGAAATAATCAGTCCACAAGAACTTAATACACTCTGGGAAAGATCTCTGTGTGTCTTACCCAGGGAACCTAAAATGAAACTTGAAGCAACTATGTAAAAGGAACAGGAAAACAACCCTAGCTGTTATCTCTTATTGAGTCTATTTTCTTGTAGAGAATCCTGAGAAAACAAAAGCCATCTTGTTTGAAGTGTTTCTGCCTTCTTCAAGTTTGAGGGGGAGAAAAAATCCGTTTGAAGTACTGACAAACTAAACATTGCGAAGACTATTTCTTCCTTCATATCTGAAATAACTAATTCTATAATTGGACCATTTTGCCTCTTAAAAATTTAGTTTTAGCATCTGCTTGTGCCTGGAGCTCAACACATTGCAGAAGATACAAGAGACATAAAATTGCATCAACCTCACTTGGGAACTGGTTGGAAATACAGGTTCTCAGGCTCCACCTCAGTCTTAATCAATCAGGATCTGCATTTTAGCAAGAGCCCCACGTAATTTGTATGTGCTTGAGAATTTGAGAAGCAAAGTTATGGCTGTGAGTTGGAATCACGTGGGCTTGCTTTTGTTTTTTTAACTGTTCTTAGTGGCTGAGACTGTAAAGAATCCTCCTGCAATGCAGGAGACCCAGATTCAATCCCTGGGATGGGAAGATACCATGGAGGAGGGCATGACAACCCACTCCAGTATTCATGTCTGGAGAATCCCATGACAGAGGAACCTGGCAGGCTACAGTCCATAGGGTCAGAGAGAGTCAGACATGACTGAGTGACTAACACTTTCACACTACTCTTGCCTAATCTCTTTCTAGAAATTACTATTTCATTTGCATAGGGCACATCCTGGGCATGGAAATGTTTCTGAAGATTCTCAGGTGATTCTAATGTGCAGCCTAGTTTCAGATTCACTGCCCTGAGTCCCTGCTCTGGTGGTTTTAGTTTGTTGCAGTTTGTGGGCACCTGCTAAAATGCAGATTCTGATTCTTGAGGTCTGGGGTGGATCCTGACAATCTGCATTTTTAACCAGTTGCTGGATGATATTGCAAAAGTTTTGTCCCCTCTTGTATCTTCCTCCATAATACCTAGCTCCAGGCACAAGCAGATGCTAATGAAATAATTTTTCAAGGACTCCTTTTTTCCCCAGTATAAGCATAATTGTATGTTATGGTTATTTTTCACATGTATTTTTTAAGTAATGGCAGCACAAACTGAAACCCCTAAGAAACAAGAGGAAATTAATGTTAGCTTAAATATTATGGCCTGCTATGGGTTGACATATTTCTCCCCAAAATGACACAGGGAAATCCTTATCTCCATAACCTCAGAATTGATTTGGAAACAGATATCATTACAAGTTTAATTAGTTAAGTTAAAATGAGATCCTACTAGAGTAGAATCCTTAAGGGCCCAAAGTGGGCCCTTAATCCAATATGTGTGTGTGTATGCATGCGTGCGTGCTTTGCTGCTCAACTGTGTCCAACTCTTTGCAACCATGGACTATAGCCTGCCACGCTCCTCTGTCCATGGGATTTTCCAGTCAAGACTACTAGAGCAGATTGCCATTTCCTGCTCCCCAGGATCTTCCCCCAAACCTGCATCTCTTGCGTCTCGTCTCCTACATTGGCAGGCAGATTCTTTACCACTACACCACCTGGGAAGCCCAATCCAACACAACTCATGTTCTTATAAGAAGAGAAGAGACAGTGACAGATACACACAGGGTCATGTGACAATGGAGACAGAGATTGCAGTGATGTATCTACAAGAGAAGGAACATCAAGGACTGCCCACACCTACCAGAGGTTAGGAAGAGGCAAGGAAGGATTCTTCCCTAGAGTCCTTAGAGGAAGCACAGCCCTGGCCACATCTTGATTTTAAACCTCTCCTCCAGAACTCAGAGAATTAACATCTTTTGTTCTAAGCCACCAGCTTGTAGTAATTTGTTATGGCAGCCCTAAGCAACTGGTGCATAGCCTGTCTTCCAAGTACTTATTGCAAAGGCCAGGATTTTTTGTTGTTCTGCCATTTTTTTTCATCCTGCCTATTTACAAAAACTAGATTGATTTGCCTATGGCGAATTGAAATTTGGCTCATTAGTTACTATTACATATAATGAGGGAATGAATCATAGACAAGCAAGTGAATAGAGTTCTACCGAAAGGGGGAAAAAAATGAAAGAAAAAGGGGATACTTAAAACTCAAGGAAAAAAAAAAAAGAACATACACTTTAACTAATTTCACTTTAAGATTAGTTCACTATAACTAATCTTAAATTGGAGGAAAAGCAAAACAGTTCTCAGAAATGAAATAACCCTTTAATGGAAATATATTGCTTTGTAGTCATACTGATCTAGACTGAAAACCCAGCAACATCAGCAGATTTTAAAGAAGTCATATAACATTCACAAATACATATAATGGGAACACCAACGATGCTATTCACCCATAGAGGCTGCTGTGAGAATTGCTAAGGTTTCAGCAGTCTGTCAAAACATTCGGTAAGTGGTAACTGTTATTATCAGAAGACTGAAGAAAGAGTACTGAACATAACCTAAGAAGTTCTCCCCTAACCCTTTTCATTTGTTACAAAATCGATATGTTTAATCAGCTCAGCAAAATACTTTAAGCCCAACTCAGAACAGAAAATATGTAATTGGTTAAAAACAACAGTAGTAACAGCAGCAAACTCTGTGTAGGAGAGAAACAGCTGAACTACCGGCTGGCCTTTGAGGTCAAGTCAAGGACACAGGCGCCCAGGAAGGGTGCTGGTGGGAGAAAAGGCCTATAAAGGGGGTGGGGGTGGCGGGGGCAGAAGCAGTGACCCTGAAAACAACTTCCCCTCACAATTTTCCCCTGTGTCTATGTTGAGTAAATAAAATGTTTCTCCTTTCTGTATATTAGAAACATGCCTGGTCTTACTCTAAACTGTTTCTAATAAGAATGTCTGAGCAAAAACCAAAACTGGTGAAAACTTTATTATGTATACATTTTTGTACAGAAAAAAAAAAAAAGAAAATTTACTTTTGACCTTTATTATTAAACTTCAAAACGAGAAAAAACTAAGTCATATTTATAACATTCTGAAACCAATTAAAATTCAGTACAAGCCAGTATTTTGATTTTTCAAATGTTCATTGGACATGAAAAAAGTAGTGAAGTTCATTCTATGTAGAGACTAAAATAAAAAATTTATTTTCAATAAGGATACAATACAACCTGTCTCTCTGAGGGCTTTTTTGGTCAGAAGAACTTCTGAACTATCACCAAGCAGCCAAATAACTATATAATTTACTTAACCTGCAGAATTATTTAAAATTAAAGGAAGAATATCATGTATTTAGTATATTAGGGAGAAATTCTTTTCTTGAGACATTTACTAACACCCGTATGTTTGTATCCCCTCCCAAATTCATATGTTAAATTCTATCTCCCAATATGACAATTTTAGGAGCTAGAGCCTTTGGGAGATACTGAGTGGAGATTCATAAATGGGATTAGTGCCCTTATAAAAGAGACTCCAGAGTTCCCTAGTCCACTTCCACCTTGTGAGGACACAGACTTTGCTGTCTATGAACTTGGAAGCAGACCCAATTTCCCAGGCTCAAAAACTGAAGAATAAATATTTGTTGCATAAAGTCACCCGGATTATGATATTCTATTACAGCAGCTGGAATAGACATGAAAACATTCTTCCAATTTTACTACAATTTACCTTTGTACAGGTCTGACTATCTGTGAAACCCTGAAGGAGAGGAATCGCCAAATTCATGGTAATACGCTCAGGATACTCTAATTGCTCAAAAAATTACATTGAATGAACTGTTATAAAACTATGGAGTGGACCTTAATATTCTATAATGAATTGTAACAGGAGACACCTGAGACAGTGAACACTGTCAATTTTTTGATCTCCAACCATCTAAACCTCCCTCATATATTAGGTTGGTCAAAAAGTTCATTCAGGTTTTTCTGTAAGATGGTATAGAAAATCCGGACCAACTTTTCGGCCAACCTAATATTTAAAGCTTTACACAAGTCCCTTTGTATAAAGGTAGATACTCACTTCCCAAGTTCCCAGTTACTCCAATCCCCCAATCACATTTCAAACTGGAACTTCATGACACTGACAAGCAGAAATGCTGGGGAGTGTATTTGCTCAGTCGTGTCCGACTTTTTGCGACCCCATGGACTGTAGCCTCCAGGCTCCTCTGTCATGGAATTTTCCAGGCAAGAGTACTGAAGTGGGTTGCCATTTCCTTCTCCAGGGGATCTTCCCAACCCAGGGATTGAATACAGGTCTCCCACACTGCAGACAGACATTTTATCCTCTGAGCCACCAGGGAAGCCCTAGAGATGCTGGAGGTTCTACCATGTTGATGGCAGATGAAGAGCCAATTGAAATCCAGTTTCCAAGAGGGGCAGTGCCAGCAGCATCGTATACCACACAGAGTGCAGCATGCCCTGCTCCCAGCCCCTTTGGATTCTGGTTCTCCAGCCTTTCTGGGGATCCTGTGAACCACCCAATATCTTCTAGATGAATCTCTTTTCTGCCTGAATCATTCAAAGTCCACTTTAGTACCCATAAGAAGACTCCTACTGAAATCAACTGGACTCTACCACTGATCAGCAAACTGACAGGCTCACTTGTAAACATGACCATTTCTGATTATATGTCTAACCACCCTTCTGGTTCTAAAATTCTTTGATGCCAATTAGGGCAGTTTCAGTGAAGGATGTAAACATTATGTCAACCCAAGACCTATGCTTCTCACTCATTCATCAACATGTATGTGTGTCTTCTAGATGGATAGACCAGACACCAGTTTTTCCAGAATTGCTTGGGTCTTTTAAAGACTCTAGTCAGTAGGGGAGTTCTGGACCTTGGGTGATTAAATTATATTGGGGCCAGTCCTGAGAATTCTACATGCTCCATTGCCCATCCCACAACTGTATTTCATATACCACTGGCAGTATCACTGAGCAGAGAAAGAAAAGATGTTCTCTGGTCTGAATTATGATCTGTAGAGCTATTTGGGAAAGTGCCTTCATGGGAATTAAGTATGCTGAGTGTGTTTCTTTATCATTCCTGTCACATGAATCAGACGAAGTCATTCTTATCTGAGAAGGAAAGGCCCTGGCAATTCTGTCGCACAATTGCCGGAGTGCTTTTTAAAAGCAGTTATGTGAAAAGAAAATTCAAAGAAAGCCAAATTACACAGGGTGGGTTACCTGCCATCACGTGGGTGATGGTTATCTTGTTTCCCTGATCTTCGTTGCTAACAAAGAGCTCATGTACTTTGACACTTATCAGAAAAAGGCACTAATCTTCTTTCACTTACACATAAGCTATCTATTCCAGAAGAGATTTGACTAGGAGCTTAGCACGGAATCCTTGCCCTTTCTTCCATTCCTGTAATCTAAAAGTCATTCAGTGGATCTTATAAGAGCTGCTGCTTTGCAGTTTGACATTGAGAGGATACCTTTGAAGGGTTATTAGGAGGACCCAGCTACATTTTTGTTCTAAAAGAGTTAGGAGAAAGTATGTGAAATACAAAACATCCATCTATTAAAATTCTCATGCCTAGATCCTAAAAAATTATAAATGCCAAAATTTACAAGTACTGACCATGTGCATGTACGTGCTAAGTCACTTCAATCATGGCTCACTCTGTGTGACCCCATGGACCACAGCCCGCCAGGCTCCTCTGTCCATGGGATTCTCCAGGCAAGAATACTGGAGTAGGTTGCTGTGCCCTCCT
The DNA here is from genome assembly GCF_019320065.1 of Cervus canadensis. NCBI lineage: Eukaryota > Metazoa > Chordata > Mammalia > Artiodactyla > Cervidae > Cervus > Cervus canadensis. The sequence goes on from NC_057398.1 coordinate 13,703,195, forward strand.
CTAGGGGATCTTCCCAACCCAGGGATCAAATCCACGTCGCTTATATCTCCTGCATTGGCAGGGGGGTTCTTTATCACTAGTGCCACCTGGGAAGCCCAGTGACCATGTAGTTGACATCAAACAATTCTGTGTCCGTTTCTGCAAGTCCTTCTTATGGCCAGGCATAAATCTGCAGCTATGAACTAGCTTTATGACATGAAGAATAACCTTTACAGTTAGGATTTAAAGTCTTTTAATGTAATTTTGGGAAGAAGCAGCTGGCAACTCTTACAGCTCACCCCCTCCAGAGCTTCTGGGCATGTGAAAACAGAAGATAAGAGAAACAAAACTTAGGGACAGAGGAGGGGTGGTGATTAGACTGCCAGCTATCCCCTGTTTCCTCTGGTGATCGGCACCCGAAACCTTTTAAAATTGACCTTTTAAAAGGGCAGTTCACTCAGGTCTATCTGAGTGACTCTAATAAAGACTTTTTTTTTTTTTAAAGTAAGAAGGAATTATGCAAGAGTGACTTTTCTTTATTAGTGATCTCAAATTTGGGGTACAGAAAATGTACAATGACTAGTACTAGAAACTGAACCGAAGAGGCACTTCCCTGGTGGTCCAGCGGTCAGGACTCTGCGCTGGCTGTGCAGGGGCTTGGGTTCAACCTCCGGTCAGGAACTAAGATCCCATATGCGCTGTGTTGTGACCAAAAGATTGAAAAAAAACCAAAAAACTGAACAGGAGAAAATAGAAACCAAAGAAATGATCTTCTAGGAGACTGAGTCTCTGGTAGACTTATTTCCCACCAAGCAGGAACTTGTGGAATCATTTGCTACTTGAATACTTGGGTCAATAACTTTTTGATTAAATTCCCATTTATCAAGACAGAAGCTACACCAACATTCCTATGATTCTACAGGAGTAATGAGCTATGTCTTTCAGACATGTCCCAACTGACTGCTTTTAGGTTGCACTCTCTGCGTTCTTGTGCTTGATTTCCCACTATATTGCTGATCTAACCAGACATTGCTTCAGAACAACTGTAGGTCATTGTTAAATGGATGGCCAAGATTAGCAGTTTAGTCTATGGATGTGGAAAATATCTGGTTATTTTAGTGCACCAGTTTGTGATGTCAGAGTCATTTCAGCAACCATCATTTGTTGAACATCAAAAGGCTACAAAATGAGATGGAAAGGATATGAGTTCTTAAACAGACAGACTTGGGTGTGAATCCTAGTTTCATAATTAATTTATCTGTCTCTCTTTTCTTCTTTTCTGTCCACTGGCATGGTAGGCAGTCTCTAAGACAGCTCCCAGTGATGGCTTCCTGGTATTCACACCTTTGTGTGTGTGTATTCCCCTTCCTTTGTGGCTTGGTTGAACCCAGTCCATTGCTTCTAATGACTAGAAAACAGCATACAGCAAAAGTGATGTGATAGCACTTGCAAGATTAGGTCCTCCCATATTCATATTCTCTTTCTCTCTCTCCTCCCTCCCTCTGTTAGGACCAAGAGGCAGTGAAGATCTGAGGCCTAACAACAGTCATGTGAGGTGGACGTTCAGCTTCCTGGAAGTGTGGGGGTACACCGTCTTCTAACCGATCCTTGAATGAGTAGAGCATCAGCCAACTCTTTGAGTACAGCTTTCTGAGCATCCCTAAAGCAGAGGGCCAAGCTAAGCCATTTAGGATCAAGCCTGCTGTTCTGACCCACAGAAACTATGGGTTAGATAAACATGTATCATTTTAAGCTTCTATGCTTTTTTTTTGGGGGGGGGGTGTTGTTACACAGTTAATACAAATGGAAATAATAATACCTCCATTCCAAGGCCGTTGTGAGGGTTAGAAATGGCGTGTGCCTCATTTGTTACACAGTCTCTCCTCAGGAAACATAGCTCTGACTACTAGTTAGCGGCTCCCTTCCATGGTGAGCTACCTTCTGCATCATTTACATATCTAGAATATGTAACACAATGTGGATTAGAGGGAAAATTAGTTCTCTTCAACCTCAAAAGTAATTTGAAAAGAAGAGAGTTGAGCTGTGTGGGTGCTGGTGGAAAGGCTGACTTGCAGGTCTTTGAAAAATATAGACTTAGTGGGGAGGAGAAATCAGGAGTTAGTGTTTAATGGGGACAGAGTTTCAGTGTGGGAAGGTGAAAAATTTGGGAGATGGGCAATAGTGATGTACATCAATGTGAGTGTGCTCAGTCCAACTGAACTGTACAGTTAAATATGGTTAAAATAGTATATCATGTGACTTACCACAAGAAAAAAAATTTAAATTTAAAAAAGAAAACTATAGACTTGATAGAGGCAATAAAAGAAGTAGATGAAAGGAGCTAAGGGAATGATATGGAGAATAGAAATGTCCAGTATGCTCTAGGATTTAATGCCTTAGGAATAAGAGCCTCAGATTCCTTTCACTGACTTAACCACTCCTCAGGGCACAGTCATTTTCGAACCTTTAATGCAATACTTGAAAAAAACTAATGATAAAAGAGTTAATCATGTTTTACTTGGATAATAGAAAATTAAATCTGTAAGAGTGGAACTGAAAATTAAATTGTAAAAATGGGAAGAGGGCTCCCTAAAGAGTCAATGTAGCATCAGGAAAAAGTCCCTGACTCATAGCTTAGTCGGTAAAGAATCTGCCTGCAATGCAGGAGACCGGGGTTTGATTCCTGGGTCGGGAAGATCCCCTGGAGAAGGAAATGGCAACCCACTTCAGCATTCTTGCCTGGAGAATCCCACGGACAGAGGAGCCTGGAGGTCTACAGTCCATGGGGTCACAAGAGTCAGACACAACTTACCAACTAAACCACCACCCAAATTAGAAACTCTGGTTCTGGGGGTTGCTTTGTTTTCATTCTGTCACAAAACATGTCAGGCACTTAATAAGTGTCTACTGTATGCTAAACCCTTTTCTGACTCTACAGTTGCCAGAATATTGCAAAACAGACATAATCATTGCCTTTGTGAACTAGGGAAGCATGAACAAAAATATTTATTAAAGTTATAGTAAAAACCAGAAGGAAAAGAAAGGGTATCATTAGAAAATGCAGGAGGACTTACACTGAACTGGACGGTTAGGGGAATGCTTTTCTTGAGGATGTGACATTTAAAGGACGTGTTTGAGTTAGACATGTCTGAGTTAAACACATGATTAATGAAAAGCTTGTGGGGGGTGGGGAGGGTGTTATCGGAGAAAACAGAATAGAGAGGCTCTAAAGCAGAGCAAGTTTGGCATGTGTGAGCCACAGAGAGGTTCACAGGGCTAGAACATGTTGGCAAGAAGCAGCATGGAGGTTAGAAGAGCAAACAGGCCCAAATTGTACAGAGACTGCAGACACGTTAGAAAGTAAGTTACTGTGGCATTGAATGGATTTTAAGTACAATAATGAAATTTATTTTTAATGAAAGATCACTCTGGAGGGCATATGGATATATGATTATAGGTAAGTAGGAAATAGGTTTAAAGGAAAGAGGACCTGGTGTCAAACCATCATGCACACAGTACAGGTGGAAAGAAAAGGATAGGTTGGAGATATGTTTTAGAGTTAAAATCCAGAGGATTTAGTGATAGGTTAGATATGAGAGGTGAGAGAAAAGAAAGGGGGAGTCAGGAATGCCACCAGTTTGGATTTGCTGAATGGTAAAAAACTGGAGCAGAAGAAATTGGAGAAGGAGACAGAGTAAGATAAGAGTTTCAGTTCTGCATGTGAAGTCCGTATTGTCTGCAACACGTTCAAGCAGAAACACCAGTGGGCTGTTATGTATGTGTGTCTAGATCCGTAAGCACGTCAAGCCTTCTATCAGTCATGAAACTTTGGACAAGTCACCTTGTAAACACTGAGCCTCAGTCTCATTATTTGAAAAATGAGACCCAATACCTGCCTGCCGCAAGAGGATGGAGGGAAGACAAATGAAGCAGCATCTGTGAAGGGCCCCTCTAAACTATAATTCAGTGCAGATGTGCAGAGTGCTTGGTTAGTGACACATAACTCCTCGTGCTGGTAAGGAAAATGTGAAATAGGGCATATAGTAAGTTTCTGTGTTTCCGCATGTCCCTGTTGGCATGGATACACACAGTTATGGAGAAAGAGGGAAGGGGGAAAAGAAAGAAAGAGGAAGAAAGGATGGGAGGAATGAAAGAAGGAAGGAAGGAAGGAAGGAAAGGAGGAAGACAAAACATACAAACAGAAACAAAACAAATTACTGATTTTTGTACTCATGCATTTGTTAAAGGGTTAATTTTTAAAGGGTAAAACTAAACTATGACAATTAATGTAAACACAAATGTGTCACAGATTTTATTTAGCACACTAATGAGGGAACAAGTAAGGTAAAATCAACAACAGCCAGTTCAATGGGAACTCTAAAGAACACACACACACTCCCATTTCTTTAGTATAGATGGGTGGGTGTGTCCAGGAAAGGACTGACTCAGCAAGCTTGGTTACTCGACCCTGCACATTCAAAGAAAGGACTGGTCCTCTGCTGACACCTGGGAGAAGACCTCAGTTCTCGGAATATCCTGCCTGCCAAGAGTGGTTTATTTCATGTCTGAGGCTTTGGGTCACACTGCATCAGTCTGACCTCCGGGGCATAGTGACTGAGTAGCTAATGTCAGTCACTCACATACTACATGCCTACACAACTGATCCCTAATAAAAATCCTAGACTCCAAGGCTTGGATGAGCCTCCCAGGTTGGCAGCACTCGAAGCTTGTGCCTAGGGTGTTCTGGACTCTGTCCTACCCACCTTTTCCTTTTGCTGGTTCTAATCTGTAGCCATTCACTTTAACAAACCATATCCACTAATATAAGGGTTTTTTTTCCTGAGTCTTATGAGTCCTTCAAGTGAATCATCAAACCTGAGTGGTTGGAGGATGTCGAACACATTATGGATTTTAAACAGGACTCTTTTACAGGGCAGATGGAAATGGCTTGCATCATAATTTGCATTACTATCAGTTTTCTTCAGTCTACAGAGTCATAAAACAAGTCAAAGACATTGAAAGATATAGACTCTTATAGAATCAGATAACTCAAGAGCATACACTAAAAAAAGTACAGCACTCAATTGAAAAAAATACTTCATAATATTTTTGCCCATTTCAAAGCCTTTTATAATTTTTTGGCATATTCATTAAACCACTTCCAAGACAGTAATCCTTAAGGAAGTCCCTGGTCCAGACAATGAAGTGTCTCTAGAGGCTTAAATGAAGAAAATGGAAAATAATTATTTTTTAAAGGTGATTCTTATTTTAACTGTATTTTTTCAAATCAACGTCATTTGATTCTCCAATTTATGAACCATAAACTTCCTAACAGCAAATTGATAATTTGTTCATTGTCTTTTTTTTTTTCCTCAAAAAGGAATTCACAATTCCAGTTTGTTTGAAAGAGAAACATGTTTCCAAAGGAGTAAATTAAGTCTATATGTTCCAAACTAAAAAGGCTTAGAGACTAAAGGGACTTAAGCATGTAAGTTTATTATCTAACAGCTGTTGATTTGTAAGAAATAATTTCAAAGGCTTAATCTGGAGAAAGTCTTGACTAGAACAAAATAACCATCAAAGGAGCTACCACATGAGGGCATGTTAATAAGACTGCTTGAATTTTAAAAAGATAGAAAACAAATTTTTAAAAAATGTGGTGTGTGTGTGTGTGTGTGTGTATATATATATATATATATATATATATATATATATATATATATAATGGAATATTACTCAGCCGTAAAAAAGAATGAAATAATTCCATTTGCAGTAACATGGATGGACCTAGAGATGACCATACTGAGTAAAGTAGGTCAGACAGATAAAGACAAATATGATATCACTTATATGTGGATTCTAAAAAAAAATGATACAAATGAACTCATTTACAAAACAGAAATAGAGTCACAGATGTAGAAAACAAACCTATAGTTACTGGGAGGAAAGTGGGAAGGGGGGAAGGAGGAAAATCCTTTCCTCCTGGTAGGATTGACAAGTATACTATACACAGTATTGTATATAAAATAAATAATAAGGACCTACTGTATGACACAGGGAACTCTTCTCAATACTCTATAACGACCTCTATGGGAAAAGAATCTTAAAAAAAAGTGGATATATGTATATGTATAACTGATACACTTTGCTGCACAGCAGAAACTAACATTGTAAACCAACTATACTCTAATTTTTAATTTAATTTTTAAATTTTTATTAATTTTAACTTTAATTTTATTTAAAAAATAAAATAAAATGAAAAACATTTGCTGGAATGAATTCAAACATGTAATCTCAAGATCATGAAATATGAAGGCAACCCTTGAAGCCTGCTCCCAAGGGCTCCCAAAGCCAATTCATTCATTATCCACACCAACAAAAAGGTGATAGTCTTCAAAACTATCAAAATTATGGTTCTTCTCTGCCTAGAGTACCCTCAATCACTGTGCATTATCTGTAGGATAAATATAGATTTCTTAACCAGATGTACAAATTTCTCTCAAATCTCATTTTGTGCCATTCTTTACCAAGTATCCCTCATTCCAGCCATGGATGATTCCCAACTTGGAATCACCTCTGGACCTCTTAAAAAATGTACTGCTTGGGCCTTCCCCTGGACTGATTATATCTGCATCAATATCTTTTTAAAGTTTTCCAGGTAATTACAATGTGTAGCAAAGATTGAGAACCCGATCTAACTGTTTTTGAAATCTCCATTTGGAGGCTCCTAGAAATCATCTGTACTGACTGCTCTCTCTCTCTAAAAGAAATGGTGGGGTAAGCTTAACTTGGGTCAAGTTATTACTTCTGTAACATTTATTAGTTCCAAATTATTTTTAAAGGCTTTATCCGGAGGATTGAAAAATCACAGAACATAGATTAATCTCTCCTTCAGGAAAAAATTCTTTTCCAATCACATCACATTCTTTCTCCATATCGTAACGAATTCACTAGGGTAGAAATAACAACAGAGCTAGGGCATCCCTTGTTTACTTTGGTTCCGGTCGGCAAGTACAGAGTTATCAGGTATTGTTTAAATTTAGGTTGAGCAAAATGACTGTTATTCTCCTGTCAGAGTCTGGCTAGCCAATTAACATGGGAAACTGATGCTAAGAAACGGCGTTTAAAACAGTGCTCATGCGGGAACATGTAACACTGCACAAGGAGCTCAGTCTGGTGCTCTGTGCTGGCGAGATGGTGGCTGTGAAGGTGCTGCCCTCAATACGGCAGCAAATTTGGAAAACTCAGCAGTGGCTGCATGACTGGAAAAGGTCAGTTTTCATTCCAATCCCAAAGAAAGGCAATGCCAAAGAATGTTCAAACTACCACACTGTCGGGAGCCGTTATGGGAGGTCCCGCCCGTGACGAGGTCATGAAGAAAATACCGGGCAGGCAAGGCCGTCCGGGACCCCATCCATGACGAGGTCACGAGGAAAATACCTGACAGGCAAGGCCGTCTAGGATAAGGGACCCTCCAGGTTGGCCTCGGCCTCTACCCTACCCTATATCCTCCCCCCTTTTCTGCTGTTGTTCTTGTTTGCCCTGCTGCGGATTCTTGTGTTGCCTGCCGAGAGCTCTCCTGCTCCTCTTTCACTGAATGAAGACCAACTTAAAACCCTAATTAATAAATCTCCTGGACCCTGGTACCCTGTGAAGGGGCCAGAGATGAAGGAAATGCTTCAGTTCAAACCCTTTTGCTGGCATTCTGGCTTGTTTGATAAATGTGTGCTCTCATTGCACAAAATGCTCATGATTGTTCTAAACATCCTAAGTACAGCACGCTAACAAAAGAAACTATTAAGCATAGGTCCCTCCGCGGGGTGAGAAAAGCCCCACAAATATTATAGTCACAAATACGCCTAATAGAAAATAGTTTAGATAGAGATTAGCTGGCGACTTCTTGCAGGTAATTAACTTTTAGACTAAGAGCCTGTTTTGTGCCATATCTGCTGTTTTTGAAATCCTTTGCATTTCTGTTCTGTAAAAAATGTAATCCTCTCTAGTTCCCTTGGAGATGACACCTAATAGAAAGAAAATAGATTAACCACAAATAAGCAGAGTCGGCTACTGAAGTTGCTTAAAGTTGCACCAGGTGCAAGCCATATATTGTCAACAGGCCTGAAAGCCAAAAGATATTATACATAGAGATTAACCATAAAAAAGGCCCTAATAGGCACAGAGCCCTTTGGGGAGTTTGTAAGCCCTATTAGAGGATACAAAAAATATTGTTTTAAAAGTGGTTATTAGATCAACGTTCGATTGATGTTAATGTGCTGAGGTTGTTCAGTGGAAACTATTGTTAATATAGTTGGAGATCTAGTAAAATAAGAGTTTAGCCCTAGTGTAAAAACAATAAGATAATTGTTAATTTTAACCAGGAGAGCTAAACAGGGGCTGCCTCTCCAGAGCCACAGAGTCTTTGTGTGTTAAACTTTTTATATAAATTTAGCTGAGAATTTCTGCAAAAAGACTGTCTTTTATGTTAACAAGATTGTACTTCTATTATGTTACAACTTGCTGTACCATGAGACTGCCAACCTTCTGTTTTCTGCTAACCTCAAGGCCAGAAGATAATGTACAAAAAATCTATGGGAAAAGACTCTCATAAACAAAAAATATACAGAGCACACCTAGTTTCGTGAAGGACAAGCTGATGTAATGTTAAACTAAGTCTGTGTGCTTATCTGCCCCTTAGAAATGTACCAACTTAGGGTATAAAGGCTACGGTAAAAAATAAAGCAACTGCCAGACTCTGCTGCACATTCCTGGTCTGGTCTCTTTCTTTCTCTCTCTCTCTCTCTCCCTAGCAGACTTGGCCCTATCAAGGCCGGTCCTACGTGTCTCTCTCTCGCCGACGCCATTCATCCTGAGGGGTCCCCTGGATCCTGCTGGGGCTGGATCCTGGCACCACACAAATGCACTCATCTCACACGCTAGCAAAGTAATGCTCAAAATTCTCCAAGCCAGGCTTCAACAATACTTGAACCAAGAACTTGCAGATGTTCAAGCTGGATTTAGAAAAGGCAGAGGAACCACAGATCAAATTGCCAACATCCTCTGGATCATAGAGCATTTCAAGAGAATTCCAGAAACACATCTACTTCTGTTTCATTGACTACACTAAAGCCTTTGACTCTGTGGATCACAACAAACTGGAAAATTCTTGAAGAGATGCGAATACCAGACTACCTTACCTGCCTCCTGAGAAATCTGAATGCAGGTCAAGAAGCAGCAGTTAAAACCGAACATGGAACAATGGACTGGTTCCAAATCGGGGAAGGAGTACATCAAGGCTGTGTATTGTCACCCTGCTTATTTAAATTATATGCAGAGTACATCATGTGAAATGTCAGACTGGATGAAGCAAAAGCTGGAATCAAGATTGCTGGGAGAAATATCAATAACGTCAGATATGTGCATGACATCACCCTTATGGCAGAAAGTGAAGAAGAGCTAAAGAGCCTCTTGATGAAAGTGAAAGAGGAGAATGAAAAAGTTGGCTTAAAACTCAACATTCAGAAAACTTAAGATCATGGCATCCGGTCCCATCACTTCATGACAAATAGTTGGAGAAACAATGGAAATAGTGACAGACTTTATTTTTGCAGGCTCCAAAATCACTGCAGATGGTGACTGCAGCCACAAATTTAAAGGAAGCTTGCTCCTTGGAAGAAAAGCTATGACCAACCTAGACAGCATATTAAAAAGCAGACACATTACTTTACCAAAAAAGGTCCATCTAGTCAAAGCTATGGTTTTTCCAGTAGTCATGTATGGATGTGAGAGTTGGACTACGAAGAAAGCTGAATGCCAAAGAATTGATGGTTTTGAACTGTGGTGTTGGAGAAGACTCTTGAGAGTCCTTTGGACTGCAAGGAGATCCAACCAGTCCATCCTAAAGGAAATCAGTCCTGAATATTCATTGGAAGGACTGATGCTGAAGCTGAAGCTCCAATACTTTTGGCTACCTGATACAAAGAACTCATTGGGAAAGACTCTGATGCTGGGAGATATTGAAGGTAGGAGGAGAAGAGGACAAGAGTAGATGAGATGGTTGGATGGCTTCACTGACACGATGGACATGAGTTTGAGTAAGCTCTGGGAGTTGGTGATGGACACAGAAGCCTGGTGTGCTGCAGGGGCTGCAAAGAGTTGGACACAACTGAACGACTGAACTAAACTGAACTGATAACACTTTGGTTTTCTCAAAACACATATTTATATCAAAAGAGAATTCTGCCTCCATTGACAGACTATACTTTAGTTCTCACATACTACGGAAGCAAGAGTTCTCATCATAGTCTTAAGACTGGTAGATATGTTTGAGTGACTTGAAGGACACGAAGAAAATAATCTAGCATCGATTTTTAAGATTTACTAAATGAATAGGAAGTTAATAGAAAATTTTGATGAGCTTGGACAGAAGAAAAAGTATAGAAATGAGGGTGGTATCCTTTTTAGAGTAGATAACCTCCGAATGAGGTAGAGATGCACCAGAGTTATTATAAGCTTTTTGAAAAGGCATTATACAGTATGCAACACATGAGATTCAATAGAATAAGAGAGACACAATGAAGTTCTTTTGATCAAAAACTAAAGTTATTTTAAGGAGTAGCTTGAGACTATTTAAACTTCACCAATGAAGACTTGTGAGAACAAAGAATCACAAAAGCCAAGCTCAATTCTGCCATCTGCTGCCTGGAGCAGAGACAATGGGATGTTGGGACCTGAGTCCCCAGGATCTTTGCTGAAGCACCAACACCCACTTAGACAAGGATGGAGAGAAGCCACTGAGATACTGCCCAGGATATGCAACAAGGCTTGCATCAACAAATAACAGACACTAGGATCAATTCAACACTGTGGATAATTAAACCAAGCCAGGGTTTCTAATGTATCTATATCAAATGTATAACATTTCATTCCACTGCTTTTTAAAGCTTCACCACTCCTGGACCTGTACAATGTCTTCAAATGCTCAGCAACATTGTGGAAAGACAGTTGTACCTTTTTTTAGTTTTCTCACAGACCTGAAAGTAACACAATCTTTACTCACTGTTTAAGGGATGATGGATCTTCAGATATTGCAGTAGGGGACTGGGTACAAGCATTCAAGGTTTTCTGTGTATTCCATTATTAGCAATGTAGTCTTTAAAGAGAAAAAAAAAGAAATGAAGAATAACTTCAAAAATTGTGTAGTTTTGCCTCCCTGAAAAACTGACTCCTATTTTATATTTTTCCTTGAGTTGTATTTTCACAACAAAAATTCATAGCATAGTATATTTGTAGCCAACAATAATGGGCTGGCCAAAAATTCCACTCAGATTTTTCCAAAAGATGGTACAGAAAAACCTCAATGTGTGTTTTGGAGAATCCATAGCTAGTGTTCCTATCTGGAATAAAGGGCAAGGAATTACATTTTTAATTTCCATCTCTAGATTCCTAATTCAGATAGTATTAATAAGAAGAAACACTGATCAACTTTAGCCGGGTAACTCTGAAATTATCATTTGTGGCTGATCTCTTGTTAGTTGCCTGGACTTTAAAGGAAGAAGTAAAAATTATGCAAAGATTGATGGGGAAGTTGTGGTTAAGAGCCTAGGCTTGTAGTCAGGAAAGCATGGGTCTAACTTCTGGCTCTATTGCTCATGAATTTTTAACCTTATCAAGCCCAGCTTTCTTCTTTTAAAAACCTCCATTATAGGATTGTTATGAGGATTAAATGAGATCACACAGGTAAAGAACATAGAACAGTGCTGGCACAAAACAAATCCTTAATAAACAATTGTTGTCATTACTGGTTTTTGGTAATATAACCATAACCCTGTATCTTTTGTGATACTTCATGGTTTCAAAAAATTTTGCTTCGATTAGATCACTTGATTAGTTTCATTTAATTTCATAAGGCTCTGGAAAAAGTAGGTACAATCATCTTCCTCCACTCTTCCAACCCATCATTTTACAGACAAAACAACTGAGACTTAAAGAAGTCAAGCGGTTTGCCAAAGAGAGCATAGTTGGCTTGGCAGCTGCAATGAAACCCTGGAACTCATATCTGGCTCTTCTGATGCCCCTGCAGCTGGTCTGAAGAGAGAAAGTCTGAGCCTGTAAGAAAGTCTGAAGAGTGCTCAATCTTGCTCAAGCTGGTATTAGTGCAGAACATTATAAGCCTGTTTAGTTTTATCCTACTCTTCACATATCCCCAGGCAGAGGGTTTTAGTTACAAAGAATTTTCTGAATCTTTAAGGAACAAGACTGCTAATAATGGGATAATAATCCACGTCCAAATGTACGAATCAGATGGATATATGCTTTATGAGCATTTAACAAATGCTTAGATTGTTCTCATGTAAAACCCCAAATGGCACCTGGACCTGATTGTGCTGCTTGCTCTGAAGACATCTACAGGACCTTGAAACCACGTCGTGTGTACACAGATGCCCTTCGCACAGGAGACCTCTGGCTCTAGTACCGATCCTCTCACCCACTGCCCAGAAGTTCATGCCGCTCACCTCTGTCCACACTAACCCTCTGCCTGAAGTGCCTTCCCCATCCCCTGCCTCCACCTTCTGCAATACAGGCCTCAAGGCCAAGCTCAGACAGCACCGCATCTGCTAGACTCGCCTTCACCAATCTCCCTTTCAGGAAGAATGTCTTTTTCATCACTACTACCATGGCGGTTTATTACATTCCTCTTTATCGCACTTACACTTTATCATTAATGTTTGTTTGTGTTTCTATATTCTCCACTGGACTGACATCTCCTTAAGGGCAAAAATCATACATCATTCAATTTTATAGCGGAAGTACCTGGAACACAAATGTTTGAACTATGAAATATACTGGTCTTAAAAGCTACAGGTGACATGTTAAAGTTAGCTAATATTCTATTTCACCCACTAATAAAAATAGATCTCTGCCAATCTCCACGGGTCTGTTTTGAAAGATTCCACACAATTGGCAGGTGCTGATCAAAAGGTAAACTCATCATCAAGAAAGAGAGAGAAACTGCCACAAACTGACTGAAAGTGAAAGTGTGAAAGTCACTCAGTCGGGTCCTACTCTTCCCTTCTCCAGGGGATCTTCCTAACCCAGGGATCGAACCCAGGTCTCCCTCATTGCAGGTGGATTCTTTACCAACTGAGCCACAGGGGAAGCCCACACCCTGATTGGGAACTGAAATATGAAGGAATTGATACCATGAATTACATTCCAAAAACAAAAAATATCTCCATTTGGGTTTTCAGCAAATACTCCTAAATAAAACAGGGTGTGCAATGTATTTAATACTCTGTGTGTTGTACACTCATTGCATGACTTTGAGTAAACTGAAGGAATGAAACATTTTCTCTTTTTCCTAAATCTCAAACACCTGTTAGTGTCTCTGTTAAGCAGATATTAGGGCTATAGTATCAAATACTAGAGTCCTGTTTGTAGTGTGGTTCATGAAAGAATTCAGAAAGTATGGTATCCAGGGTAAAAGTATGCACCTTTCAGATAACAGTCTTTTAAGTGCCTTATCTTAGAGGAGCAGGAAATCTTAACCTTCTCCCAATGGTCATAAATTAATAACTTTTTTTGCCTTTTTAAATTTTGTTTAAATCTCTTAACTTGGGGTAGACGTTAAATCTATCTATTTGAGTTAGTATTCACCAACTCAAATTTCAAAGTATATATACACCTATCCTTAAAGCTGTTTTTTCCCCCTCCATTGTTTTCTTAATTTTTTTGAATTATCATTAATCTACATGCTCACAAACTCATTTGGCACTTACCCCCACATTCTCATGAAGATTTAATTTTAAAAGTTTTGTAAACCAGTTCTTTCTCCAAGATAATAACGCTCCCAGATGTGTGTATTGAGTTGGTTATATTTTTGAAAGGAATATGCCATTTCATAGCTGTTTCTTTGGTAGATTTCTGGTAATCACCATGAAATGTAAGGTGGTAGAAGAGGTGGGGGAAGGTTAGCAAATAGCTGGGGAGAAGAAACACTGGTTATCACATGTTTGCAAAGAATAAGCCTCGAGATCCAAAACCTTCACAGCTCTTTTTGTCCTTGTGCTCCGGAGTGAAAACAGTCTACATGAAGCAGAAGCAAGCCCACTGGGCTCATGAATAACTTGCATTCTTAGGCTGGAGAGCAGCCAATTACCCTGGGACCAAATTCCTGTTTACTCTGTAGTGAATGTGGGAGACAAGCCGGCTGCCAGTAGCTGCTAAGGCGGTAAAAACACAGCCAGAGGCTGTCACAGCGAGGAAATCACAGGGCAAGTCAATCTGTGAACTTCACGGACAGAGATTAAACACTGCGCCATGGAGCCCAAATGGTGGCCTTGCCTACAAGGAAAAAAATCTGGGTTGAGAAGCCCCTCTTAAGAGTCTGGTAAAATACTATATTTGCATAATGAGAGGGACATCATTGTTCCCCTATTGGCTCTTTCTTACAATCAATAGACTTCAAAGCTTTCTTCCCAAAGGATTACTGATTCAGTATTTGTGAGAAATGCAAGTTTGTTTCATTCTGATTCTCCTGTTCACCTTGATATTATCTGGTCCAGAAAGAATTAAAGCCAAAAGGACAACATTTGGGGTCAAATTCTAAGCATCCCTCCTACAATCTGGAAACGAGGATAGCCCTTTATGCTACTGTGCTATGCGTATGATATTGTGCTGGTTTTAAAGCGGCCATGTGCAGTGTTCCAAGGACTCGAGACTGCTCAGGCCTCTTAAACGCACTCAGAACTTGAGTAATTTTTGAACAAGGAGAAAAAAAAGAGGACTGCCAAAATCATTAGTTTGCCCACATCCACAAAGAGTGTGCTCTTATACTCCACGGAGGAAGTTTACTTTTTAAATCTTAAGAATTACAAAGTGACTCCTGATTCACTGGGACCTCTCTATCATATCCATAAGTCCCATATTGTGAGTTTTACAATTGTTTGGATACAAAACTTATTTTTTAAAATACTGGCTAGAGGATGGGATGGTATTAAACTGATCTCCGATGCCATGGTTAGTCATATTATAGTGTGGTTGCAACGTAGTGGAAAACTGAATGCATCTACCACATGTTATATTTTGGAAGACATTGGAGGTGTTTTTCCATGTTTTATCAGGAAACGTGAAAAACAGCCTGCCAGGCCCCCAATCCAGAAGCTCTATCCATTAGCACTTTAAATCTAGTCAGATGGAATGTACACATTGGTGCTGGGAGGTCTGTATGTCTGGGAAAGATGAGCGAAGCAATATACCAACAGAGGACACATATTCAACTGGTCGGATTAAACTCAAGGCCTTAAAAGGAAGCAATCTTTTAAAGGTTATGATGTTGTCATCATCTTGCATTTAGATTTATCAGTGAAAATACATGTATTTTTTCATCCTTTGGTTCAGATTTTGTTTCCCTTCTTTGAAGCAATAGAGACACTAACAAAGAGATTACTCATGTCTGTGTGTCATTCAGATAACAACTAGGTCATTTTCCAGTTTTTCTTAAAAGCATTATTTTCTTTCTGGTATAATTTTCTCTCCAGAGAAAGGCCATGGTAATTTCTAAGTTTCCCCACATCACACTGGAAAAAAAAAATCAGTTAAGTTTCCCAGTATGGAAGCCCAACAGGTTGAATGGTATTCAGAACTTTTCATTTATTTCTTTCTCTTGTCCCTGTCTGTACTACCCCATATTCTCCTGGTGACAGTGGTTCTGAAGGGACATGGTAGAACATGGTTGTTCTTGTCATCACTTTCAAAAGTTAGGAGTGACCTAGTTTCCATTCGGAGTCAACTGTGAGCATCAGACACGAATTTATCTTGATCCTTTTGTTTTTGTGATACCGCTTGAGATAATGAGTTCTATGTTCCATATGAGAGAAAAAAATTATTTATCTTTTATTACTGGAGTTAATAGGAACAAAAGGGAAAGCTCCAGGTCCCTGGTTTACTATCCTGAGGAGTCAGACCTGGATCTCGCCTTGAAACAAGGGACTCTGGGTAGCTAAGGAATATTGTTCTGTTATTTTTAACTCAGTTGCCTTTCCTCTCCAAGGAAGAAGCTGTATCTTTGTGTTTTTAGCACTCAAACAGTACCTGGAATATCCTAGGCCCACAATAACTGTGTCTTAGGAAATGATGGATGGATGATTATCTGTCTTGAGGAACTAGAGGGAATGCAAGTGAGACAATATCATTATGTCATAATTTTGACAAGAATACAATACATTCCTCTACTAAATTCCCAGCTCTTGAATTTCCCACAAAGCTATTAATTGATAAATATTGATTCCATTTCAGAAATCACCCCTTCCTATTTTACTTTTAAAACATGCTTCTTATTTTGCATGCATTCTTTCGCTTTAATTAAAAGCTGAAGTAGAAATATTAGATATGAGGTAAAAAAAATCATAAAGCTGAAGAATGTGAATCCATTAGAAACTACTTAACTGGGGTTTTTCAGTTACATAGGTCAGGGGCTTTTGTGTCTTGATTTCTGTTATTGTCTTGATAGTTTTAGTTTCTATTACTGTATATGTTAGTGATTTAAGCTGGGCTTTTACTTATAAGTGTCATTTAATTAAGAAATATTATTAAGAAGATCTATTCATTCCCAAATCTTTGGCAGAATGGATTAAGATTTCTGTAAGTAAAGTAATAATTACCAGCAAGAGAAATGTAAAGAACCATTGTAAGCAACTGGCAACAACTCTTCCCAAAACTGGAACAGATTTAATATCTAAGTAGATCTTTTGTCTATTTAGCCTGGCACTGAAATAAATGCCCAGTATTGCCCAGGCAGCTGCCTAGGATTCAGATTATGAGGGGTCTGTATTCCATCTGAAAACAAGCAACATGGATAATCCTAAACTTCAGTGCTCTTGAAAATTTTTTGGTTCAAATAGAGGTCGTTGTCAATTTTTCACTGATACTGTACAGCCAGTTCTCATAAAATGCACTGGCATGGATGCCAAGGAAGGGGAAACTAAAATAACAATGAAAGTCTGAGGAACAAAGAGGTTTGTTTCCTGTCCCCAGTGTGGACAGAAGGAGGCTTTCAAGACTTAGAGGTAGAAGTGAGATATTAGACTTCAAGGCATTTAAAATATTTCTACTAAAGTCTGGCGATGGGGAAAGTGACATGTGTCGACCTGTCACAGGAGGATCCATTTATCCAAGGTGCACGTAAAGGGCTGATAAGGCTCCAACACTGATTCACCTAAATCCAGAAATTTGACGAACCTGTTAGATTGTTGAAGGTGCATCTCTTCATTTATGGCTGTGCTGGTCTTCATTGCTACACGTGGGCTTTCTCTAGTTGTGGCAAGCCGAGGCCACCCTTGCTGCAGTGCATGGACCTCTTGTCGCAGTGGCTTCTCCTGTTGCCAAGCATGGGCTCTAGAGCACAGACTCAGCAGCTATGGTGCATGGGCTGAATGGCTCCATGGCATGTGGTATCTTCCTGGACCAGGGATTGAACCTGTGTCCCCTGCATTGGCAGGAGGATTTTTAACCAGTAGACCACCAGGGAAGCCCTGAAAGTGCATTTCTCACAAATGTTGTCAACAGCACAGAGAAAGCATCATTATACATGTTGCAGCATTACCTTCTTCATAGCAACAATCTGATTTACGAAATTTCTACAATACTGCATTTCAAGATTACCCATTGTATGGAATTTATCTTGGAGCTCTTATACTTCTTTACTAAATCAGATTTGTTCTTTTAGTAGCTCAATAAAGTACTGCTCTTACTAAAACAGTGTCATACCATGACTCCAAACTTATTAACTGCTTCCTTTATAAATACTAATCAAAATACCCATAGAAAGTACAGGTTAGTAGACTCTAAAAGACATTCACTCCTTTCCACATGTCCTGTCCCTCTAGGATTTCTTTTTTCCAGCAAGATCATTGATAATCATGCAACATCTCAATGAATGTTGCGTTTGAATCCCAGATTGCCTTTTACTTAGCTCTGGGACCTCAGGATGTTTATTCAACCCTTCTGACATTGGTTTCCTCACCTGTAAAATGAATTAATACTGTTTGACATATAATAATAGCTCAATATTGACATATAATAATAGCTCAATATCAGTGACTCCCAAAATAGAAATTCTACCCACACTTCTATCTTGTTCAGCCAATTGCTCTGGCTCAGTTATAATGCGGTTAGGGTTAGGGTTTTAGTGCTAGGGTTAGGATTAGGGTTAAAGATTCTATGGGCATCTTAGGCTTCACAAAGATGCCGCAAATCAAACATATCATATTCTTTCTGAAAACAGGTTCTATTGTTTCCATTTTCTAAATTTGCTATAATTCTTAAATCCAAGCAAAAATCAGAAGTTCTAGTTGTATCCCCAACCTTGGTTCAGTTGCCACATAGTTTTCTAACTTCTGGAGCAAGGAGATTAAATAGTTAGATCACAAATCCAAAAGACTGGCGCATAATTCTCAGTCTGCAAAGAAAACTGCATGGAAAATTTACAACTGAGTTTTCAGGGAAAAAAATGCCTTGCCCTGAACCTGCTCGAGAAAGTTCATTATCTTTTTCTGTATCACTGTTTATTTCTTAGCAAGTACTGTTTACATTCATTTATATACCCCCAAACACAAGCAAGTATGGCTGCTAAGTAATATCATGCTATTAAACTTCTTGTTTAATGCTTCTTCATTATGGTTTTTGCTAGAAGTTAACGAACAGTTTATGCTTAGTCTCTTAGTGGCAATTAAAAAAAAAGAAATAAACACTAAATCCTCTGTGAGCCACAGAAATAAATCAAGATGTCTTAATGTCAGAATGAGAAATAAAGATAAAACTTACTCTTCAGACCGAACAGAGATTTTCAAATTATAGGAGAGACACTGAAAAGCCTGAATCCCCAAATATGGTGAGCTTAGTCTAAAATGCAAAAATTAAATGTCCAAGCATTAATAAAAGATTGGAACTCTACATTTGAAGAAAAGAATATGAACATTTTTTATTGTACTGAGACCCTTTCACATATAACTTCATCCAGCCAAGAG
Organism: Cervus canadensis; assembly: GCF_019320065.1. NCBI lineage: Eukaryota > Metazoa > Chordata > Mammalia > Artiodactyla > Cervidae > Cervus > Cervus canadensis. The sequence goes on from NC_057398.1 coordinate 13,722,196, forward strand.
AGCACAGATATTTTTCATTACTTTTAGAAGAACTTATATGCTCTAGATGCCAGGCTAGAATTCAACCAAGATGGTCCTTTATTTTGAAAATAGAGTATTCAAGCTTGTCTTCTGGCATCACGGAGGCAACCGCACTGGCTCAGATGCTGCTGCTGAAGTGTTTCCAGGCAGGGCTGAGGCTTCTTGGAAAATTGCTCTAGTCAGGTGCCGCTATTGTTGAGTCACTCAGCTGTGTCTGACTCTTTGTGACTCCACAGACTGCAGCCCGCCAGGCTTCTCTGTCCATGGCATTCATCAGGCAATAATACTGGACTGGGTTGCCATTCGCTTCTCCAGGGGAATCTTCCCGACCCAGGGATTGAACCCGGGTCTCCTCCATTGCAGGCAGATTCTTTACCGTCTGAGCCACCAGGCAGGTCATTTGCTGAGCACCTAATGCAATACTGAGACAGTCCAAGGCCCAGGGCTGTAAGGCAGGATAAGACATGCCTGGCCAGGAGGAAGACTAGAACCTAAACATGCCGCTGACAAAACTTAATGCAGAGCAAGAAGAACCCTGATGAGCCAGTCAACTCTCCCTTCCCCACTGCTTTTCCCACTTCCTGCCAAATAATGAAATGAGTTATTGATATGCTCTCCCCTTTGCCTCTTTTTCCTTTTGGAATAATTAACATTTAGATGTTCTCTCTTACCATAAATAAATTTACTTGTTTCTGAAGCTCATCTGGAAAAGTCAAAATCCAGCCAAGTCATCAACATTTCACAGGAGTTGTTTTCTCAATTTCCATGGCAGAAGGTCACACAAGGAGAATTCTTATGAGCTGTAACTAATTATGCAGGCACAAGGTGAAAAGGGAGGAGGCTAGATTCATTTTTCCTGTTTGGATCTCAAGTGCACAAAGATGGGGTAATCCTACCTCTCTGTTCATTTTGTGCTATGATCCCAGCTTCATGCAAAGTCTCATCCTTGTTTAATTGTTTTTTTCTCTTCATGCCCTATTCATATTCCCATTTTCCTCCCTCCTATAGAGATACCCACTCAACTTTGTTGGACGTGTCAGTTATGTATGTATCTCTAAAAAATGATTCAGTTCAGTTCAGTTGCTCCGTCATGTCCGACTCTTTGATACCCCATGGACTGCAGCATGCCAGGCTTCCCTGTCCATCACCAACTCCCAGAGCTTATTCAAACTCATGCCATCCAACCATCTCATCCTCTGTCTTCCCCTTCTTCTCCCACCTTCAATCTCTCCCAGCATCAGGGTCTCTTCCAATGAGTCAGTTCTTCGCATCAGGTGGCCAAAGTATTGGAGCTTCAGCTTCAGCTTCAGCATCACTCCTTCCAATGAATATTCAGGACTGATTTCCTCTAGGATGGACTAGTTTGACCTCCTTGCAGTTCAAGAGGACTCTCAGGAGTCTTCTCCAACACCACAGTTCAAAAGCATCACTTCTTCGGCCTTCAGCTTTCTTTATGGTCCAACTCTCACATCCATACATGACTACTAGAAAAACCATAGCTTTGACTAGATGGACATTTGTCAGCAAAATAATGTCTCTGCTTTTTAATATGCTATCTTGGTTTGTCATAGCTTTTCTTCCAAGGAGCAAGCATCTTTTAATTTCATGGCTGTGAAATTAAAAACTGATGGCTATGTATCAAATCATGTCACTGTCACTCCTACCACAAGTTCATGGGCAAGACTTTTTCCTCCATTTCAAAAAATGAGACGATCTCCCCAGTTTCAGGGGGTCAACATGACCCCCACCCATGCCTCAGAGGTGGGGACCTTGCAAAGTACTAAAGGAAAGAGGATTATATTTGAGAATTAAGATCAAACAGTATTTGCCTTACTACGTTTTGGACTTGCTTGAGATCCATCATCCCTTCCTTCAAGAATCCACCTGCAATGCAGGAGACCCTGGTTCAATCCCTGGGTTGGGAAGATTCCCCTGGAGAAGGGAATGGCTGCCCACTCCAGTATTCTTGCCTAGAGAGTCCCATGGAAAGAAGAGCCTGGTGGGTTACATTTCCTGGGGTTGCAAAGATCTGGACATAACTGAGTGACTAATCACACATACCTGCCTACCATTGTATTTTGGAAACACGTTAACACGTCCGGTTCTACAGTTCACATCTGGAGAAGAATTTTGCCTCAGGATGAATCATACTTTAAGTCTCAAACATACCCAACTGCTGTGATATTTAGATAAAACTTTCAAGTTTAGAGTTGACGCTGGAATGAGTTAAGACTTTGGGAGCTATTAAAGAATGAAATAACTGTATTGTGTGGGATAAGGACACAAATGTGGGGTGGGGGCTTAGGGTGGAATGCTGTGGACTGAATTATGCCCTCCCCAATTCATATGTTGAAGACCTAATCCCCATTGTGACTATCTGGAGCTAGGGTCTTTAGGAAGTAATTAGGGATGCTGCTGCTGCTAAGTCGCTTCAGTCGTGTCCAACTCTGTGCGACCCCAGAGATGGCAGCCCACCAAGCTCCGCTGTCCCTGGGATTCTCCAGGAAAGAACACTGGAGTGGGTTGCCATTTCCTTCTACAATGCATGAAAGTGAAAAGTGAGAGTGAAGTCTCTCAGCCGTGTCTGACTCTTCGCGACTCCATGGACTGCAGCCTAGCAGGCTCCTCCGTCCATGGGATTTTCCAGGCAAGAGTACTGGAATAGGTTGCCATTGACTTCTCCAATTAAGGATACATGAAGTTATAAATTAAGTGTGTTAGTTGCTCAGTCTTGCCCGACTCTTTGCAACCCCATGGACTGCAGCCCACCAGGCTCCTCTGTCCATGAGATTTTCCAGGCAAGGATACTGGAATGGGTTGTCATTTCCTCCTCCAGAGGATCTTCCCAATCCAGGGATTGAACCAGGTCTCCTGCACTGCAGGCAGATTCTTCACTGACTGAGCTACAAGGGAGGTGAGGCCCTAATCCAATAGGACTGTAGCCTTATAAGAGGAAGATATTCTCTATCTCTCTCTCCTTCCTTTCCTCTCACCCACCCTCCCTCCTCCCCACATGAGACAGCAGCCATCTCCAAGCCAAGAAGAGAGCTCTCACTAGAACCCAACCATGCTGCTACTATGATCTTAGAGTTGCAGCCTCTAAAACTGTGAGAAAACATATCTCTACTGTTTAAGCTACCCATTCAGGGGTATTTTGTTATGACAGTCAGACTTGGCTAATATAATCATAATATAATTTTGTGTCCCTATGTGTTTTAATTTATATAAATGGTAATATGCTAGAGCATAAATTGTTTCTTCCTTTTTGTCACTTCACATTGAGTCTCTAGATGTACCCACGTGTCTGTATGTATATTGGAGCCACTAATACTGACTGCAGCGGAGTGCTCCAGTGTATGTTTCCAAAGGATCCTTTATCTATGTTCTAGTAACAGATCCCTGGTAGCATGCTACCACTATCAGGGATGAGGTGAATATTCTAATATATATCCCCTAATACCTTTTTTGACTATGCCGAAGCCTTTGACTGTGTGGATCACAATAAACTGTGGAAAATTCTGAAAGAGATGGGAATACCAGACCACCTAATCTGCCTCTTGAGAAACCTATATGCAGGTCAGGAAGCAACAGTTAGAACTGGACATGGAACAACAGACTGGTTCCAAATAGGAAAAGGAGTATGTCAAGGCTGTATATTGTCACCCTGCTTATTTAAATTATATGCAGAGTACATCATGAGAAACGCTCCACCAGAAGAAGCACAAGCTGGAATCAAGATTGCCGTGAGAAACATCAATAAGCTCAGATATGCAGATGACACCACCGTTATGGCAGAAAGTGAAGAAGAACTAAAGAGCCTCTTGATGAAAGTGAAAGAGGAGAGTGAAAAAGTTGGCTTAAAGCTCAACATTCAGAAAACTAAGATCATGGCATCTGGTCCCATCACCTCATGGAAATAGATGGGGAAGACAGTGGAACAGTGTCAGACTTTTTTTTTGGGGGCTCCAAAATCACTGCAGATGGTGATTGCAGCCATGAAATTAAAAGACGCTTACTCCTTGGAAGGAAAGTTATGACCAACCTAGATAGCATATTAAAAAGCAGAGACATTACTTTGCCAACAAAGGTCCGTCTGGTCAAGGCTATGGTTTTTCAGTGGTCATGTATGGATGTGAGAGTTGGACTGTGAAGAAAGCTGAGCACCGAAGAATTGATGTTTTTGAACTGTGGTGTTGGAGAAGACTCTTGAGAGTCCCTTGGACTGCAAGGAGATCCAACCAGTCCATCCTAAAAGAGATCAGTCCTGGGTGTTCATTGGAAGGACTGATGTTGAAGCTGAAACTCCAATACTTTGGCCACCTCATGCAAAGAGTTGACTCATTGGAAAAGACCCTGATGCTGGGAGGGATTGGGGGCAGGAGGAGAAGGGAGTGACAGAGGATGAGATGGCTGGATGGCATCACCCACTCGATGAACATGAGTTTGAGTAAGTTCTGGGAGTTGGTGATGGACAGGGAGACCTGGCGTGCTGTGATTCATGGGGTCGCAGAGTCGGACACGGCTGAGTGACTGAACTGAACTGAACTGAATAGGTTCCTATGGAGTAAATACATAGAAGTACACAAATTTTGGCTCCAGTAGTATATATGGATCAAATTTCCCTCCATGCTGCCAGATTGCTTTTCAAATGGCCACACCAGTCTGCATTTCCTTGGGGGAGTTAAGAGTTTCTATTCTCACCAACATTTGGCATCATCCAACCCTCTACTTTTTGCCAATTTGATGTATATAAATTAGGAATTTTAAAATTCTCATTTATTTATTCTCTAATTATTACTGACATGGACATCTCTTAAACATGTTAACCACTGGGGTCTACTCTTCTGAGACTTGCTATTTCATATTCTTTTCCCCTTTTCTACTGTGCGTTGTCTCTCCCTCTCTGGTTCACAGTTACTCTGTATAAACACTAGATAATAACACTTTTTCACTTTTAGACATCATAATTGTTCCCAGTCAGTCTGTTCTCAATTTTGTGGAACAGAAATCCTAATTGTGCTATAGGCAAATTCATGTTAAGATAAGATATTTAAAGCTTAAGTCACAGATACCTTTCTTTATTTTCCTTACAAACTTCATAGCATCAGCTCTCACTCATTCCATTCTAATTTTTTTATATATAGTATGAATTAGGGATCCACATTTATTTTTCTCTACCCAGTAAGATGATTTTTCCCAATACCATCTAATAATTCATCCCCTTCTCCATGTTTCAGAGAGACCACCCCTAGCATGTGCCAATTTCTCAGTCATAAATAAGATGTTCTAAGTTCCCTTTCTCTTTCATTGGCATAATGTTCCTGTGACAGACCTCTCCTTTTATTATTGATTGTTCATATCTGATAAAGTATCTCTCTCTTTTCTCTGCAAATTTATCTTTTCATGGAAATTTATTCCATATAAACTTTAAATCAATTTGTCAAAAGCTCCAAAAATAATCCTATCAGAAAATTTATGAAAAGTGCCTTAAGTACAAACCTAATTTGATGGCAGCTGGCATCTTCAAAATCTTGTATCTCTCCATAAATGAACATGATCTATTCCATTTAGTAACATTTTCTTATGTCTTTTAATAGAGTTTTAAAATATTCTCCATAAAGATCTTGTCCATTCTTTGTCTTATATACACAGTGACATATTATTCAGTCATAAAAAAGAATAAGATTGTGCTATTTGTTACAACATGAGTGAACCTACAGAGTATTACACTAAGTGAAATAAGCTAGAGAAACATAAATATCTTTTATGATTTCACTTGTATATGAAAACCAAAAAACAAAACCAATGAACAAACATAACAAAACAGAAATAGAGTCATAGATACAGAGAACAGACAAATGGTTTCTGGATTAGAAGGGATTAGAAGGATGAGTGAAATAGGTGACAGGAACTAGTTGGCACAAACTTCCAGTTACAAAATAAATAAATCATGGGAATAAAATGTAGAGCATGGGGAATACAGTCAACAATATTGTAATAACTTTGTATAGTGACAGATGATAACTAGACTTACCATTATGATCAGTTGTAACATATAGAAATATCAAATCCCTGTGTTGTACACCAGGAACTAATGGTGTTGTACATCAGTTATACTTCAAAAAAGAAGGAAAGAGGAAATAAAGAATCGCTTTATAACCTAGTATGTGGTTAATTTTCCTAAATATTTTTGTATGCTTGAGAGAAGTATATATTCTCTAAATTTGGGGTACACTTTTCTGTTATTTGATTGTACTTATTTGTGTTGTTTGAATCTTACACATGTATGTATTTCTGATCATTTGGTCTTCTCAGTTCATGAATTCCTAAAAGAACTTAAAATTTTTTTCTTGAAGATTTTCCTAAGAGATATGTTAAAATCTTTCACTCAATGATTTATTTTGTTGATTTCTCTCTAAGTTCTGACAGTTTTCACTTTCTGTATTTTGAGGCCATTTTATTAGGTGTATACAATTTTCACAAGTGCTAACTTAAACCTTTTGTCTTTATGTAAGTATCCCCTTTATCCTTAATGGTTTCTTTCTTTAAAGCCTATTTTGACTTATTTTAATCTATGCCTTAATTTCTTTTAACAATATGAGATCATTCTCATTCATGATCTCTTTAAATACTATTTTTGCCCTTTCTCCTCTTCTCTTGGGACTCTAATTACACATAGATTATAACTTTTCAAACATTTTCATTGAGGCCCACTGCAGCTGGAGAGCTGTTTTTCATTCTGTCTGTGGTCATTCATTTGAATATTTACTATCGATTTGTCTGCTTAGGTATAGGTTCCTTTAAAACTCATAACATTAACATTAGTTAATAATTTCAGAAACTATACCTTTCAATTTCATAATTTCTACTTTTTATAGATTTCAATCACATTGGGGAAGTCTCTAATATTAAATCTCTATTTTATGTATTATTATAGTCATTTAAAGTATATCTGTTTAGATTTTTTTCTTTTGAATTTTAGTCATGTGGTTTTGTCTTTCAATGTGTCTAGTATTTTAAGATTGAATACTGAACTTTTTCACGTAAAAATTATGACTGTTACACATGCTACTGTCTTCCTCCAGAAATATTTCACTTTCTACTAGGCTAACAGGATGGTATTGACCTTCATCCAACTAGAAATTATGCCAAATCAAAGCTGTATTTAGGCTCATTCTACTATTATCCACCCAGGTTTTTCCACCTGGGTACCTGGTATATTCCTTACGGTTACAAACTCTAATTTTTGTTCCACAAGACCGCAAAAAAACTTCTTTTTGCCTTTTAGTGGCTTTCCAGACAGAGGGAAGTCAAATAGACCCAGAGTTTTCTGAGTTGAGGAGCTAGACATCTGAATCTGGGGAGACAAAAGTAGCTAAAATTTGTAGGACAGATTTTGAGAAAGGAGGGAGTTACAGGGAACAAGACCTCTGGTTAATTGCAGATAATATTTGACTAAGGAATGATTTACGAATACGCTATAGCACTGGTTCTCAACAGAGGGCAATTGTTCCTCCCATGGGAAATTTCTCAATGTCTAGAGACACTTTTGATTTTTATACCTGGGAGAATGATACAGACTCCTCTCATAACACTTAAGTTAGTAGATTTAAATCCGGACTAGTACAGTTAAATCTGGACTTTAGGGGTGATGCATTTTCTGTTGGTATTTTCAGCACTTTGCCTGGTGTTTGGCAAACTGGAGATGAACGAACACATGCCTGAACAAATGAGTGAATGACTACTGAAGGAAATGCTAAAGACAGGGGTTATCAAACAAGATGTTAGTTCTCTGGAGCTTTCCAAGGTTGAAGGAGCAGAGCGGTTGCTGTGTATTTAATGAAGAATGAAACCTAAGAGATGGGGCTGAGAAACCCCACACATCTGAACACCAAGAGCTAGAAGGTAGTGGCTGCTGGCTGATCAGGAAGGTTGACATGCTGCTTATTCAGACTCTCACTGGGTACATATCTCTGGATATGTCTTTAAATCAAAGAGAATATAACAGTATTTGGTTAGTCTGGCCCTTTTAGTGTATTCATTTGCTGTTTTATCTCTTTCCATGTTTCTTACTTGACAAGAAAGAATTATCATATCAAAGCCTGTAGCTCTCCAGCATCATGACAAAAATTTGAACTTGGTGTTTGAAGAACATAAAAGAAGCAAGAAGGAAGAGATGAATAGTCATGGATCCTCTGGTCATTAACTGCGTTGTGGTGAGCTGGCCACTGAGGCCATCTGACCCTTATTTTTCTAACATGCAACTTGAGAATTAGATGTTTATCAAATTCCCTTCATATTTAATTTAATGCGCTTCCCATAATTTAATGGACTTCCCTGATAGCTCAGTTGGTAAAGAATCTGCCTGCAATGCAAGAGACCCCAGTTTGATTCCTGGGTTGGGAAGATCTGCTGGAGAAGGGATAGGCTACCCACTCCAGTATTCTTGGGCTTCTCTTGTGGCTCAGCTGGTAAAGAATCCACCTGCAATGGGGGATACCTGGGTTTGATTCCTGGGTTGGGAAGATCCCTGGAGAAAGGAAAGGCTACCCACTCCAGCATTCTGGCCTGGAGGATTCCTTTGGGTCACAAAGAGTTGGACATGACAGCGACTTTCACTTCATATTTAATAGTTGTTGATTCTTATTAAATATATGATATTGGGCAGTAAATATAAAAGGCGTGGTAGTTTAGGGTCTACTTTTACTTCCTCCTTCACTAACTTTGCAGTAGCTTTTCTAAAACAAAGAAATTTGCCTTTCTCCCCTTAACATGCTAATTTATTAAAGTCATCTGTCAGTATAATAGGACTGAGAATATCAACACGCCCACAGCTCCCCCAGCCCTTTACCAGAACTGAAGCAAAGATGAGAAGGGGTGCAGAGGACAAGAACTGGGTCACCTAATTTTCCAAGAAAACTAGTAACAGAGGGAAAACTAAATTCCCATTGGCCTGTATCTGATGGGAAACATTTTGGACTAAGGAAGATGGAGCTTAAAAAAGGAATATAGGCAGGAAAGTAACCAGGGAGACAGATGGAGATGAAGAATGATTATAGATTTGGGGAGATGGTCCACCAGTGAGTTTCATAAAGCTGGAGAACTAGAGAAGATAAAGGTCAGTTTTGCTGTGAATTATATGCTTATATTTCTTCAAGAAATAAATGATTTTTTCTAAATTAAAAAAAAACAAAGTTTTTATGTTAGAATAATTCTAGATTTCTTAGAATAGTCACAAAAATAGTACAGAGAGTATGCATGTATCCCACACCTGGTTTCCCCTGTTAAGATTTCAGATTGCTGTGATCCATTCCTCACAGCTGATGAGCCAATGTGTGCATGCTCAGTCACTTCAGTCGTGTCTGACTCTGTCCGACCCTGTGGACTGTAGCCCACCAGGCTCCTATGTTCATGGGGATTCTCCAGGCAAGAATATTGGAGTGGATTGCCATGCCCACCTCCAGGGGATCTTACCGACCCAAGGATCAAACCCATGTCTCTTACATCTCCTGCATTGGCAGGCGGGTTCTTTGCCACTTAGCACCACACCTGGGAAGCCTGATGAGCCAATATGTATACGCTATTATTAACTAGACCACGCTTTATCAAAACATCACTAGTTTTTCTCCAATGACCTTCACCTCTTCCAGGATACCACACAAGGTACACTGCATTTAGTTGTCGTGTCTTCTCAGGCACCTCTTGGCTGTGACAGTTTCCCAGACTCTTCTTGTTTTTGAAGACCTTGACAGTTTTGAGTATTGCTCAGCTATTTTGTAGAATATCTCTCACTTTGGTTTTGTCTGATGTGTTTCTCTTGATCTTACTGGGGTTACCGATTTGGAAGGAAGACCACAGAGGTGAAAAGCCATCCTTACCACATCATATCAAGGGTACGTGCTGTCGACATGACTCACTGTCGATGGTGTTGATTACCTGGAGGAGGCATTTGGTTGCCAGGTTTCTCCACTGTTGAGTTATTTTCCACTTTCCTGTCCTGTACTCCTTGGGAGCAAGCCACTAAGCGTAGTCCACCCTTAAGGGGTGGAGAGTTCTATTCCACCTCCTCGAAGGGACAGTATCGACATGAATTATTTGGAATTTTTGTTATGGGAGATTTGTCTCTTCCTCCCCACTTATTTCTTAATTATTTATTTTTATTATTCTATTATTTATTATTTATGTGAGTATGGATGCATTTCATACTTTGGATAATTAATCCAAAAGTTATTAATTTTGTTGTCCACATTCCTTTTTTGTGGTTGAATTACTTTTCTTGAACACACACCCTGAGGAGCTTGTAACTAGTCAGGCTCCTGGGAGGTCTCTGCTATGAGTCCAGAAGACTGACTTGGGAAAGGTTCCCTGTGTGCTCTTGTAACGTTCTCCACTTATATTATATTTTGTTCATAATCCGAGGACCAGGAGGCTTCTGTTATGGTAGTAAATCACTGCTTAGACATTCCATTCAGAGAAATCACATGCAACATCACGAACCCTTGACACTAGAGATTTTAGGTCCTACTCTTTAAGGATTTGGATGGCCCCAGAGGGTGGTTGAGAGAAGGCCTGAGTTCTTGACAGGCTACAACATAATCAGGACAAGATCATGAAGTGCACGCACGTACTAACCTCTTGTTCCTCCATCTATTATTAGTCTTTTTAAACATAAATTTAAGATTTGATGCCATTCCAATGACCCTGAAACTTACATCCTGAAATGATGTAAATTAGTCTTGAAAGATAAATATCATCACAATGGCTATGTTTTTAAAGTGTGTCAGCAATACCAAAAGTAAAACTTTAAAAAAAAGTTTTTAAATTGTTGTATAGATAAAAGGATACAGGACTGCTATAATAAATAACCTCAATATCTTAGCAGGTTAACACAATAAATGCCTATTTCCCACTTAGGCAAAGTCTGATATAAATATTTCTGATGAGGGAGCTCTGTTGTATCTGGTCACATGGATGGGAAAGAGAGCGATGCACAAAAACCACCTGCAATATCTTAGGGACCTGGTTCAGAAGTAGACTACCTTACTTCCACTTCTACCTTCTTCCGATTGGCTAATTTTCAATCTTCTGGTCCCACATGGATGCAGTGGGGGACTGGAAAATATAGTGTTCCTGGAACCCAGAGCGGTGAGCAGGAAACAGACTTTTGAACACAGAGCAGTGTGTCTGCCACAACTGCTTAACCTATTTTCTTGAAATGATAGTAAATTAAAACAGAATTCTCTTTTTTCCTTCCTAATGATTCCATCCTTTCTCACCACTCTTACCCATATTTTCTTTCAGGACTCTCCTCTGTTTCTTCACGACTTGGTAGTCTCTTTGATTCTTTGATCAAGAATTCATCTCTTCTGGGCCTATGTTCTCCTTTGATGATCTTATCCATTTTCTTGGCTTCAGTGGCTGGGGGTTTCAACTCCATTTCCACCATCGGTATTTTGGTCTTGACATGCTGGTTTGTATTTTCAAATGCCTGCCAGATATTTCCATCTAGATGGCTCAGAGGCGCTCAAGCTAGCATATCCCAAGATAAATTTATTGTCTTCCTCTAAACTATACTCTTGTTCATCTTTTCTGCCATTTCAGGGATTGGACCATCACACAGTTGTTTCTCAAGCCACAAAGTGGAGGGTCATTCTAGATTTTTTTTTGTTTTCTCCTTCATAATATATATGATCTCTATGTCTTTTGATCCATATGCCCTTAATAGTTCTTTAGATTTCTTTTCTCTCCATCATCATTGCTTAGTGTATAAAATTAGACTATTATTGGCTCTTATCCAGGCTGTTGTAATCACCACCTAAGCATTAATACTCTGAAATACTGTCTCCTTGATTTCAACCTCCATACAGCCACCGAAGTTGTGTTTTTATGACCTGATCAGCTCACTCCCAAACCTAAAAATCTTTCATTGTCCCCTCATTTAATGAAAGCTATGACTCTTCCCTCAAAGGAAAATATAGGCTTGTGATGAAATAACCATCCTTCTCTATATTTCCAACTCCCTCCCTGCTTCCCAGAATGGCTATTCCTGCTTCATGAACAACCAAGATACAGAGAATATCTGTAAAGTTCCAGTGTCTGGATGGCCATTATGGAAGACCGTCTACTTCAGTCAAATCCCACCAATTTAGATCTAAATCTCATCCAAAAACAGCCTCATAGAATCAGCCAAAATAATATTTGACTACATAGCTGGGTACCGTGGCCTAGCCAAGTTGCCACATCAAATTAGTCATTACAAACAGGATATGGACTTTGTAAGAGTGGCATGTAAACTTTTAAAAATCAGATATTGAGAATAAATCCACTTGAAACACTTACTACACATAAAAAAATATAAAGACAGATAAAACTGACAAGGAAAGTAAAGAACTGAGATCAAAAGACTTCCCCAAAACATACAACAGCAAGTTCCAAACATCAATGAGAATTTCTGGTGCATAGCTGAGAGCTAAGTCTTCTTTTCACTTAGACTTAACTCCTCAAATCACATCACTTTTCTGTAATATTGGAACATTAAAATCATTATTTTAAACTTTAATTGTAACAAATTAATTATCTTAAATAAAACAAATATTGCTCATAAAGATGTGTGAGCATTTTAAAATATTCTGGGTGTTCCAAATGTTTTCTTTCATTCTATACTTTAATATTGAGTTGGCTAATTTACTATTTATTTTGCATAAGGTGCTTTGCTGTACTCCATGGGAGGTGAAGCAAGAGTTGAGATAAAGATAAATCATGGCACTTAATAAATGAATTTTGAAGGGAGAGGCCATATCTTTGCAAAAAATAGGTTCAATATTACAAATATGATAAATGTCATGTGTGCTGCATGCATGCAAAATCGCTTTAGTTGTGTCTGACTCTCTGTGACCCCATGGACTGTAGCCCACCAGGCTCTTCTGACCATTGGATTCTCCAGGCGTGAATACTGGAGTAGATGTTGCCATGCCCTCTTCCAGGGGATCTTCCCCACCCAGGGATGGAACTCACATCTCCTGTGGTTCCTGCATTGCAGGTGGATTCTTTACCACAAATGCCACCTGGGAAACCCAGATAAATGTCATAATGTAGGACAAATTCTTTTGAAGTTCAGAACAAATTAGGTTTCCCTGGTGACTCAGACAGTAAAGAGTCAGCCTGCAAAGCAGGAGACCTGGGTTCAATCCCTGGGTCAGGAAGATCCTCTGGAGAAGGAAATGGCAATCCACTCCAGTATTCTTGCCTGCAAAAATCCTGTGGACAGAGGAGCCTGGTGGGCTACACCCCATGGGGTCGCAAAAGTCAGACAAAACTGAGTGACTAACATACACAGTCAGAATAAATTATGACTATCTTAAAATTTTCAAATATACGTTACTAATCATGATCTTCTTTACCAAGCTTGGAATACAAAGGTAATTATATTTCCTTTATAATACCAATTAATTATTTCATTAGCAAGAAGCCTAGTATTTTCCTTTAGGGACCACTGGTGGGTGATGGTGGTGGTTTAGTCACTAAGTTGTGTCTGACTCTTTCCAACCCCTGGAAAGAGAAACCTGGACTGTAGCCTTCCAGGTTCCTTTGTCCATGAGATTTCTCAGGCAAGAATACTGGAATAGGTTGCCATTTCCTTCTCTGGAAGATCTTCTCGACCCAGGGATTGAACCTGTGTCTCCTGCATTGGCAGGGGGATTCTTTACCACCTGAACCACCAGGGAAGCCTAGGAACCACTACTTGCTCTGAACTATCCAAGTTTGCTTACCCAGTTTATTTATTCACCCCAAAGTTGCTGGTCCTATTTTCAAATATCACATGATGAGAGCCAAGAAGTATAGCAAAACCACTAGCGTGATTATTCACTAAACCCCAACACATAACTACTGAGCTCTGAATGCCCATAGGATGCTTGTCCACTGGTAATGATTTCTTCACTGACCCTTGCTATAGCTCTTTCAGGTCATAATCAAATATACAGTCATTGCATCTAAAATATGGCTCCCCAGAATGTTTCTGGCTTGGCCAAGAATAGCTTCTACCATATTCACATTTTGTACATTCTGTGGATATCTGCCGCCAACATGCAACCTTGGTGTTAAAATTGGGACACCATAATATTTTGCACATTTCTTAGAACGTTTGGAGTCCTTCCTGATGGCAGACTTCAGCTAGCATCAACTGACTGAAGATGTTCTGATGACATTGAAACTCAAAAGATATGGGGCCAGGTTCTTGATTCTTCAGTCCCAGAAAATTCCTTGGCTCCTATGCAAATTTTCCTATCTCCTCCCCAAAGATGAACTGTGCCTATGAAAGGACTATTGCAAGGAATTGCCTTAATCTAGCCACCAAAACTACCATTACACATAGTTATTATTTTCCCTAATGTGTTTGAGTTTGTCTTAAAACCACTTTGTACCTGTTGGTTGCCCTCTGAAAGAGTTTCAGTGTGGTTTTAAAAGCTACACTCTGGGACTTCTCTGGTGGTCCAGTGGTAAAGAATTCACCTGCCAAGGCAGGGGACACAGGTTCGAGTCCACATGCCTTGGAGCAACTAGCCCTGTGTGCCACAACTACTGAGCCTGCATGCCACAACTACTTAAGCTCTGCACCCTTCAGCCTGTGCCCCAAAAAGAGCGAAGCCACTGCAACGAGAAGCCCACGCACAGCAAAGAAGACCCAGTGTAGCCAAAAATAAATAAATAAATAAAATGTTTTTTTAAAAGTTACACTCCCATATTACTTAGATAGTTAACTTAGAATATATGGTCTCAGCAAGACCAGAAAGAAAACATATTAGATCTTGGGGAGTATGAGGGTTCCTATAGAATTGTTTTAATGTACATTTCATTCTACAGACACTCAACTAAGCAATTTGTCAAGAAAAAAAGAAAAGAAGCTCAGAGTAGTTTCCTTTAAGAAAGGGCAAATGAAACTAGTAGGTCTTCATGTGGTTGAGGGGGAAAAATGTGATTGTCAACTTAGGTGTGCTGCTGCCTGGGAGAGGCATATCATATCATATCTGTAATTTCTCTCCATCAGCGTTGGCCTTGTGAATCAGGAGGACAATCTGCTACCCCATTAAAGAGAAAGTAAGAGACTGGGTACATGGATCTTAGAGAACAAAAAAAAAAAAAAATAAGTAGTATTAAGTGAGGAAGCTAAAGGCAAATAGAAGACTGCATCTGTAAGGAAGTTAAATCTTGTAGCAGGAATACAAGTGAAGCTAGAGAAGCTACTAAAACTCTGAGTAAAATGTGGAAGTGCCAAAAAGGTCTTTGGCCAAGTTAAGTATTAGCAACTTCTTCCTAAACTTAAACTAGACTAGAGCTGAGGTTTGATTGACAAGAGCTAAGATCATCAACAAAGGTACAGAATTATACCTACTTTTTTTTTTAAACATACTTTAATCTTGTTTTCAATTTGGTATTTACTGTAAACATAATAATGATGTTTCATAATTCAGGTCAACATTTATGCTTTACTATGCTAATAAGTTACATTTTTATGCATTAATATTAAAGTATGCAACTATACAACATAATCAAGATACTAGCTAGCACTTTATGGCAACATATTCTAACAGAAAGTGAAGCATCCAGAGTAAATGAAGTAACTTTTGAAGACCCGTCTGTCAAACCCATAGTTGATCCCATAAAGCAGCCACAAGGGCATGCATATTAAAGGTAGAAAGAAGTCCAAATCCATTAAAGATTTATGTTATGTTTGCACCATGGTTTTTTTCCTGTTTCTCACATAAATATTATTACCAGTTGAGAAACAAACACATAAATAACGCATAACTTATTTAAAAAAATTGGTATCTGGGTAATTTTTCAGGAATCTATAGCATGCCTATATTTTTGAGAAATAAATATATTCATCCATTTATTGTATCTTGTATTTCTGATAAAAACTGCATTTTGTTTCACAGTTGAACATTGAATTATCAGACCTTTGTTTGTGACTGCCAGTAATTCTAGTTCCTGTTGATTTAAGCAACAGAATCAAAGTATGTGGCATTACTGAGGGATTAATGGCCAGCTAGGACTGGCCATGGAATAATGACACACAGGAATTTTCTTTCACCAAGGTTATTATTGCTTTCTAATGCTGAAAATCAGAACAGGAAAAGTATGTGAAATAAAACAATAAGGTTTCAATTATCATACAAATAATACCAATGGATTATTTTCAGGAAATGAATGTTTGAGACCAATGAGTCAATTTGAATGACAAATAATATCTCAATGCTCTTTTTAAGGAAAAAGTTCATTCCTTTCAAATCAATGTCCTTAATTCACTAATTCTCTGGAGGAAAATGAGTTGAAATAATGGAACTAAAGTACTGAATTCAAGTATTGTCACTGACAAAGAGAAATGAATTGAAAGTCACTTTTCACTAAATAGATGTTCCACACAAACACATCTTTCACTATAGGACACATGAGAAAAAAACTAGCTATACCTAAACTTGTGTATTTTAAGGTACTTAAAAGTAGTTTTGGGTAGTCCAGTCATTATTTTTAATAATCCAAAGTACCTAATGAACATCACATTTTAGTCTTTGCTAGAACTTTCTGGGATGACTAAAAATCCATTTGCTTGTGGTTGGAGTTCAGTCAACTTAGTATCAAACAGTGGTTAACTTTTAAGAATATTGCTATTCACAAATATTGAGACATTGCTTATAACCTATAGTTTGTGGTTTAGGTGACAAAAATCTTCCACACCATGGGCGAGGGGAGGGGGGTAATAAAATGGTCTCCGGTGGCACCTGCTCAGCTTCACCAGCCTTGTTGTTGTACAGTCACTCAGTCGTGTCCGGCTCTTTGTGACCCTTTGAACGGGCAGCACGCCAGTTCCCACACTCAGTTCAGTCCAGTCACTCAGTCGTGTCTGACTCTTTACAACCCCATGGACTGCAGCACGCCAGGCCTCCCTGTCCATCACCAACTCCCAGAGTTTACTCAAACTCATGTCCATTGAGTCAGTGATGCCATCCAACCATCTTATCCTCTGTCGTCCCCTTCTCCTCCTGCCTTCAATCTTTCCCAGCATCAGGGTCTCTTCCAATGAGTCAGCGCTTCGCATTAGGTAGCCAAAGTATTGGAGTTTCAGCTTCAACATCAGTCCTTCGAAGTTCCGACACTAGGATTCTGTAAATCACATTTCTGCTTTGCCTTCTGACCCCCTATCATGTTCTACCAATAGTGGCCGCTAGAGGGAGCCCTGAAGGCAAGTTCCTTTCTGCTTTCTTCCGGTTCTATCGCTGTTGTCTTAGCAATGACGTCCCACCCTGGGACAGGCAATTGGCCTCAGTCTCCTACTTTATTTCAGCATTCTTGGAACTAACGTGAATGGTTCATTCTTAACGGTATAGGTACCAGCACCAACTGAGAAGTCTTCCCAGCTTTTCCAAGCTCCTGAGGTATTAGCACCTACTGGCAGCGCCCAGAGAGCCCCTCTTCCACCAACCCCACGCCCTCATACACGTGGTTCTGAGTTCTAGCTCCTCTGGGCTATCTAAAGACAGGACTTTGTGAGAGAATGAATGTGTGTGTGAGAGAGAGGCAATAAGGTTCTGGTCTGGAGAATGGCTTCTCATAGTCACTCCCTCTGGTGTTCCCTCCCCAGTTGTTCATTTCTCCAGTGCCCTGTGGGACTAACTCATCCTTCCAATTCTCACTGCTGATATGTTCAATGTGGTTTGTTTTCCTGATTGGACCCTTACTGATGCACCACTTAGCCAGAAAGTTGCTTTTTTTTTTGATGTCTAAAAGAATCAGGTGAGCCAGCTTTACCCAAGAAGACTCCACCACCAGCAAGTATTATTAATAATTGAGCTCCTCAATATACAGACATAAGATATCAGCAAAATGACAACACATAAAACCCAGTTCCTGACTTCATCACTGTGTTCTAGTCATGCTGGCCTTCTTTCAGTTCCTCAGATACCCCATGCTTTCCTCCAGATCAGTCGCCACACATGCCATTCCTTTTGTCTGGAATATTCTTCCTGACATTCACCTGGTTCATACCTATTCCTTTGCAAGGTCTAAATTCATTTATCACTTCCTCAGGGGAACTTTTCCAAACCCTCCAGGGTGTTCAGATTACCCTGTATGTATTAAAAGAGTAGTATTTAAATAAATAATTGGGTAGTTATTAGCATTTGGAATTTAAATTCCACTATGGCAGACCCCATTTTTGTAGAGTATTTCATAACTTTCTCCAGTTCTTTTAATCTCAAAAGTTAAATAACAATAACCACACAAACATAATTATTGAAGTCTAGTTATATATCAAAGAGAAGGGGGCGACAGAGGATGAGATGGTTGGATGGCATCACAGACTCAGTGGACATGAGTTTGAGCAAACTCCAGGAGACATTGAAGGACAGGGAAGCCTGACATGCTGCAGTCCATGGGGTCACAAAAAGTCAGACATGACTTAGTGACTGAACAACAAGCTATGTGCCAAGCTATGTACCAAATATATAAACATGTTTCATACACAAGTTCGATTAACTCACCCAACAACCTTAAAAGATAGATACTATTGTCACACTGAACAATGAAGGAGTCTAAGGCATAGGGATGGTTAGAGGCTTGAACAAGGTCATACAAGTAACCAGTGATACAGCCGGGGTTCCAGATACTCCAGAGCCTGTACTTAGAATCAGTGAGTGAGGGGCAAAGCTGACAGGCTTAAGAAGTGAAATATTTCCTCCATACCAGTAAACAGGGATGTCACTGTAATAAGCAATTCCGGGCCTTCAATATGAGCTGGTGAGTCCTAAGGGCACTCAGGAAGGAGAAGAATAGCTGCCATCTAGCAGCCATTAGACTATAGCCACTCCCTACGATGAGTCCCAAGAGAGTTCATTCTGTGAAAAACACAGGATACTGGCCCCAGATAGCTGAGATGACTATGAAAGGAATGATGTCAATAAGCCCTGACTCTTGCACCTTCCTATACTTAGAAAAGCACTAAATTCCTTAACTTGGGACATCTGGTTTTCTTAAATTAGCAGTAATCTTTTGATGTTCAGACTACCTGCCCTTTGTTGAAAATTTTCTATATAACCTGGCTCCTCCCTTTGCCTCTTCGGAGCAGTTCTCTCAGGGTTGGTTACTTGAGATGCTGTCTTCTGAGCTTGAAATCCTAAAATTTCCCACCAAATAAAACATAACTCTCAACTTTCAGGTTGTGAATATTTTTAAGTCAACAGTCTAACCGGGAAGACAAAACTACTTAACAGAGAGGCAGTACATACGTTTGAAAACTAGTGTAGTCATTGTGTGTCACCAGAGCACAGAGAAAAGGCAGATTCCTAAGGCAGAGGTGGGGAGTCTTCATAGAGTAGTGGAGATTTCAACTGGATTTTGAAGATAGAACTGCACCAGATAAGGAGAAGGGAGAAGGAAGGGCCCCTAAGGTGGAGTAAACAGCCCCCCAAACTGTTCTTCAACTCCTTCACCTTCAGATAACCTTAAAAAACAAAGAAAACCACTAGAAAAATTAGAAGATGTCCTTTTTTTAATTGAGACTTTTTTGACTCTTTTCTCAGTAGCCAAAAATAAGCAGTGTTACCAGTTTCCTATAAAGCACTTCTAATCCAAAAAGGACAATGACAAAGAACACTGGAACACAGGGATGCAAGCCAAGATGCAGATGAGCAAGTGGCAGACTGCACGGAGGGCATCAGAACATGATGGACATCACTGCCCACCACAGACACAGCGGAAGGAAGTCTCTCTCTCTCACACACACACACACACACACACACACACACACACTTAGCAGAGTAGCTTTTGTCCTACAGAGCCAGGCAGGAAATCTGTGTTCCAAAACTGACACTGAGCCAGGACTCAGCATTCTCTTGATAAAGGACAGAATAAAAGGAAGCCTGTAGGAGTCAACTGACAAAATGTTCAAAGCCAGAACCAAAAGAAGTCACTTATAGAAATGGGTCAGGAAGTGGAGCCGGTACTATTAGCAAAAGGTAGATGGAGGCAGGTCCTTTTGAAGAACAGGCATACAGAAAATGGGAAAGTTTAAGGAAGGATCAGAAGACACCTGGTATTCAGGCTGGCCTTTTCCCCTCCTAGAGGGACAGTAGAAAGTTCAGAATTAACATTGTCCTTGATGTGCTCAGGCTCAAATAAACTGAACTGGATTTCACTCCATATAAGACATCTTGATTTTGATACTTATCTTTTTTGCAAATGACAAAATTTGTCCTACCTTATGAAAAAAATTAGTGTCACCTAATTTTACACAGTTCTGTTTCTTTATTCTCTTCATTTTATTATTTCATATAGTTATATTTTGATAAACACAATTCTATTTGGTAGTCTATTAAAAATATTTTCAGATATTGATATATAAAATAAACTAATTGAATAGATAAATACATTGATGTATGTATATTACTTTTCAATAATGGAATCATACACTATATGTTATTTTTTAAAACCCCCATTCCATGTTCAGACACCTCTGACAAAAAATATATTTCTTCATCATTTATCATCTATTTTCCAAAATGGGAAAACTGAAATCTAGAGGAATAAAACAATTAGTCAATGCTTCAAAAGAAATGATTTTGAAAAAGCATTCATTAAGCATCAATTTTTAATGTAACAATGAAAAAGAAGATAAGTCAATGTGGACTGTGATCAACAGGTACTTACTATATAAGATAAAAGGATAATCCACAGAAGTTACAAACCTAGGGGAAAAAAAAACATATTCCTAAAATAGTTCATGTTCTGAAGAAATCATTTGATTTTCAAAACAATCCAATGAGTTGGCTAAATCAGCTATTTGGTTAATGATTAATGTTGATAAATGTATCACTTTCTAGTGTATGACTCCCACTCAGATAAAAAATTCTGCTTTTTCCTTTGATCCTAACTCACTACAACCCTATTAACTTATGATTCAGAAATTCCTGTCTCCACTTCCTCACTCAAATATTGATTCTTCAACCTACTCCAATATGTCCAGCCTTATTACTGTACTGACATCCATTTTACTAATTCTAATAGACACTTTTCTGTCTTTATCTTTCTAAACATTCCAGTGGTATTTCATGCATATTACCACCTATTTCTTCTGAAAACTGTCTCCTCTCCTGGCTTCCATGACACTATGTTCTCCTAGAATTTCTTCAGAATTACTCACTGCTCTTTCTTAGTTTCTTTTGCCAAATACTTCCCAGTTCCTTGGTGTGTAAGTATCTTGGGAATTTTTTCCCAGCCATTTGCTCGTCTCTAGCTATACTTTTACCTTAGTTATCTCATTCAGTCCAATGACTTTAAAGGATATCCATGTGTAGATACCCAAACTTGTATCTACAGCCCTAACCACCCTACCCCCAACCTCCAGACTCATATTCTCAACTGCCTACTAGACAACTGTTTGAATGTCCAATAAAATTTCAAACTCAAAAAATCTAAAATACTACTTCCCTCCCAATAACAGAATCTAGGTATTCCTCCAGTTTTCATTACATCAATAGGTTTTACTACCAATTATCCATTGCTCAAGACAAAAGTTCAGAGCACTCTTAGGTTCTTCTCTTTTCATCACTTCCTCATACCTAATCTCTCCAAGTCTTGTAGAAACTCTAACTTCTTAATATTTTCAGATCTGTGCACCTATTTCTGTATCCACTGCTAGCACCCCACTTTAAGAAATATTTGAAGGTCAGACTCTGGAGCTCCTCCACTTACTAGCTGTGTGGGCAAGTTATTTAATTTTTCTGTGCCTAGTTTCCTCATCTATAAAATGATCTATCTTATAGGATTTATAGGGTTGTGTAAATTAATCAGTCAATATACAAAGATTGCTTACAAAAAATGTAAGATTTAGATTAGGACCAGGTAGCTCTTGTTTTTATTTTACTTAAACTGAAAAAATTAACATTATTCTGAAGATCTTAACAGAATCCAGAGTCTACACAAAATATTATCCACATGTCCAGGATACAATCCAAAATTAGTTTATACACAAAGAAACAGAAAAATACAAACAAAATTCAAAAGGAAAGTCAATCAATGGAGACCAATCCTAAAATGAACCAGATACTCAAATTAATAGACAAGATTTTAAAGCAGCTATTACAATTCACATAATATTACAATGAAAAAATCTACATAATTAAAAAAAAGAAAAATATCTACATAATGAGTATTATGTGTGGATCACAACAAACTGTGGAAAATTCTTAAAGAGATAGGAATACCAGACCACCTTACCTGCCTCCTGAGAAATCTGTATGCAGGTCAAGAAGCAACAGTTAAAACCAAACATGGAACAACAGACTGGTTCAAAATTGGTAAAGGATGGCATCAAGGCTGCATATTGTCACTCTGTTCATTTAACTTATATTCAGAGTACATCAGGAGAAATGTGAGGCTGGATGAAGTACAAGCTGGAATCAAGGTTGCCAGGAGAAATATCAATAACCTCAGATATGCAGATAGCAAAGAGGAACCAAAGAGCCTCTTGATGAAAGTGAAAGAGGAGAGTGAAAAAGTTGGCTTAAAACTCAACATTCAGAAAACTAAGATCATGGCATCCAGTCCCATCATTTCATGGCAAATAGATGGAGAAACAATGGAAACAGTGAGAGACTATTCTCCTGGGCTCCAAAAATCACTGCAGCCATGAAATTAAAAGATGCTTGCTCCTTGGAAGAAAAGCTATGACAAACCTAGACAGTGTATTAAAAAGCAGAGACATTACTTTGTCAACATAGTCAGAGCTATGGTTTTTCCAGTAGTCATGTATGGATGTGAGAGTTGGACCATAAAGAAGGCTGAGCACCGAAGAATTGATACTTTTGAACTGTGGTGTTGGAGAAGACTTTTGAGAGTTGCTTGGACAGCAAGGAGATCAAACCAGTCAATCCTAAAGGAAATCAGTCCTGAATATTCATTGGAAGGACTGATGCTGAAGTTCCAGTACTTTGGCCACCTGATGCAAAGAGCTGACTCATTGGAAAAGACCCTGATGCTGGGTGGGGCGGTGGAGGGGAGATAGAAGGCAGGAGGAGAAGGGGATGACAGAGGATGAGATGGTTGGATAGCATCTCCGACTCAATGGACATGAGTTTGAGCAAGTTCTGGGAGATAGTGAAGGACAGGGAAGCCTGGCATGCTGCAGTCCATGGGGTTGCAAAGAGTCGGACATGACTGAGTGACTGAACAACAACAAATGAATAAAAGAACAGGAAAATCTGGCAGAGAAACATAAACTAACAGAATACCAAAAGAAGTCTTCAAACTGAAAAAAAACTATGAAGTTTTAAAATCACTGAATGAAATTTAATAGCAGATTGAAGATGGCAAACCAAAGTGAACTTGAAGATAGTTCAGTAGATTATCCAACCTGAATAACAGAGGGAAAAAAGATTGAAAAATGTTTACGAAGCCTTGGGAACCTATGAAATAATATTAAAAGTCTCGTAAAGTCTGACTGGGATCCCCAAAGAAAAGGGCATACACAACTATACGTGTTTGGCAAATTCATCAAAGAGTACATTTAAATTTATACATTACAAATATGTATGTTTTATCACAAAAGAAAAAAGGAATCATAAAAAAATATGGATTCTGAGTTAAGTTTATTCATGCTTCTGTGCTTATGAGTTGTGTATGCACTTTCTTTGAAATGCATCAAAAAAATAAGATGGTCTGATAGAGCAAAGATTAGGGGAACACATATGTGACAAAGCAAGAATAGTAAAAGGTTAATTTTAGAATCTTTGAGGTAGGTATATAGTACAACACTGTAATTTTTTCTAAGTTTTCTGCATTTTTATAATAAAGTGATGGAAATACATACATTGAGCAAAACATTTTCAGTGTCTTTTTTATCCAAATCTTACACAGAATAATTATTTAAAAATTTCTAGGGACTTTCTTCATGGTCCTGTGGTTAAGAATCTGCCTTGCAATGCAGGGGACACAGGTTGGATCCCTGGTCAGCATCTAAGATCCCACATGCATCAGAGCAACTAAGCCTCTGAGCCACAACTACAGGGCCCACGTGCCCCAACTAGAGAGTCTGTGCACTGCAACGAAAGACCCTGCCATGATGCAGTGAAGATCCTGCCTGCCACAATTAAGACCTGACAGCCAAATAAACATTTGTTTAAAGAATGTAAGTGCTGTAGACACATTACTTATTATTTGAGCTACTTTTACCTTTCCTGGACCATTGTAACAGTTCATAGCTGATCTCTTCACTTTCTCCCTCTCAATTCATTCTTCATTTAGCAGCCAGAATGACACTATAAAGATGTAAATCTGGACATGTAGATTACCTTGTTTAAAATGCGTTAATGGTTTCTCTTGCTCTTAGAATAAAATGTAACCTCCTGCTAGCCTACAAGGCCTACCTCCAGAGTGCCTGTTACTTGACCACCAAGCTCTTTCCCACCGGCAGGCTTTGTGTGTGCTATCCCTTCTGCCTGTAATGACTTTCCCCCAGCACTTTAGTGACTGACCAATTTTCACTCTTTAGCTCTACCTCATAATCATTTTTATTTCCTTCATAGCGCTTGTCACAATTTGTCATTACCTAATTTTCTATTTATTTGCGTATTCTATGTCTTCTCAGCTAGAGCTCATAAAAGTAAAAGACTTCATTCGTGTTCCCTGTTGTCTTCCTGGGGCCTGACATAGGCTCTGATTAGACATTAGGTATTTTGCCTGATAGCTCAAATTTACTCAACTGCAAAGCTATGACTCAAACCCAGTTGTTGTGTGATTTCTCTCATGATACCAACTGGATAGGGAGAAAGTACACTGCATGATTTCTATCCTTCTAACTCTTGAAACTTTTCTAGAGTTTCAAGTCTAGAAAAGATCAAACATAGAATCCAAGTGACACTTGGTTCCAAGCTCCAGAAAATCCCCACACTTCATGCTTCTCACATATTTTCCTTTGAGAATCCAGGCTCAGCATCATAAGGATTTATCATGTCCTTGACATGGAATGATTTATGCTATTTGGCTCTCTGTTCCCTACTACCACTACCGCATTCAGGCCACCTATGTTCTTCGTAAAGACTATGACAATCAGGGACTTCCCTGGTGGTCCTGTGGCTAAAACTCTGAGCTCCCTAATGCAGGGGGCCTAGGTTCAATCCCTGGTCAAGGAACTAGATCCTACATGCTGAATTTTAAAAAAAGACTAGGAAAATCAAGTAGCCCCCCTTCCTTCAGTCTTGCCTCTGTTATCTGCACTGCAGCCAAGGTATTCTTGTGAAACAGAAATCTAATTGTGCTCTTTCCCTTCTCCAAACCTACAACTGTCTTGGATGAAATCCAGTCTCATTAGCCTCTCTTTCAAGACACCTCAGAAGAGGTAGGTAGACACCTCCCAACCTCCGCAAGCCCATTTCTTGTTACCTCTCCCTGAACTTCAACATTTCAGTTCTCTGAACGCCCATGACTCTCTCCCTGTCGGCTAATTCTCTTGCCCAGAGCACGGCTCTGCCTGCTTTTTGATTGACTTCCTCTCACTCAGCCTCGGGTTTCAGCTCAGGCATTACTTCCTCTGTGAGGGCTTCTCTCACACCCTCCCCACCTCACCATCACAGCTTATGTGTTTACACTGTGTGTTCCCACGCTCTTGTTTTCTTCCTCTACCAAAAGACTTCTTATATTACTTATGTTTTCTTTTTAAATTGTCTTCCTTTACTGTTCTATAATAAGCTTCCTGAAGCCAGAAACCCTATCTATTCATCCTGTCTTTCTATTATATGCCCAATGACTTGTACATACTAAATGGTTGGTGGATATTTATTGGCCGGCTGGCTGGCTGGCTAGACAGAAAGACAGGTCACAGTCCTTGGAAATGTCTCCAAAATAAACACACAAACTCTCCCATATGAAGCCAGCTGGATTGCTCCACTTATGGATAGGAACTCATAGTCAGAAGGCAGAGGCTGGCTGGTGGCAGACATTGGTGGACAGAGGGGAGCTATCCCATTTTGGTTGCAATGTCCAATCCATATAATAGCTAGCCAGTTTCCTCTACTTGAGAGGGCTTACATGATTACTTTGTAGAACCAATTCCTACAAAGAACAGACAGACATTCTACTAAGGTTTCAAGTTTCAACCAATAATTCAGAAGGATAAAGGGCTAGAGACCAGGAACATTAAAAAAAATCAATTTCAAAGACTCTCACATAGCAACAGTAGAAATTCAGTGTGTGT
The DNA here is from genome assembly GCF_019320065.1 of Cervus canadensis. NCBI lineage: Eukaryota > Metazoa > Chordata > Mammalia > Artiodactyla > Cervidae > Cervus > Cervus canadensis. Next base: position 13,748,462 of record NC_057398.1, read on the forward strand.
GTGTGTGTGTGTGTGTGTGTGTGTGTGTGTGTGTGCCCGCACTCAGTCACTCAGTCATGTCTGACTCTTTGCAAACCCATGGACTCTAGCCTGCCAAGCTCCTCTGTCCATGGGATTCTCCAGGCAAGAATACTGGAGCAGGTTGGCATTTCCTCCTCCAGGACATCTTCCTGACCCAGGATCGGACCCACGTCTCTTGCATCTCTGGCATTGGCAGGTGGATATTTTGCACGACCTGGGAAGCCCCTAGTAATTCAGAACCAGGTATATTTGCCTGCCATTATTTATAGAGGACTAATTTTAAGTATGGAGAAGGAAATGGCAACCCACTCCACTGTTCTTTCCTGGAGAATCCCAGGGACAGGGGAGCCTGGTGGGCTGCTGTCCATGGGGTCCCATAGAGTCAGACACGACTGAAGCGACTTAGCAGCAGCTGCAGCAGTTTTATGTAGGGTGTCTTGAGTTACACAGCTTTTACTGTACTTTTCACAATCCCCACTCAGAATTCTGACCTAGTTTGCCTCTTAACTGCTGCTCATCAAAGCAGGTAGTTTCCAGGATTGATGACAGCCTTGAGAGGACATGCAGAGAGCATCTTATGATCAACAATACAAGCATCATTTAAAAAAAAAAAAGGAAGCACAGTACAAACTCTCATTCTTAGAAGAGCTATTTCTAAGTCTTTCTTCCCTATTGCCAAAGAAAAAAATATAATCATAATGGAGTCATTATAAATTTGAGAGTTGGGACCTTATGACACGTATTAGTCTCTTGTCACAATTGTGGTTCCAGTGACAAAAATTTCTCTAAAAGTACAAGCTGTGGCAATTCTCAGACTTTCATTAAATGTTCAGTCAACCTCCTGACGCTCTCTTCAAGGACCTGGTTAATGAAAACAAGGTCCCTAATTGAAAACACAGTTTTAATATTTACTTTCCAGGGAACTGTAAAGATACCATAAACAAACTCTAATCCCCTCTAATGTTTGCATAACTATCAGCCTTCTGCAATTATCAGTCCTTTTCAGTTTTAAAATTTCACAGGTATAGCACCAAGTTCTCAATGGCTGAAGATTATTAAATAAGTAGTGAATTTCAGACCACTCGTATAAGAAATGTGGCTAATTTAAAGTTACTTTTACAGTTCAACATGTACAAGAAAATGCAATAAGAAATAGATCATTACTATTTTAGGTACTTTCTTGCCACCTTTATTTTATCTATAGCTGAGCATGCAGAGTGTGGCAGGAACGTTTGTTGAACAGAATTTTTTTCTCTTTTTTTTTCTGACTGCATCATGTGATGTGATTTGATTCAGGGTCCAGCTTGCTGCAGAGAGAAACAAGGGACAGAGAGCAGTGACAGGCTGAGGAGGTCAGAGGCACGTGGTCTCTGAAATGTGCATGACCCTCGCCTGGTGACCACAGGAGAAGGAAGTGCTGGGTCAAGGAAAGGCTCTAGCCAAACCGGGACACATGGACTTGATACCAGCAGTAGGGAAGGTCTGGTCCCCTGGCTGGCTCTAATTCCCCATGTGTTTGATCTGGCACCAGACTTGAGCCAGCTCTGCCCAAAGCATTTCCCCTACTGGCCTTCTCTGCTGTGCTATCGAGAGACAAGACTCTAAACTGGCCGTGAGTACAGAGATAACCGATCAAAAGGTCAAATGATTTATAACTGAAATCCAGGTGAACAGGGTATTAAAAAACAAAAAACTGCACTCACTTAACCCTTCTTCTCCTCATTCTTTTTCAACATCTCTGCTCCTCTTGCTTTATGACTGATCTTCTCATATCCTTTTTGTGCCTTTCCCTCCACTTCTCTACTTCTCACCCTCTCCTGACTACCCTGCCACATCATTGCCTATGTCAGTTTAGAGGAATTTCTCAGCATCTTGGAGTCTCAGTTTCTTCATCGGTAAAATGGGATTAGTGGTATGTCTCAGTGAATTTCTGTGCTGCAGAGTGCATGCCCAGTGCTTAATTAAAATGGCACAGATCTCAAGTTCTCCCCTCCGCCAGTGCTTCTTCCTTGAAGACCACTCCCAGTCCTGACTTATCACTGAAGATTCCAGCTGAATGCATAAGGACACATGCTCTGAACACCACCCACAATTTGCATTGGAAGAAAGAGGAAACCAGCCAGAGAATAAAGGAGAAAGAGCCAACACACTCTCAGCGTGGGACTGAAGACCATGAGCTTGATTCGGCCTTTGAGACGTTTCATTTCGCAGGCTGAAATTACAATAACAAGTGTGTACCCAGTTTCGGGCTACAACCTTATTCATGAACCTGCTGTTCTGCTGTAATGATGGAAAGCTAGACTCATTCCAAATAGAGGAGTGAGCTACAGCCAACTTTTGATCAATGAAGGACAGCTGATCGGATTTGGAGCTCCTCTGGGGGTCCCACAAGGCCACATTTCTGTCACATGCACCATTCTATTGTCCGCTTTCCTGCACTGAGGCTGATCCTGGAAAGGAGCCATAAATTACTTTAGATCATGCACATGACATCAGCCGGTTGGAGGAGACGGGATGTTGATCTGCCTCTTTGGGGGGAAAAGAGGTGGCTAGATTGAACCTCAATCATCTCTAGATGCTACTTCAATTGTCATCTTCTGCTTGTGTCCTCCTTGCTCTTCCTTTCCTCTCCTTATGCTCCGGATTGCATCTAAGGACCTAGTGGTACTAGTAAAGAAGTTGAGGCTTGAATGCAAAGGGGTGGGTGGGGCCACAAGGCTATAATTATAATTAAAGACTCAGGTTCTACCTAGCCCCTGATGAATTCATTCATTCAGTCTATCGGTCAGTCAGCATTCATTGTCTCTCCACATAGCCAGAAAGCACTAAACTCAAGCCTGTTCTAGGAAACTTACTTTTGTTGGAATAATTCCCAACCGTGGTTGCGGCTAAGTATCCTGCGGAGTTTGGGGGCAGCGAGTGGGGACGTGCATGTTTCTGGGCCCTCCCCTCCAAGGAGCCCGATTCAGTGTTTCGATGGGGTTCTCAACATGTGTGTCCAGACTTGCGACACAGTCCCTCTGTGTCATTACCAAGTGCTTAGGTGTCACGAATGTCTTCCTCCAGTCTTTCTCTCTCTGGTCACAAACACTGTCTATTCACATTTATTAGCTGGTCAGATAAACTTCATCAGGACGTTTTTTTCCTCTCACAGGAATATACATCCACTGGACAAACACAGAGAAGCCCTGAGCCAGGAACTCAGTCTATATTATCCATCAATGTGGAGTCCTGGCCTTTCCTCCCCTGTTTTAACCAAGGTCTTCAGGAGACAATAGACTTTGCATAGAAAACACTAGGGGAGATTTTCAGACTGAGGGAAGGTGGTGCTTTCCGGGAGGTTTGCCAAGAACAGGTATTTTAGCTGCCACTTAACCTGACCCAAGGTAGAACTAGCTGACACCAGGTTCTCATGATTCAGGGGACCAGAGGAATTCCTTCCTTACCCTCTTTAGAAGCAGCAGGCCGGAATTGGGCCTTGTGTTGAAGCATAGCAATCTGAATCCTAAAACAGAACATGACTTTAGGGGACACCCAGAGAATCTGAGAAATAGATCGGCAACTCCCACATAATCAAGAGTCGGCAGAGAACACTGGATATGCTTAGGCAGATTAGTTTGTGCCTGACTTAAATGTTCTGCCTAATTTTCATTAGGCAGAATGAAATGCCTAACTTTCATACAAGCTGATATATTTTAAGTTTGAGATTATCTATGACAAAATCTTTTTTCTTAATAGTCTGGAGTTGGCCATATTACATTACATAAGCCATGTAATTCTTTACTATCCAACTCTGGGATTACTTATTAAGGAAAAAATCTATGCGATCTTAAGCCCGAGAGATCTAAGTTAGTCTTGGATTTAAGCCTTCCATGAACACTAGGTTTGAAGGTGGTATTTCCTCAAGGGCACATCCATCCCTGTGAATCCAGAAAACACTAGAGATGCTGAGGTTGATATGTAGAAGATGAACGAATAATAGCAGAATTTAATTGTTTAATTCTGATTTAAAGGGAAAGATGGGAAAGAAACATCAAATTAGTATAGGCACTTGGAGAGAAGATTTTAAGGCTGAAAAGTACCGAAACAAACGCCTGTTAGAATAATTGAAACTTTTAAATGAGCTGGAGAGCGTTGGACACATGCTGTTTTGTGGTTTCTCATACCACCCCACTCTACCCTCAATCATCACAAGGCAGCAGTGGAATAACTTGATAAAATAAGTTTTGCATCACTGACATATAACATTCTTGGTGAATGAGTAACTGGCTAGATCATAAAATCAGAACATAGACATTTCTTTCAATGTCAAGTGCTTTTGGAAAGTAACCTGAGGGCATCTTTCATGGTTCTACTCACAGACTTCAAACTTCACCTGTTTCTCAGTTGACTGTGGTGTGATGGCCTCACATGGCTTAGGTGTGTCACAGGTCACCAGCTGCACACAGAGCGTCGGTCACAGACTGCAGAGCTGGGAATCAAGTGTCATGAGACAAAGCTCATTGCAGATATCTGCCATTCCGAATGTCAGGACGATCAGAGATTAAACAGGAGGAAATTAAACAGACCAAAAGAAAGGAAGGTAAAACTTGAGGTCACAAATGACCAAGTTTTATTTCTCTACTTATTTGTCTTATTCGCAATTCTGATTTTTATCCATTGAATTTTCTGTTTCACATGAACATATACACATATATGTATTCATAATTATCTACATAAAAACACACATATATGCAGTTCCTATGTTTCTCCTCTTCTGCTAGTAAAATAGTAATACCCATTTTGTTTATATGGGAGAAGCATGAAACAGATAAAATAACCAAATCACATTTTATTGCAAGAGCCATAGCCTGAGGACATTTAGAAGTTGGAGACCAGAAATAAATAGAGACAGAAGGGGATCATAGTAGAGAGGGAAAGTCTTCCAGCTTTTAACCAGCCAAGAACGTGTTTTCTTTTTCTTCCTAAATTCGGGGTGGTCTATAAAACCACTCTCATTAAAGCTTCAGAAAAAACTTTGACGAGCATTTTTGGTAGAGGGAAGGAATAGGTATTTACAAGCAATTCCAGTGAACTGGTTAACAGAATACATAACACTGGAGGAGCCTCCCATGTCTAACATTTTGTACATTTACTTAGATTTGCACCGAAGATGGGAAAATAAATAACTAGGGGATCATAAAACAACTAGCCACACTTATGAAGCCAAGAAGAAAGTCTGAAATTTAAACAACTGCAGAGCTGAAAAATCAAAAGCTCTGTAACTATATTTGCACTCTAAGAAGTGACCAGTTTGGTGGTGAACCAGTGTGGTACAGAGTTTGATGTGGAAACAGATGAGGCCCAAGAAGAAAACTAAAAACATGAGCCTTGTTAGCCTAGGAGAAGATAGTCTCTAGCTAGAAGAGACTGGTAGTCAGAATCAAAACTATGGAACTATGGCTTGTCTGCCTAAACTTGCTTAGTTCACCCACTCAAATGTTGATGTTTTCTATTACCTCTGGGAGGAACTACCTTCAGCCCCATGAAATCCAGACCCTGACCTTGGCTTCTCTAAGAATATCTGCCTAAGCTAGTTGTGGGGTTCCTGCAAAGTGATGGGAATTTGATATTCTGGAGATCCAGTTAAGTTGATCAGGTAGATATTTCTTGTTATTAACATTGCCTGAGCAAAACCAAGTTTTGTTTACCCACTTTCATCTCAACTAGACCCTGATCTTTTCAGGGAAAATTACTATGTCATATTCATTCCCATATCCCCAGTGCACATAGTTGATGCTCAAAAATACTTACTGAATGAATGGACCAACATACCGCTCAAAGTAAAAGAGGCTTCAGAGTAAAATGTTGAAAGTCATACATTCATTCAGTAGATTTTACTGAGCACCCAGATCTTATGCTAACTAGGGATAAAAAAGAAATAAAAGGCAATGTACATGCCCTCAAGGAGCTCACATCTCAAGCAGAAGGCAAGACCTATGATGGAAGGGCAGTGGAAAAGAAAGAAGAGGGCAGACTCAAGAGACAGTGGGAACACCAAACCAACAGCACTGGATACCTGATTCTCACTTGGATGGAATGAATGGACGGTAAGGAAATTAGAAGAGTTTGGATTACAGGGAGAGACATGAGAGATTCTAGTCTAAGGGAAAAACCATTTGAGAGAAAGGAGATAGTTGATGTAGTGAAAACCCTAAAGCCTCCTCCATCATCCAAATGACACCCAAAGACAGGGCAGGTCATAAGCTAAGTATCCTTCCAGTGATGGGGAGTTCTTTCCATGATAAAGCTCCTAGTCCATTTTTAGCAACTCTGAGAACTTAATGTCTACTTTGATATATCTTCTGCTCACTGATCCTAGTTCTATCTAGGAGAATAGGTTAAATTCTTCTATGTGATAACCCTTTAAATGCATGCCCCCCTTTTCTTTTGTCTGAAGTTTATTTATTGTTTTCATACATTTCACCATTTTTCCTCATACTCATTGACTAACTGGAAGATGGAAACTCGAAGAGAATATGAAAGATAAGAAATGTTATGGTTGACAGTGCCAGGAGGTGTGGTAATAGAAAAGGAAAAAATTACCTACAGGTAAACACTAGTTTAGGACCTTTTTATACAAACTGAAATGTTATGGGGATCTGAAGCTAATTCCATGATGCCTTATTCTCCTCCTTCTATTCATTCCCATTTATTTTCTTTTACTAGGTCACTTATCATGCTCTTATTATTGTTCAGTCACTCAATCGTATCCAACTCTTTGAGACTCCATGGACTGCAGCACGCCAGGCTTCCCTGTCCTTCACCATCTTCCAGAACTTGCTCAAACTCATGTCCATTGAGTTGGTGATGCCATCCAACCATCTCATCCTCTGTCATCCCCTCCTCCTCCTGCCTTCAATCTTTCCCAGCAACAGGGTCTTTTCAAATGAGTCTGTTCTTCACTTCAGGTGGCCAAAGTTTTGGAGTTTCAGCTTCGGCATCAGTCCTTCCATTGAATATTCAGGACTGATCTCCTTTAGGATGGACTGGTTTGCTCTCCTTGCAGTCCAAGGGCCTCTCAAGAGTCTTCTCCAACACCACAGTTCAAAAGCATCAATTCTTCCACTCAGCTTTCTTTATAGTCCAACTCTCACATCCATACATGACTACTGGAAAAACCATAGCTTTGACTAGATGGAGGCCAGAAGTCCTCAAGCATCAGGAGGAAGTAAACTGCAAATGGCAGAAGTTTTTCCCTTCTCTGTTGAGGACACCTGGTTCCGCCTGAACTTAACTTTTCTCAGACTTTGAGCTAACCTATGTGCTTTTCTTATGGAAATGTTTTTCTTAAACTATGTTAAGGAAACTATGTATTTGCTTTGGATTCTGCCTTTCTTCAAATTGGTTCCGCTGAGGACTAAATTTTTTCTTTTCTCAAACCTTGGGCTGATAATGGCTCAAGAAACCAGTGTTCATGTCCATTGTTTAATGGCCAGGGATAGGGGAGGGGCCTGGTGAGACTCCCTCAGCCTTGAGGCGTCTCTTATCTGACTAGCAGCTGGCTGTCAGACATGAAACGCCTGGCCAAAAACTAGCGAGCAGGCACTCTTTCTGTCCCCTTCTGATGTCTATGTCAGAACCTTTCCCTCTTTCTATGACACTTTAATAAAACTGCTACACAAAAAGCTCCAAGTAGGCAAGCCTTGTCTCTGGCCCCAGATCGAAATCCTCTCCTCTGTAGGTCATGAAACCCAGCGTAGCACATGGCTGGCAACCGCAACCTTACAATTTTGCATGATGTACTCTGCATATAAATTAAATAAGCAGGGTGACAATATACAGCCTTGACATACTCCTTTCCGAATTTGGAACCAGTCTATTGTTCCATGTCTGGTTCTAACTGTTGCTTCTGACCTGCCTACAGGTTTCTCATGCCCTTAAACTATATTAATTCTGTTTTTCTCTTCCCATTCTTCTGTACTTATGAAAATAATGTGTTGGGCAGTAGGATAAGTATCAATATTTAATAGTCTTTTAGAAATAAAACAATTTAAATGTGAGGCCACAAGCAATGATGAGCTAGCTCTATCTTTGGACATCTTAAGTCATCCAAACATCCTTTGTAGCAAGTTTAAGGGGGGGAAAAGTGAGCATTTTACTATTTCTGTGCTGCATCTGCCTTTACACATCAAAGGTGAAAGCAGAGAGAGGTGTAAACTCAGCTTTTTTGTTTACATACATAGTGTAATAGCTTTTAAAATAAGGAAAGACATTGTTCAACCAAGAAAGAGATACTATAATTTCTTCCAGACATCAGAATCTATTTGAAAATTGTCTTCCAATTGGACTGACATCTGGCTTCTAACATTTCAAATCAAGTATCTCTTAAATAAAATACTTCTTTTCACAGGTTGAATAGCTTCAAATGAGGCTCAATTTACTCTCTCTTTTTTTTTTCCTGTAAAGTCATTCACTTTACAATTCACCTTTCTTATCATCTTGTCACACTTTATGTTCTAGATTTATATATGGGAACACAAAATTTCAGAATCAGTGTCCAAACCAACATCATCTTTTTCTCTTTAAGGTCTTGTTCTGCAAGTACAGACCTTGAGAAAAGGCTTAAGAAATATATTTCATCCATTATCAACATTCTAGGATCTTTTTTCCTATAAGGAGTTTTAGCATATCTGTGCTCCACAACTTGCTACTTCCCTTTAAAAGCAAAACCCAGCGTAAACTGGACAAACCTCCAAAATAAGCTCATCATGTCCTGTAGCCTATAGCATCTAGCAGTCTAGTCCATCACTGGGCAGTGCATTTAAACCTCCAACTAATTCTGTTAACAAATCTGTTTAAAATCCCATCCTTTGAATTTGCCTTTGCCAAAGATGGGATTGTCAGTTTGCTAAATGAAACAATTTCCCTAAACATGCACACAGTATATTTTAAGAACATAGTGGGACTTCAAATTTGTTTCAACAAAGAAATTTTACTCCTATTCCTATTCTATCACCCTTTTCAACCTATTATCCCTCTTGAGTTTCATGTTTATATTATCAAACAACACATCAATTAATATCAAGCATTTTGCACCTAGTACATTCTCATTACTTCCGGTTAGCTTGTGGCTCATTTCACTGTACACTTACTTCTCCAAGCTACTAGATAAGTTTTGTTTTTATAGTATTAAAAAAAAACCCACCAAAAAACAGAGCTGTTGTCAAATGTTATGTAAGGCAACGGTTTCCTTGATAACCATAACCACAAGCATGTTGTTTGAAACTCTTGATCATTGCACGGTTTGTTTAGTTACTGAAATATTTCAAAACATTTTGATTCAGAGTCAGGTACTAAATGTCTGAATTTATAGAACAAGCTGGAAGTAGAACAGGTGATAAATAATCCAAACAGTTGTAAAGTATTTAACTCAAACTGTTTTCAGGTATTAGAGTTCAACCTTGTGACACAGTCTCTAAAAGGACAAATGTGGAAAGCTTGATATTTAAGATTCAAAATATATGAATATCCCAAGGACACAATTTTTAAAACAATAGTAGTTAGAAATGCCAAAAAATGAGATATCATTTAACATGGAAAATGCAGCTTTAGTAATTCATAAATAGGTACCAAATGCTAATTCTGTAATAGGAAAGAGGCCCACTTCAAGGTTATCAATGGAACACCAGAAATTTGGTCAAAAGTGCTTCTAAGAGCATGTCTCTTGACAAAATTAGAGTATCACAAAACAGGGAGTATCAGTAAAACACTTAGTGAAAAATTGCAAATGTAAAGAAAATGTCTCATTGTTCATAAGATTAAAAAAATCTCTATCTCTGGGAAACTCTCAAACTAAAAATATCTTCCTATATATCAGTTTTTCACATAAAATGGAAACATACAGCTTGTAAGGATTATAAAAAACATTACATAAATCAATTGTGATTAGGATCTTAGGATAAAATTACTAACAAAAGCTTATAACTCTCATACTGTCTTAATGTTCCTTCTGAAGCCTGTCAAAGAGAATATAATAACACAGTTTCCTTCAGCCCCACACCATTATTAATTTAGGGATGTCTTCAAACTGTCTAGAATCAGAGTAAGTGGCCTGAAATAAATTATATAAACAGTTATGTTTGTGTTAATATGTGTATATTAAGAAACAATTGTGTGAAATATGGGTCAAAATTTAATTAAGAAAAGCAGTGGAAACCCTTTAAGAAATAGGAGCTATGGTCCCCAGATAGGTTGAACAGCAAGCGAAGAAGACAAATAGAAATTTACTTTCAAGCTCTGAGAGTGTCTGTGAATTTAGATGTGAATTAAGGAGTAGGGGTTGGGGAGGCAGGCAGGGACACAGGAAGGTGGAGGGAGGAGGAAGGAAGGATGGATAAAGGGGAAAAGGGAGGGATGGAAGTAGGAAGAAAAAGAAAAGAAAGAAAGTTCTAGAGGGGTGGGGTGGGGGGGGGGAACAGGCCAAGCTACTCAGTGTTTTGAACATTCATCAGTGCTCTGAAAATCAAAGGAAAAGTCAGCGAGCAAGTTAAGCAGAGATTCCATTCTGAGGTGACTTTGAGAATAGTGTCAAAATGAAGCCAAAGAGATTTATCTAAGGCCTAGTCATAAAAGGACCTCGGTTCTCCACGACTGAGAGCTTAATCTTTTTTACATACTATACTTACACTCTTACCACACTGCCCTACAGATACAGAATGTTACAGCCCTTCCATTCAGCCATGTGTTGGAACAGAACCAGAACTGTGAGGAGAGCTTTGGTAGAGCCACAACCACTCCTTGGCCCAACCCCAATAAAAGGCCTCTACTCAGGTGGCATCCATATTTGAATTATTTACATTCGCCTGAGGAATTCTATCTGATGGGTTCTAGACACAACTAACCACAGAGCAATGTGCATTCCAGGAGGTATTTGTCAGGTGGAATTTCATCAGAATCATTGCTTTCAATACCTCAAAGCTTTCTTTGGAAGCATCATTATGGAGAATTGCCTGAAGGATAGAAAACCCAGACATTCCTTTGCATACTCTAAAATCTATCTTTGAAGTGATCCAAGCAAGAGATCTTCATATCTAGACAGTCCCATTTAGTTCTACCTTTTGATGAATTTTATTTATTTTGGTTTTAAAATGTATACATCTATAGTTCACTTTGTTCTATAAAAATTTTAATATGAATTTTGTTGAACTGTAGACCAATACATTTTTTATCTGAGGAACATTATGAGAAACATTCTATGAAACGCCTATCAAGGTACTGTTGAGAATATTACTCACTATATTTCAAAGTGTCCTTCTTAAGAAGACCCACTGGGAGAACTTCCCTGATGGTCCAGTGGTTAAGACTCTGCTCTCCCAATGCAGAGGGCACAGGTTCAATCCCTGGTCAGGGAACTAGAGCTGCATGTTGTGCACAGTCTGGCCTAAGACACAAACAAATAAAGATTAAAGTTAAGAAAAAGAAGACCCATGGGGGAAAAATGACCTCTTGCTTTGATACAAAGACATGTTGTACTTCTTTTCTCATGGACACTGACTCGGAATAGACGCTGTTTCTCACTCGGCACAGAGGTGACTTGTGGCCTTTGTCCATCATATGGAACCTCACAGCATACATTTTGTGGATTCACTCCTAGATTCATCATTCTTTACCTATTTTCTCTGCATTCAAGTATTTCCACTCTTTTACATTTTTGAGTTAGTCAATATAGTACACTGAGTAAACATACCATGGGCTAGGGTAGCACAATTCCTGCCCACGTTTGGAGAGAGGGAAACATACCACATTGGGATTGGACAGGAATCCTACCCATGTAGACTCAGAAAGGAGTTCGAGCCTCTCTTCTTCCCATAGAGAAGAGTACAAGAAAATCACAAGCTGCTGTCATCTGCCAGGCCACCTCAGCCAGGGAGAGTACCTTTCAGGGAATGCATTTTGGAGTGTCTTGTAATACCACTCAATTCTCCTGTATAATCATAAAATAAAATACTCAGCACTTTTAAAAAACGAAAACAAGAAACGAGAGTTCATTATTAGGATGAAGTGTTTCCTTCATTTCTGGGGTAGGATGGAGACAGCCTACTGCTCTGAAGGACAGTGCCGGCTTCCTCTGCTGGCCCATCCCTGGAGTAGAAGGCATCAAATGAGAAGACCATGACAGAAGCCAGCTCTTCTGGAATTCCTGGGGCAGGGGTTGGTTGGGGGCGGTGGGAAATAATCCTCACTATCCACCCAGAATGGGGGTAGCTTGTTCTAGTTTCATTTGACTCTACACCAGGACACCCCTCACTCTCTCAAACGCTGACTTGGCCATTAACTTCAGCCTCTCTCCTTAACTCTGCTCTGAGTCTTTCTTTAACCCACTAGTTCTGCTCATTGTCTGCAAGGTTCTACAACTCGCCTAGGCCGCCAGGAGAATCCATGCCTTCTCCACTCCTTTGAGCTAAAGTGAACAACTCTTCCTGGTGTTAAAACATAAAACCTCACATCCCAGAAACCTCTCAATCCTAGGGAAACAGGATAGCTGGTTATTCCCAGTCTACAGCGAGCACACAGCAAACTGACGGAAGAGACAGAAACTTATTTATTTAATTTCTTATCTAGTACACAACTTGTAAAAAGACAGCGCTGTGAGCAAATATCACAGAACTAAGTTATCTGAATAGATATGAGCAAGACAGTGATATCTATAAAATTTAAATCTCATTCTCCTCGCCTGTCAGCCTTTCAGAAATGCCTCTGCTGCCTTTTACCACTCTATGCTCAAGTAATACAACTTTCAAACTAACGCAAGGAAAATGACATAGGACAGTATATCTTCTATCTAAAAACAAACAAGGAATTCTAAATCCAAACAGAAATGATTTTCAGACAATCCGGTTTTATCACATCTACATCTCTCTCCTCCCCCTTTTGTGGAAGTAACAAGAACAACCTATGAATCTATGTCAGAAGACAAAGGGAAAAACAAAACTCTGTGCCCAGGAAGACCTGATTTTACAAACCAGGAGGTGACCAAATTTCCAAAACATCATTGTCATAACCACGCATCAACAGGAAGGGGACACTAGAAGTACATATACACAATAGGACTCACATATTACAAATTAGTCACTGATCCTTTATGCATTTCTTAACTCACCCAGTCTCAGAAAATGTGCACATAAAGACTCTTGTTTATGTTATGGTCTCAGTTGTTCATTTTTGAGCAACCCACAGGGCAACCTATCCACATATGTTCTTCTGGTTTAGTTGCTAAAGTCGTGTCTGACTCTTGTGACCCTATGGACTGTATCCCACACCAGGCTCCTCTGTCCGTGGGATTCTCCATGCGAGAATACTGGATTGGGTTGCCATTTCCTACTCCAGAGGATCTTCCTGACTCAGAAATCAAACCCGGGTTGCTTGCATGGCCGGCAGATTCTTTACTGACTGAGCTATCAGGGAAGCCCATGAAGAATATTTCCTTAACCGTTTCAACAAAAAGAAATTAATGCATAATCATTTCAAAGCTCTGACTTTTAAGTTTCCATGCTTGTTGATATACTGGAGAAAAGACATACTTAGTGGACATCAGAATTGAGAGCCAGAGTAACTCGATGAAGCATACATACAGTTCTGCATCCAATTCTGGAGGTAATAAAACCATTCTGTCATGTCTGATGGATGCTTGAACAGATTTTCAGATTTTGAAAGTCTCAAGTTAAGCTTCTAGTTTATTCCACTAAATCTCCAAGGCTTTGTAAAAAATGATCTCTCGTATCTTCACTACAAGACTTGAGTATGAAACTCTCCAGCAGGAAAACATCCTTAGAGCCAGGTATATTTTATAAACAATTATGTGTCTGCATTACCTGAATATAGGAGACCAATGCTGAAGCTGCTTGAAAATAACAACAGGAAAACTGGTGGCCAGTGAGAAAGCCCCAGAGATGGGGCACCAATTTACTACAGACATTTGTGATGAAAGAGGAAAGTTACTTGTCTTAAAGGAAAACTAAAGTCAGATATGGCAAATCCATTGGCATTAAAACCTAAAACTTTGCCTATTTTAAAAGAACTACACATTTTTAAAAACACATGTTACTTTTTAGAGTATTTTTAGGTTTTTAGAGGAGAGAGAGCTCCTAAATATCCCTTCCCCCTACACATATGCAATTTCCCCACAAGTACCGCACAACAGAGTGATAATGTATGTTGCCACTGATGTACCTGAATTAACACATCCTCATCACCCAGGTCCATAGACTACATACAGTTTACCACGTACAGTGGTGTACATTCAACAGGTTTGGACAAATGTATAACATGTATGCACTATTGTAGTATCACACCGAATAGTGTCACTGTCCTAAATTTCTCTGTGCTCCAACCACTCATCTCTCCCAATTGCTGGCAACCAATGATCCTTTTACTGTCTCCACAGTGTTGCTTTTCTTCAAAATGTATCCTCCATATGTAGCCTTTTCAGATTGGTTTCTTTCACTTGGTCATATGCATTTAAGTTTCCTCCATGTATTTTCATGGCTTGATAGTCCATTTCTTTGGAACCACACGTATTTTTAATTGACTTTCTTCCATAACTTAGAACTGTGGTTTCCATAGTTGGAGGAAGAGTTTCCATTTTACAAATTGGTAAACATAACATATTGGAGTAGGTAAGCCCTGGACTTAGAGACAGCAGTCATGGATTCAATTTGTTCAGCTATGCAATTTACTAGAATGAGACCTTGTAGAAGTCCCTTAACCACTAAGGAGAGTGAAGACTGGACATAAATAGGTTTAATTGTCTGTGAGGAAACTTGGCTTAAGGTTGTGTCTGAAAGAGGTGTCCCTGAATGAGTGATGACCCTCTGACCCAGCTGTAAAATGAACACATGTAAGAAACAGGGAGTTACTAAGTTCAAGGAAATCAATATCATAAATAAAGATCATAAAACTGCTGTTGAATTCTAAAACAAATTCCAGTTACCCCCATACAGTGGAACAAAACGCAGCCAATGAAAATCATGATTTAGGGTATGGGACATTTTACTAATGGGGGCTCACTCTCATAAATAATCCCAGGGGGAACTGAGATATAAAGATGCATACCCAGAATTATACTAAATCTGTTGCCCATACATGGGGTCATAAATAAAGGCAGCTAAAGAAATATACCAAAATGTTTATCAGTGCTTATCTCTGGTTAATAATTATAATTGTACTACCCAGGGTTTCAGCAGAAAAGAGATGAAATTCTCAAACTAAATAATTTAAGGAGAGTGGAGCATGTATTAAGGGACTATTAGCAAGACATGGGGCAGAGTGGTACAGGCTTCCAGAGCAGACCCCATTCCCACCCTACATGGTAGGGGCTGGAGGAGGAAGTGGTTTCCTGAATATGTATAGAGAGAATTCTATAAAGAAGGCTGCTTGGTAGGAGCTGTGCCCTTCAATCAAGGTGCACAGCCAGCTGGCAGTAACCCTGCAGGGAGGAAATAAATAACCAGCCTCATTCACACTGGCGAAACCCAAGGCGGGTCAGAATGCAAAACGGTCAGGCTCCTAGGCACTCAGTAGCATGAAGAAGGATGAATCTAGAGAAACAGAATGACTTCACTCTTTTTTCTAAAATTTGAATTTTCTATGTTTTATCCAATGAGTGTGTAAAACGTGTATTTCATGCTTTACTTTTTTTTTTCTTTCACCTGTAGCATTTCAAGTTTGTCATTCTTTGCAATGGTTTGGATAAAAAAATAAACAAAACAGGGGTGTGGGTCAAAAAAGATTGAAAATAAATAAGAGGGAAAATTAAAAAATTACAGAAAGGCTAACATGAGGAGTGATACAGGGAAATATAAAAGACATACTTGGTGGTCAAAGAAAATAGATGTCTGAGTGTTCCTGCACCAGTTCCATGCATCTTATGCCCTTTAAGGACTAATAGTCAGAGAAGTAATAGTAAACTTTTTGCATTTCATTTATTTTTAAAAATTTTATTAGAATAATAGCAATTTTTAAGAGAACATTTAAGAGACCTTCCAGCATCTGCTTTGACACACAGTCAGCCCTGAATGAAAATACCGTTTCAGAGTCGCCAAGGTCCTTTTTCAGCGTTCTGAAACCATTTTGTCTTCTCCTGTCTCTGATCTAAACACATCTGTTTTCAAACCCCAAATGGTCATTTTGCAAGTGGACCAGATCAAGTGCAATCCAGACCTAGCAGATCTTACAGATGGGGCCAGTTTCTGTATTAGCAGATGTCAAACCGAGCAAATCATCATCACTGGCTAACAGCAGGCAGATGAAGTCAGGAATGGGTTGTGGGGTCTCCACCTCCTCAGAGCTCAGTTCTGTAAGCTAACACTGTTCTTCAAAACTGCCCCCTGTGCATCCAGACGCCTGTGCTGATTCAGTAAAGGGCAATGAACAATCTAGGAGCCTGGTCCCCTGCAAAGACTCCCCAGTGGAGGCACAGCTCCAAATGGCTTCATCTGTGTGAGGCAGGCGGGGTCACCTGAGTTCATTTCTCCCATCACAGTCTGGTCTGTGGCTGCTCCCTTAGCAACTCTGAGCTGCTGCCAGCAGTCATGGGAACAGGAGTTATGACCTCTGCCTCAAACTGCAAGCCTAAAAACAAAAGCCACAGCACCTCCAGCCTTGGCAACGTCTAATTTATGTCCGAGTTGCCTGGCTGTAGATTTCAGACCCAAGGCAGCCCCTGAGTGAGGTAGGCAGGGGCTAGTCCATTAAAAGGGTGATGGGAGAGCCAGGAAATCCCAAAGCAGATGTCCAAACCTAATCGAGTAGAAATCTAAGGGCAGACACAATCAATGCTAGTTTTGGCAGGCCTGTGGCTGTTTAATTAAACAGACCCCTGACCTGACACTACAATCAATGCTAGAGAAGTGTGGGTGGTTCTGAACAAGCAAAAGCATGTCTAAATTGCAAAACTTCAAATAAATTGTGGAAACTATCAGAATGGAGTGTTAGCTGATAGGTACTGCTAGAGATTTCAAGCCACTAGGATTTTCTAGAAACAGTTGATTTAAGATAAGTTGGGGAAGCACATTGTACAAGGGTTTCCCTAGTGCAACTTAACTTTCCTATTAAGGAAAACAACTTTAGTAATTTGCATTGAACCATTTATATGCAATCAGGAGTTAGTCTTCTCTTCAATGGCATGTAAAAATAGAAAGCATAAATGTCAGAGCTGGAAGAGACTCTAGATAGCACCATTTTTACTTTGTTAAGCAAAGCAACCCCTTTTTAAAGAGATAAATCTTGCATACAACCTGAACACACCTGGAACAGATGAGAGAAATGTTTTATTCACATAAATGTATAAGTTCACATTTCTGTCCAATGCTGCAAGTTTAGTCACCATGAACAAAGAGGTTTTTTGGATGGATGTGATCAGGATTTTGAGAGATGACTTGAAGACTTATATCAATTTTAGAATTTAAAGGGTTTTTTTGGGTATTTTCTTTGCAACTGCTTTGAAGGTGATGACAGCAATTCTCACAGAGAAATTCCTGCAGTGGTGAGGATGTTTTTGTAACAGCAATTTTTTTTTTTCTGCAACCATAGGGCATTTTATCAAATAAAGCAAATGAAATTTCATTCCGAAATCTTCACTGAAACAAGTTAACATTGACAATGTTTTAAGAAGCTGTGGTCTCCAAAGAGTTAAAATATCTTTTTTAAATGACTGTGATAAAGATAGCTAGCTGGACTCTTCACAAAAATCATCTCTCTTTCCTTTCCTTCCTGGGTACACAGTTCAGCCATGTTTTCCAGCCTTCTTTGTAGTTATTTGTCTGAGATTTACCTAGTGAAATGTGAGCAGAGCTGATTCACACCACTCCCAGACCCTGCACCTGCAGACTTGTCACAGGCAACCCTCCAACCCTTTCCTCGACAGCCTGCTGGCTGGAGAGGACTCCAAGGATCCAGAGAGGAGGATAAGGCCACAAGACAGAGGAAGCCTGGGCTCTCCAAGGACCATGTAGAGAAGGCCACTTGCAGACCAAGAACAGTTTATTAGATTTGGAAGAGCAAGGACTAAACTTTAACTGTGTTAGGCAAGAAAGGTTTGGAACCTTTTTATGACAGCTAGCGTTATTTACTCTTAAAATATAATGGTTAAGGTAAATATGCAAATAATATTTGAATCAAATGTTCACAGGACCGCTGAAGCACCTATCTAGAAGCCATGGTTTGAGAACTAGAACTTTGATCCAAATTTCTATAGAAAGGTATGTTTTCTGTGGTACAGGACCAAAACAACCCTTATTCAAAGCCACCAAAACATCAGGAGGGCTTTTAGTAACTGGTGAGCACACTAATATGATCAAGATAGCTTCCCTTTTTATGCAGTATTGTGGGAGACTCAAGGCTCCATTCCCTCTCAGCCTAAATCATTATCATCCTGGCATACCTCCATAAATCTCAGAGGACTCACCTCCTATACCTGCCATACTTGGGGGTGTAAGGTAGAGCAGGACTTCTTTCTTCTGAAAGATTTCTATACCAGAGGGACACCTTCTCTGCCATACTACTCTTAGTAAGTTAGCCACAGTAAGACAGGAAGCTGGAGACAGCAAAAGACCAGCAAACTCAGAGAAGATTAAACTTCAAATTCCACACCCACTTTTTTAAACCATCTTATTGAGGCACAGCCTGCCTGCCTGCCTGGTAAGTCACTTCAGTTGTGTTTGAGTCCTGGTGACCCTATGGACTGTCGCTTGCCAGGCCCCTCTGTCCACGGGATTTTCCTAGCAAGAATACTAGAGTGGGTTGCTGTGCCCTCCACCAGGAGATCTTCCTGGTACACAAAAATCTGTCTATATTTAATGTATACATGTTGTTGAGTTTAGAAATAAATATAAAACCATGAAAAGAATCACTACAATCTATGCCAGAAACCTATCCATCACCTCTAAAAGTTTCCTCCCAACATCTTATTTGTTATGTTTTATATGTATGGACTGTTGTTTCATTTAGTTGTTCAGACGCATCTGACTCTTTTGCAACCCCATGGACAATAGCCTGCAAGGTTCCTCTGTCCATGGGATTCTCCAGGCAAGAATACTGGAGTGGGTTGCCATTTCCTTCTCCAATATATATGGATAAGAACAATTAATATAAAATCTTCCCTATTAGCAAATATTTATATGTACAATACAGTATTATTAGCTATAGACACTGTTCCATACAATAGATCTCCAGGACTTATTCATCTTGCATAAATGGAACTTTGTACCCAAAGCCCCTCAGTTAGAGAGGGAGGAAGAGAGGAGTTCACTCTAATTTTTGTTTCTGAAATAACTCTAGCTGAGAAAAAAATTAGAACAACTCCCATATTCCCCATTTTCCAATCCTCAGTGATATGAAGGGACAGCAATCTAGGTGTTTAACTTTGCTTAGTGTTATTTTTTTCCCTATAAAATCAGAAAAAGCCTTTACCAAGAACTGTACAAAGGTAGCAGGATACAAGAAATCTATTATATTTCTTTATACTAACAATGAAATATCAGAAAGGGAAAGTAAAGGAACAGTTCCCTTTAAAATCTCATTAAAAAAATACTTAGGAATAAACCTGACCAAGGAGCTGAAAGATTTAAACATTGAGAACTATAAAACATTGATAAAGGAAATTGAAAATAGTTTAAAGAAATGGAATGATATCCCATGCTCTTGGATTGAAAGAATTAATATGTTTAAAATGGCCATACTATCCAAAGCAATCTACAGATTTAATGCAATCTCTATCAAACTACCCACGACACTTTACATGAAGTAAAGCAAATTTCATACCATTTCTATGGAACCATAAAAGGCCCAGAATTGCAAAAGCAATCCTGAGGAAAAAGAACAATGCTGGAGGAATAATCCTCCCAGATTTCAGACAATACTACAAAGCAACAGTAATAAAAACAGCTTGGTTTTGGCACAAAAACAGACATGTGGGTCAATGAAACAGAATAGAGAGCCCAGAAACAAACCCATACATCTACAGGGAATTAATCTTCAAAAAAGGAGGCAAAAATATACAGTGGAGAAAAGACCATCTCTTCAGCAAGTAGTGTTGAAAAAGCTGAACAGCCTCATGCAAATCAATGAAGTTAGAATGCACCCTCATACCCAACACAAAAATAAACTCAAAATGGTTTAACAACTTAAATATTAAGACATGACACCATAAAACTCCTAGAGGAGAACATAGGCAAAAGATTCTCTGTCATAAATCATAGCAATGTTTTCTTAGTTCAGTCTCCCAAGGTAATATAAGTAAAAGCAAAAATAAATAATTGGGACCTAATCAGACTTATAAGCTTTTGCATAGCAAAGGAAATCATAAATAAAATGAAAAGACAACTTACAGCCTGGGAGAAAATATTTGCAAACAATGTGACCAACAAGGGCTTAATTTCCAAAATATAAAAACAGGTGTTAAAATTCAATAATGAAAAACAAACAACACAATCAAAAAATGGGGAAAAGACCTAAACAGACATTTATCCAAAAAAGACACATAGCATGGCCAGTAGGTACGTGAAAAGATGTTTGACATTGCTAATTATTAATGTAAATAAAACTATAATAAGGTATTACCTCACATGTGCAGGATGACCATCATTAAAATGTCTACAGATAAATGCTGGAGAGGGTGTGGAGAAAAGGGAACTCTCTTACACTCTCGGCAGGAATGTAATTTGGTACAGGCACTATGGGGAACAGAATGGAGGCTCCTCAAATTAAAAATAGAGTTGTCATATGTTCCAGCAACCCACTTCTGGGCATATATCCAGAGAAAACTGTAACTCAAAGATATATATACCCCAGTATTCATAGCAGCACTATTTACAATAGCCAGGACATGAAAGCAACCTAAATGTCCATCAACAGATGAATGTATAAAGAAGATATGATATATTTACACAATGGAATAGTATTTAACCATAAAGAATGAAATAATGCCATTTTCAGCAACATGGATAGATCTAGAGATTGTCATGCTAAGTGAAATAAACCAGAAAGAGAAAGACTAACACAATAAGATATCACTTACATGTGGAAACTAAAATATGATACAAATGAACTTATTTACAAAGTAGAAACAGACAGACATAGAAAACAAACCAAAAAGGGGTTGGGGGGAATAAATTAGGAATTTGGGATTAGTAGATACAATCTACTATATATAAAATAAATAAATAACAAGGTCCTACTATATAGCACAGAAAACTATATTTAATATCTTATAATAGACCATAATTAGTAAAGTGATACCAACCTAGATAGCATATTAAAAAGCAGAGACATTACTTTGCCAACAAAGGTACGTCTGGTCAAGGCTATGGTTTTTCCAGTGGTCATGTATGGATGTGAGAGTTGGACTGTGAAGAAAGTTGAGTGCTGAAAAATTGATGCCTTTGAACTGTGGTGTTGGAGAAGACTCTTGAGAGTCCCTTGGACTGCAAGGAGATCCAACCAGTCCATCCTAAAGGAGATCAGTCCTGGGTGTTCATTGGAAGAACTGATGCCGAAGCTGAAACTCCAATTATTTGGCCACCTCATGCGAAGAGTTGACTCATTGGAAAAGACCCTGATGCTGGGAGGGATTGGAGGCAGGAGGAGAAGGGGACGACAGAGGATGAGATGGCTGGATGGCATCACCGACTCGATGGACATGAGTTTGAGTAAATTCCGTGAGTTGGTGATGGACAGGGAGGCCTGGCGTGCTCCGGTTCATGGGGTTGCAAAGAGTCAGACATGACTGAGCAATTGAACTGAACTGAATAAACCACAATGGAAAAGAAAATGAAAAAATATGTATAACTGAATGACTTTCCTGTACACCAGAAACTAACACAATATTGTGAATCAACTACGTGTGTGTGTGTGTGTGTGTGTGTGTGTTAGTCGCTCAATCTTGTCTGACTCTCTGCAACCCCATGGACTATAGCCTGCCAGGCTCCTTTGTCCATGGAATTCTCTAGGCAAGAACACTGGAGTGGGTAGCCGTTCGCTTCTCTAGAGGATTTTCCTCACCAAGGAATCAAACCCAGGTCTCCTGAATTGCAGGCAGGTTCCTTACTGTCTAAGCCACCAGGGACACCCCAAATCAACTATGCTTCAATCTGCACATGCTTGTTCAGACAGGCGAATGGCCATCTCACCAGAACACCTTCCAACTCAGGGCTCTCCCTTGGGCATTTCTTGGGATAATCCTTTGTTATCCCATCAGAATTTCTGCCTTGAAAATTTTTTTCTGGTTTAGACAGAAAAGGCAGTATGAATATATCTTCCTCCTCTAAATCCTCTCCCCATGTAAGGTTTATTTAAAAAGTAAATAAATAAATAATGGTTTCAAAGGGAAGGAAAGGGCAGAACAACCCAACCAAACACACACATGCATTAACACTCCTCAACTGTCTTCAACTCAGAAATAAAGCACTGTTGATTGAGCTCATTCCAGAACATCCCAATATGTACTAAAAGGAAACAATATCAAGAGGCAGAAGAAATGCCTAGGAGACCAGATTGTGATGAGATTCACTGCTGTGTGCACTGGCAAAAGCAACTTAACCAGACAAACACCAGCCTATAAATAATGGCAGTTACTCCCAAGAAAGTGTCACCACTTTCTGTGGTGGACTGGTTTTCTTTATTTGGCTATCATTATTTTCCAAAGGTCTTGTTATTACATTTAGAAAGAAACCAGAAGCTAGAATTGAGCAGGGACCATTATGGTAATAGCTGCTCTGAATCCAGCCTTGAAGACAGGTCCACAGAGTTACTCAACTCCCCCGCCCCTCCAGTTAAAACATCCCTTTCGGTACAAAAAAAGATGCAATTTTTAGCCACAATATATATATATATGCTATTGTGATTATGAAAAACACTAATTAGCTGTCTGGGGGGAAAGAAGTTCTGCTGTAGAATTATGAAGGAATGTTAAAAGCTCAATGTGTGAATATACTATAAATGCAGAAGGAGGCAAGAAGGTGAAACAAACTCTAAATGCCACCAGAAAAGTAATTTGCAAATATTTCTTTTGTGATAAAGTTAATGCATCTTTTTTAAAAAGTTGTTCTTTGGTGGTATAAATAACTAGAAATGCAAAGCAAAGACATTCCCAGAGAAGAGATTTTTAAATGCTAATCAAGCAAGCAGTTTTTATATAATATGAAAGCTAACACTGAGGAAAAAAGAAGAGAAAGGACAAATGTAGTAAGTAGGAAATTTTTTCTATGAAATATCGAGATGAAAATCCTTTCCTGTAATTTCTACACAATACAAATTACATGTAAATGATATTTATGATAATTCATAAATTTTTATTTACTTTTAGGAAACATAGCCCAACATTTACAGTCAGTTTGTCTCCTGGAAAGTATTATTGAGAGGAAGTGTTATACTCACCCAAAGCCTCACAACCCGTTTTACCCCTTTTAACCCTGAATATCACACTTTACAGACTGAAAACAGACTCCGTCACAAAACAGCTTAGTTATAAGATTTCTAAATGTTTCCAGAAAATCTAGGGGATGATATTTTCAAGTTAATATCTTTATAAATTTGGTGTTAAACTGTTACTGAAAAGTATACATCATATTTTGACTTTCCCTGAATACAGATTCACAAAATAAAATTAAATCTATGATTTCTTACAGTCCTCTAGGAGTATATTCCCACCCCAGAATCACAGTAAACAATGGCACATAGGATAACCATCTCCTAAAATGACAGACTCAAAGCTTTAATCAAAACTTTATTGACAAAAGCAGGTTTATCTAGGATCCCAACATCAGATCATTCAAGGCCTAAGAAAATTGAAGTTTGGTTAGTAGGTTTTTGTTATACCTATCTTATTGTTCACCAATCATTCATTGGTGACACTTCACTTAACAAATATTTACTGCACACTTACTACATGTAAGGTGCTCTTTTAGGCACTGAGGTTAGGGCAATGAACAGTGTCCACCACATCCCTTCTGTCCCAGAGTTTACAATCTAAACAAGAGGCAAGGCTGAAGAGAGGACAAGGAAACGTTTTTGAACTGGAGGCACTACTGATGTTTGAGGCCAGACTAGTATTTGTACTGTAGGGTTATCCTTTAGTGGTAAGGAGCACATTATCACTAAAAGCTGTCTGAAAAATTCCATGGACAGAGGAGCCTGGCAGACTACAGTCCATGGGGCTGCAAAGAGTGGGATAGGACGGAGTGAGCATGCACACACACACTACTAAATGCCAAGAACAGCTCCTAGTCAATGGTGATAACTAAAAACATCTCTCCACATTTCCAAATCTTTCTAGGGGTAGGAGATGACTTCAAAAGTGCTTGGATGAAGAAAAGAAGCTTTCTGTGTAAGATATGAACTCTCCAATCTGGGAAGGTTTCCCAAATTCAAGACAACCTAGGAAATCAGAAGCAATCCTAATAGAGGTTGACCCTAAAAGAAAGGAAGTGTTTTACTGCCAAAGTTATTTAGTATTTCCTAGCGTTTCTTATTCATTCTGCCCTTGTGCTCCATCTCAGGAATTGAGAGGAAGGGCAAAAAGACCAACCTCCAGTTTAGGAACTCCTGAAAAATAATAGTTAAGTGTAAATTCTGTTTGGGATTTGTATTTGCTTTTTGGGTACAATCTGTTTATTTGTAGCAATTCTTACATGCTTTGAAGCAAAAGAGTGATGCTTTGGAATAGAAGAAAAAGTTTTAGCAACTGTATCTCTAAAATATCTAATTGTAAACCACTTTGATTCACTTAGTTCTTAAAAGCTATTTAGTATAAACACTGCTGAATTAGAAGTTTTATATGTCCATTCCTCAAGTTTTAGAGTTAGTAACCTAACGTTTGCTCTTTTGATAAGTGACCTTCAAATACAATATCCTGAAATTCAGACTCTCAGGTATGTATTCATTTTGAACATTTGTGAATTAATTTATTTGTTAATGAAAGGAGATATATAGGTAAATTTGTTCTTAAATGCATTCTTCTAATGAATAACAAGGGCTATTTATATTTAGGAAGTTCATTTGGTTTTGCTTTGCTTTTGAAGGTTTATTTTGCTAAGAAAAACATGTAAAGTACTGCAGTGGTTTCAAAATGCTTCCCACAAATTCTTTGATGCTCCTCTCTTTAAGAAGTGAAGCTTAATTCCCATCCCCTTGAGTGTGGACTGGACTTAATGACTCATATCTAGTGCATAGCATATGGCAAAGGTGTATGTCTTCCTCAACTAGATCATAAAGGATGTTGCAGCTTCCTTATTGTTTATTTGTCTCGAGTCAGTCATACTGGGGGAAGCCAGATGATGTGTCATGAGGATATTCAAGCAGATCTATGGAGAGATCTACCTGGTGACGAATACTCCTGCCAGCAGTTGTGTGAGCAAGTCATCCTAGAAGAAGCTCCTCCAGTCCCACTCACACCTTCAGATGACTGCAGCTCCTGCTGACATCTTGAGTCAAACCTCATGAGACACTTAGCCAGAACCATCTAGCTAAGCTACTTTCATGTTCAGACCCATAGATACTGTGGACTAAAAATGTTTACTGTTTTAAACTGCTATGTTTGGAGGCAATTTGTTTCTCATCAGCAGATAAGTCATGCAAGTTTGTACTCTGATCATCAGGTCTAAATAAAAACCTAAAGTCCAAGGCTATTTTTAACTCTCCACATCACAAACAAGTGTAACTCAGATGTCAGTATTAGCATCTGCCTTTCAGACATCTAGATCTAATTGACTCTGCTCAGAACCCTGTGAATTCCATAGCTGTGGACTCCGAACTCCACTCTGTGGCATCATTCTGGACACAGAGTACTGACCCTTGCTTTCTAGACCTCTTTTTCCACCTAACCAGAGATTACCAAGACATTCTTTCCAAATAAACAGAGTATCCTATATTTATTTGGAAAGGAATTGAGGTAAGTACAAATTTCTCTATTTTATCATTCAATATTTTATTAAAGTTTAATGCATGAACTTATAAACTCTGAACCAGACTAATATCAACATATTCTAAAGTACCAGACCCATTTAGTGGAATAACACTCCCATGCCACAAATTTTTAATGTGTGTGATAGACAACTTCTAAAATGGCTGTTAATGATCCCCACTTCCTGGTATTCATGCCCTGGTATAATTCCCTCCCCCGAGTGTGGAGAGGACCTAGTGACTTGCTTCCTACAAATAAAATGTCACGAAAGTGATAGAATGTCACTTCTGAGATGAAGTTGCAGAAAGACTCTGGCTTCTATCTTGCTTATCCTCTCCTGTTCTCTCACTTGTCCATCTGATGAAGGCCAGCTGCCATACTGTGAACTGCCCTGTACCAAGATGTATGTGGCAAAGGATAGAGGGAGACCTTCAGCTAACAACCAATAGTAACAGAGCTGATTGCTACCCAGCAATCAGTCTAACAGCTAAATCCTCCCAACAACCACATGCATGAGCCTGAAAGCACATTCTCCCCTTGTCACACCTCAAGACAACTTCAGCCCCCTGGCTGCAGTCTGGTCCCCCAAGGTGTAAGGATAATAAATGGTTGTTATTTAAGCTGTTAAATTTGGGAGTAATTTGATATGCAGCAATAGATAACTAATAAAATATGGAAAAAGATAGCTTTAAGATAAAAATCATAAAGTACATGACAGTTAAGTGTTTCTAGAGCATACCTAGCACTCTTGGCACAAAGTGCTAAATAATGATTGAACAAGACTTAGTAATGCCAAGGCCTAGATCATCGGATGCAAATTTACCCAGGAATAGTGTGTGTTTTTCCCCTAAGGTAGTTTCCCAGATTCATCTTTGTTGTCCTCAAGAAACTGAAAGGAGACTATATACTATAAAGGAGACTATAACCCCATGGTTATAGGGTCTTAAGATGCTTTTCTGAAAAATCAAATAGTGAGGAGTAGCCAAGATGGCAGAGTAGAAAGACCCTGAGATCACCTCCTCCCACAGATACACCAAAATTACAGCTCTTTATAGAGCAACTACTGGTGAGAAAGACAAGATTAGCAGAAAAGATCTCCTACAACTAAAGATATAAAGAAGGAACCATAATGAGATAAATATAAGGGCAGAGAGGAGATATAGCCAAGACCTATGTCACTGGGTGGGCAACCAACAAACGGGATGAGGATTCCTCGCAAGAACTGAGGAATCTGAGCCCCACATCGGGCTTCCCAGCCCAGAGACCCTGCATGAGGAAGATGAGTGCCTAGAATGCTTGGCTTTGTTTGGCCAGGAAGGCTTACTTATTGGAGAACCAGAGAGATGTGGGAGATAGAGACTCTACTCTGAAAGGGTCCACACAAAATCTCACATACTCCAGGACTCGGAGCAGAAGCAGTAATTTGAAAGAAGCCAGGGTCAGAGCCATCTTCTAATCTTAGAGAGCCTCTCAGAAATGTAGGAGGCACCTGGAACTCACTCTGGGGACATGGACACTGATGGTAGCCATTTTGGGGAGCTTGTTTTTACCAAGAGGACATTGGTGTTGACAAGCACAATTCTGGAATTCCCTCTCTAGTTTATTAGCACTGAATCCGGTTCCATCCACCAGTTTGTTGACACCAGGACTTGTGTGCCTCAGGCCAAGCAACTAGCCAGGCAGGAACATGGCCACACATACCAGCAGGCTAGCTGACTTAGACCCCCTGAGCCCACAGGATACAGCTCTGTTCACCAGAGGGCCCAACATCAGGCCCTGTACAACAGGTCACCAGCATTAGCCATGGGAACCCCAAAGCCCCGCATCCAGAAACCCAAAGATCCAGCTCAGCCCCCAGTGGGGTAGCCGTGACTCCAAGAGCAGCCTCAGCCACCAGGGGCAGGCACCAGCTCCAGAATCCCTGGGCCTTGTAGCCTGCATGTTAGGACTCCAGCCCACCCACCAGAAGGCTGGTACCAGGTCTGAAACACCTTGACCCCTTAGTCAGCTGCCTCAGGATCTGGCTACAATCACCAGTGGGTGGACACCTTGGACCACAAAACAGCCAGTCATGTCAGGAACTGGGTCTACCTCCATGTAAGCTGACCTGAGATCCAGGAATCCCAGGCCTGAAACTATCTACCAAGAAACCTGGCTCTACCCACCAGTGGGCCAGCACTATCCTTAGGGCCCCACATCTCTGCAGCCTCAGCCTAGTGACCTGGTCCTACCCACAAGTGGCCAACAGCCTCTGCACAATACAGGGCCTGGAAACCAACAAGACCAGGGCCCAATGCTTACCAGACCACACACAGTACTCAGCCCACCACAAGAGAAAGACCCACACAGCCCACATACGGAGCATCCCTAGAGCACATAGCTCTGGTGGCCAAAGAAGAGTGCACTGCTGGGATATATGTGGATATATACAAATGTGGTATATCTGTACAATGGAATATTACTCAGTCTTAAAAAATGATGAAATCTTGCCATTTGCAACAACATGGCTAGCCCTAGAGGGTATGATGTTAAATGAAATATGTCAGACAGAGAAAGACAAATACTGTATGATTTCATTTATATGTGGAGTCTAAAAAAACAAGTGAATAAACAGCAAGACAGAGCTATAGAAATAGACAAAAAACAAAACAAAACAGGTGGTTATCAGAGAGGAACTTCCCCAGCAACTCAGCGGTAAAGAATCCACCTACCAATGCAGGAGATGTGGGTTCAATCCCTGGGTCGGGAGGATCTCTGGAGTAGGAAATGGCAACCCACCTTAGTATTCTTGCCTGGAAAATGCCTTGGATAGAGGAGCCTGGTGGGCTGCACTCCATGGGGTCACAAAGAGTGGGACACTACTGAGCGACTGAGCATGCATGCAACAGAGAAGGGAGTCGGGAAGGGAAGAACTAGGTGTTGGAGATTAAGAGGTACAAACTTCCAGTTTTAAAATAAATAAGCCACAGGTATGAAATGTACAACATGGAGAATATAGTCAACAATGAAATAATGTTGTATGGTGCCAGATGGTTAACTATAATTATCATAGTGATCATTTTGTAATGTACAGAAATAGTGAATCGCTATGTTGCATAACAGGAACTAATACAGTGTGGGAGGTCAATTATACTTCAAAATCAAACAAACTCATAGGAAAAGAAATCAGATTTGTGGTGACCAGAGGCAGGAAGTCAGGAGAGGGGGAATTGCACGAAAGGTACAAACTCCCAGTTATAAGATAAATCAGTAGTAGGGACATAATGTACAACATGACAAATATAATTAAAACTATTATATGTTATGTTTGAAAGCTGTTAAAGAGAGTAAATCCTAAAAAGAGTTCTCATCACAAGGAAAAATTTTATTTCTATTTCTTTAATTTTATATCTGTGTGAGATGATGGATGTCCATTAAATATATTGTGATAATCATTTCATGATGTATGTAAGTCAAATCATTATGCTGTACACTTTAAACTTATACAGTGCTATATGTCAATTACAGCTCAAAGAAACTGAAAGAACAGAAATAAAAGAAAGAAAGAGGGAGAGAGAGAAAGAAAGAGAGACAAGGAGAGAAAGAAAGAAACGAGGAAGAAAAGAAGGGAGAGGGAGCCAGGGAGGGAGGAAGTGACCGAAAAAAAAAATCAAACGGAGACATATCTGGCATGTGCGTGGATTCTGATCTCCTTACCTGGGTTTTATGAATTCACTACCTACCACGTGGTTGGTAAGTTATTCACACCTAAATATGGACGGAAAGGTAAACTGGAGAGGCTATTTGTCAGCACAACTTGTCTTGAACTCATGAATTTTAAAAAGGGAAAAGTAGCTGAATTTTGAGTTTTCTTTGAATCAGCATTTCTCTAGATGTGTTCCAAGGAGGACTCATTATACAGGCTATTTAAAGGTGGTGTGTTTTTAAAGAGTTCCATTATCAAATAAGTTTGAGAAAAGCGAGGTGGAATTAAGTTAAAGCAGAATTCTTTTTCACATATCTCTAAGCCTTTGCTATGTAAATGAATACTGTGAGTCTCCAAGAAGAGAGTGGGTTACACAATGTTTTTAAAGCTTATTTGGATACAGCACTGAAATTTCTTCCTGAGCATCCCTGGACTCACATTTTGGAAAACTCAGAAAATTAAGAGCTTAACTGATGGCTGACATCAGAATGTTGTTCCCTGCGCTCCCCTATTAAAGATCCCACCCCTCACATATGGTCCAAGTCCTTCTCTCCAAACCTCTCTCATGGACTGTAAGCTGTATTAGGTCCACATTTAAACGGATTTAATATCTCTGACCACAGGCAGTTTTAGCTTCAAGCACAGTTGTTACAGGCAACCTTACTAATAGTTTTCCTGCTCTTAAAACAGGGGTCATAAATTATAATAGTAAACTCACACCAAATGCTAGCAATGTGTCAGACACTCTTTTGATGCAATATAATCTGTACTTACAGATGAAAGTGTTGATACCCAGATGGGTTAAAGGAACCGCTGTTTAAATTCTGCCTCTAATATACAGGCACCACATAAATATGGCATTAAATCCTGTTGTAATATGGACATGACCTGCATCAGTTCAACAATTTGATACAAATTCATGATAGGAAGAGCACAAATTAATGTCACAGTCTATTACAACTCATTTCAATTCAATGCTAACTTTTCCCTTATTGATTATTATATTGTAACAGAAGCATACTAGCATATAGTCTCATTGCAAATTAATATTAATGTGCCAAGAATGATATAATCAATGTCAAAATAAAAAAAAATTAACAATCCATTAGGTTTCTTTTACAATCTTTTGAACTAAAGATTGGTTAAAAAATTCACAATGTTATTTTAAAGATGTACAACATCAAAGTGAGATTGTTAATTCTGGAAACTTCTATTAAATCTATATGTGATACCAAGAAGTAAAAAACTTACAATTTCCTTTTGCTTTTGTTAATGCCAATAAGCCCATCTGTGTTTTGCACCATGAATATTATTCTATGAAACTGCATGTGTTTTTATAAATAAGCATTAATCAGTTTTTAAGAGAAAAAAGCCTTAATTTTAAAAAATCATACCACTGAGACTTTTTCTAATTATTAATCAATTATTTATTATTATATTTATAAATAATAATTATTTATTATTATTATTAATTTATCTAATTATTAAAAATTTAATTGAGTCTCATAGTAGAGTTTATTTATTTTTTTATTTTTTTATTTTTTTTATTTTTTTATTAGTTGGAGGCTAATTACTTCACAACATTTCAGTGGGTTTTGTCATACATTGATATGAATCAGCCATAGATTTACACGTATTCCCCATCCCGATCCCCCCTCCCACCTCCCTCTCCACCCGATTCCTCTGGGTCTTCCCAGTGCACCAGGCCCGAGCACTTGTCTCATGCATCCCACCTGGGCTGGTGATCTGTTTCACCATAGATAGTATACATGCTGTTCTTTTGAAACATCCCACCCAATTATTAATTTATCTAATTATTAAAAATTTAATTGAGTCTCAAAGTAGAGTTTATAATTGATAACAAAAACAGACCAGATACTCATTGTACAACCTAGAAGGAATCTAACTGTATCTCAAAGCTAGCAGCCTAGCTTAAACATGTGCTTCACTTCATAAGTTTAAGAAATAAAACAAAAACAAAAAACAGAGAACTTGAAAGTAGAATTATTCTGAGGAGGAATAAAAAGATTGTATGGAATTCCCTTTGTCATTGAAGCATAGAGGTAGTGAAAAGAGTTTGAGTTTTTGAGTTAGACAGATTTATGTTCTAATTCCACTTCTGGCTGTTTTACCTTAGACTGGGCTTTCCCTGGTGGCTCAGACAGTGAAGAATCTGCCTGCAATGCAGGAGACCTTGGTTCAACCCCTGGGTCGAGAAGATCCCCTGGAGAAGGGAATGTCTACCCACTCCAGTATTCTTGCCTGGAGAATCCCATGGACAGAGAAGCCTGGCAGGCTACAGTCCATGGGGTCACAAAGAGTCAGGCACCACTGAGCAACTTACACTTACCTGCTCTGAGTGTCCTCATCTATGAATTGAGAGCAGCAGTGGCGTGACAAAACAAGGCTTAGAAATCATACACTAAGCACCCAGCACACGGCCAGCACTCAGTAAAGTCCTAGAAATACCATCATTACTCAACAAAGAAAAAGATGAAACTTATTTTTTTAAAACCCTCTGTATATCTGTTTCAATATAAAAAAAAAAAGAGAGAGAGAAGGGAACCCCAACTAGTGAGTGATCTTATGTCCGAAACTTGGTTCATATGACACAGTGAACCTTAGGAGAATTTTTTTCTCCCAACATAGGGAAAATCTTTAGCCACTAGTCATCTAATCCTCAGAGCAAGCTTTAGAAGGGAGGAGGCGGGGAGTAGAGGAGAAAGAGGAAAGAACGTTAGCAGATTTGGGATAGGGCTGCACAGACAGGATGGAAGTGAAGAAAAAAAATATGATGAAGGATTTTTACTCTTTGGCTTCTCTGTCCATGGGATTTCCCAGGCAAGAATACTGGAGTGGGTCACCATTTCCTTCTCCAGGGATTCTTCCCAATCCAGGGATTGAACCCTGGTCTCCTGCATTGGCAGGTGATTTCTTTACTACTGAGCCACCAGGGAAGCCCTTACAATGTTTTACCACATTCTTTGTCTGTCTCAAGACTATGGTTTTTCCAGTAGTCATGTATGGATGTGAGAGTTGGACTATAAAGAAAGCTGAGTGCTGAAAAATTGATGCTTTTGAATGGGGGTGTTGGAGAAGACTCTTGAGAGTCCTTTGGACTGCAAGGAGATCCAACCAGTCCATCCTAAAGGAGATCAGTCCTGGGTGTTCATTGGAAGGACTGATGCTGAAGCTGTAACTCCAATACTTTGGCCACCTCATGCAAAGAGCTGACTCATTGGAAAAGACCCTGATGCTGGGAAAGACTGAGGGCAGGAGGAGAAAGCGACGACAGAGGATGAGATGGTTGGATGGCATCATCAACTCAATGGACATGGGTTTGGGTAGACTCCAGCAGTTGGTGATGGACAGGGAGGCCTGGCGTGCTGCAGTTCATGGGGTCGCAAAGAGTTGGACACGACTGAGCAACTGAACTGAACTGAACTGAACTTGTTGCTTGAGAACACTGTGAGAAAACAGAAACATGTCTCCTTTATTTTGTGTTGGCCACAGTGCTCAGAATGGACTTTTTTTTTGGTTTAATTGGATTTTTTTAAACTATTTGGTGTTTCTTTTTTTTCTCTGTTGTAGCATATGGGATATAAGTTCCCCAACCAGGGATTAAACCTGCACCCCTGCATTGGAAGCATGGAGCTTTAACAACTGAACCACCAGCCAAGTAGGCAAGAACTTTTAAACACAGTGTTGTAAGTGCTGGGAGTGAGGGACAAAAGAATGAAGGGGTGAGGAAAGGGAACCAGAGAGAAAGGTGGAGAAAAGAAGTGGGTAATGAGCAAAAAGGTGGAAGATGAGAAGAAAGAAGGAAGAGGAAACAAAAAGTAGTTATTCTTTCAAACAATTCAGAGTAAAATTTGCCTCCATCTATGTTTTTGTGATTTTTTTTTACCCTTCCTTTACTTAATTACTATCTATTCTTTTACCTGAACTAATACTAAGAAAGCTTTGTGTAGTTGGGAGTAGAATTATCTGTAATAGTGTCAATGCTATGCCAGCTTCTGAGAGACTGCGGCTGGGATGGTAAGGCCAAGACGCCAGACAGCCATCCATCACCCACAGCCCTGTGATGGCTAACCCTTTCTTCTGACTCACACTGGCCAATCTATTTGCAGCCTGCTAAAGTCTAAGGCACAACCAAACCAATCTCTTTGTAATCCCTCTGAAAGCCTTTTCTGAGCTGCAACCTTTTCTGCTTTATCCACTGGTTTCTGAAATCTTGAATTCTTTCCTTTCAACTCCATTTAATAGCTAGCTGTGAAACCTGTCCCTGCTTCATAACTTTCCTCAAGTCCTTTGTCCTGGCTTCCTCACCTGTCACATCAACTTTCAGTTGAGTTCATCAGTTTTGATCATAGTGCTAAAGAGGCTAAGGCCAAAGGTTAAATACCAGAAAAAAAGCTTATAAATTCCTGCACTCACAAACTTTAAGGCATGAAAAGAACCTTAAACAATGACTTAGAACAACACTTTTATCTTATAGATGAGATCATTGAGGTCTGGAAAGATCAAGTTTTCATAGGAAAAATAACCAACTAAACATGGCCACAGAATGACCTTTAATCTTAGGCAATCATCTTGAAAATTCTTGTTTTCTTTCATTTCCAAAAGTCAGGCAAGAATGTGGATTACATCACATAATCATTACCCTCCTGCAGGAGGCCAGGAAACCTCAAAGCCTTTTGCGGTTCTTTTTAATTGCCAGTACCTTTCTCACTGAAGTATATGTCTTAATCCTCAACTCCAATTTGCATTTCTTTATTCTGTCAACTGAGGAGGAGAAGAGCCACAGAAGGATCTAGATAAGACAATGAGTGTAGTGGTGAGATGCAAGGATCCCAGAGACAAACAAGTTCAAGTTCCAGCTCTGAACAACCTCCTGGCACTCTTAGCTTGGGCAAATTTCTTCACTTCTCTATGCCTAGGCGTTGTAGTGAAAAACAGGGATAAAACCAGGTCCGCTTTGTAGAGTTTCTTTGAGGGTTGAATGAGTGACACCAACCCATCTTCCCCATTACCATCTAGGACCTTATTTGGGACACGCATCACCAGCCTAAACCCTCCCTTCTTCATAGTGACTTCCTTCCTGGGTGGGAGAAACCTGATCTCCTTTCCTGGTCAGGGCCTTCAACTGGAAACACCGTAGTCCATGAGGTCAGAGACGTTCTAATAATATTGAACCTCAAATGAAAAGAGTTAAGGATCTCAATCCTTTTGATTTTTAAAAGTTCCTTGGCACCTCACGTAAATATGTCTTCCCTCTTTCCACTCCACATACACCAACCAGCAACCCCTATCTACCAAGAGCATAGAGAGGGGTTGGCCAGACAATGGTCTGGCCAGATAAAATACTATTCTACCACCATCATACATCTGCATTTCATGTATTTGCTTCAACTTTATACTATACATTTCTTATAATATAAATTATAAGTATTTTATCATATTGTATACTCAATGCCATAATATTTTTCTTGATTATGATTTAAATATTTTCATATTGCTCCATAAACAAGTAAGCTTGTTGCTAAACATCCATGATTCTGAGAAAAGCCATTAACTAGTTCTTTCTAGAAAAAGAAGGTCCGGCCCAAGTTAACTTGATATCTCCAACAGCAAAAACATACTTTTGGGGGGACTGTAAGATGCAAATATTATATATAGACTAGATAAAAAAATAAGGCCCTATAGTTTAGCACAGGGAACTATATTCAATATCCTATAACAAACCATAATGAAAAAGAATATGTAAAAAAAGAAATATACTTTTAAATAGCAGTTTTCCCACTATAAAACATTCCCACATTTCTTCTCATTGTGCAACCCTACCAAAATGATAATAATATCATTTACTATGTAACTATTCTGTCCTAAGCACTTATGCAAGTGTTACTTCATTTATTCCTCATAATCTTAGTAGATCTGTAAGGTTATGCCCATTTTTAAAAAAACTTATTTCTTAATTGAAGGTTAATTGCTTTACAGAATTCTGTTGTTTTCTGTCAAACCTCAACATGAATCAGCCATAGGTATACATATATTCCCTCCCTTTGAACCTCCCTCCCAAATTCCCGTTGGCCATCTATTTTACATATGGTAATATAAGTTTCTGTGTTACTCTCTCCACACATCTCAGCCTCTCCTCCCCTCTCTCCACGTCCATAAGTTTATTCTCTATGTCTGTTTTTCTATTTATGCCCATTTTTAAAATAAGAAAATTGAGGTACAATGGATAAAGTATCCTTAAAAATGCCACTCAGCTAGCAGATGAAAGGGCTGGGATTCAAAACAAGTCTATGTGATTCTGCAACTCATGCCTAAATCATCTTAATTTACAGAACTCCGCACCAATGAAATGCATGGCAAATGGCTCAAAAGGCAACTGTGGCAGAAAGTTTTAAAGCTGAGACTGTTAAAGTCAGAGCTAGATGGTAGTTGAAGTGGTAAAAGTATATCTCATTCAGAAAGTTACAACAGAGGAAAAGAGATCTCAGTATGGGACTGGGCTCAGTTTCAGAAACAGCACGCACGAGTGGGGATTTATAGTCAAGGGTGGAGGTCAGTGGATGGAAGATTACAAGGGGATTATTTACAGGGGAAAGAGAGGATTTCTTTTTAATATATATTTTTATTTATTTATTTGGCTGTGCCAGGTTGTGGCATGTGGGATATAGTTCCCCGACCAGGGATCAAACCCAGGCCCCCTGCTTCGGGAGCACAGAGCCTTAGCCACTGGACCAACAGGGAAGTCCCAAGGGAAGATTTCTGTGTAAAGTGACTTGAAAGAATTCTTGCTGATGGCAGGCCAGGGTGATCAGATGTTACTTGAGAAATGCTGGGAAATGTGGAATTTTCTCAGATATCAAGGGTAGAGGGTTCTCTTTAAACCAATTTAGAAAGATTCTTGCTATAGCTGGGTGATGCTGGCCCAAAACAGACAGAAACCACAAGGTCAAGGTCTCAAGGACTTAAGAGCCTAACCAGGGTTTGGTCAAAGAGAGTCTTTATCAAGACTCAGTCAGTGACTGCTTAGTGGCAGAGAGGACTTAGAACAGAAGGTCAAGAAAGTCACGTGTAATGGGCCACACTTGCCAGCGTCTATGGGCTACAGGAGAAACTGGGCTGTTTGCTGCCTGCATTGTTAAGACACCTTGCTTTGTGCTCCCACAAACAATTCAGTCCAGTATCGGTGAGACCACAGAAGGGCAGAGTCCATGAAAACTTTCCACAAGATACACCATGTTCTAGTCTATATTAAATCTATTGAAAAGTTGAAAGACATGTATGGATTACAAAAAATTGTCAAGGTGACTTCAATTCAAAGCCACCATATTTTATAAGAAAATTTTAAGAAAAAAGATAGAAAAATGGTTAAAGAAGATTTGAGATAGATAGGTAGACCCTTGTCATGAGGAAGAAGGAAATCCTACTGTTTGCAACAACATAGACGGAACTTGAGAACATTATGCTAAGTAAGAAAAGTTAGAGAAAGACAAAAACTGTGTGATATCACTTATATGTGGAATGTAGAAAAGCCAAACTTACAGAAAAAGAGAATAGAATGGTTGCTGCCAGGGGCTGGGGGGTGGAGGGAAAAGGAGAGATGTTGTTCAAGTGTATAAACTTGCAACTAGTAGATAAGTAAGTCACAGAGATCTAATGCAGAGCATGGTGAATTATAATCAAACTCACTAAGAAACTAAATTTTAATTTAGTTTTAATTTAGATCGAGAAGCTAACTATCTCTACAATGGCAATCATGTTAGAATATACCAAGGTATCATATCAACATGCAATATACCTTAAATTTGCACAATGTTATCTGTCAAATATATTTCAATAAAAATATATTTCCAAATTGAAAAAAAGGTAATATACATGTTAAGCGTGTATATATTTATATGTAGATACAGATACGTAAATATATCTGTATTTATACAAATGTATACACAAACAATTTACCCTCCAGCAACATGGGTTTGAATGACATGGTCCACTTACATGTAGATGTTTTTCAATAATACGTACTACAGAACTACATGATCACTGGTTGGTTGAATATGCAGCTGCTGACCGCAGATACAGATGGCTGACATTAAAGTTGTACGTGAATTTTCAGTTGTGTGGAGGGTTGGCATTCCTAACCAACACATTGTTCAAAGGTCAACAGTAAACATGTGGTAAATATCTAAATGAGGAATGAGATGTTCGTCTGTGCACACATATCCTCCAAGGTTAAAAATCATCTGTAAAAATCAGAGAATCTATCCCTGATAGTTTGAAATGACAAATGCTTACCAATAGCATTAGAAATACTTGAACTCTGTATTGTTTATCTGGGTAATTACGACGGAGATCTGTTTTTTCTCAGGAAGCCACAGTTCTCAAGAGAAAGGTCTTCCCAGCAGTCAAAACGTTCTTTTCAATCTAGACTATAGACCCTGGAGCAGTGTTGGTGTCTTAAGGAAGATGCTGGTGGAGAAACCTTATCCAGAATCTGTATGGCATTTGGTCATAAGCGGTTGAGTTTCCTTTGGGGCACTCTGAACACTGAATTCTCTGCAGTTGGAACATGTGAGCCATCACAACAGGCAGCTGGAGTCAGAAAGAGGTGAAGGTGAAAGTCGCTCAGTCGTGTCCGACTCTTTGCAACCCCATGGACTACACAGTCCATGGAATTCTTCAGGCCAGAATGCTGGGTAGCCGTTCCCTTCTCCAGGGCATCTTCCCAATGCAGGGATCGAACACAGGTCTCCTGCATTGCAGGCGGGTTCTTTACCAACTGAGCCACAAGGGAAGCCCCAGGTCTCCCCCAGAATTCCAGCCTTTCCTTGCTCCCGTTTATAACACCAAACTTCCTTCGGGCTTCAGCCCAGCTTCATCCCTGGCTCCTGTCTCTTACCTTTGCTTTCTCTGACAAGGCTTAATGTTCTAGCCTGTGTCCACCCTTTGTTCCCATGAGCGTTAACTCTTGCTTTGAGCCAGCTCCATCTCTGCATGAAACTCCATCCTGGTCTTGCCTTTGTTCCCAGTTCCTCCCTATACTATCCTAAGTACCCAATTCTCCACTAAC
Source organism: Cervus canadensis (assembly GCF_019320065.1). Taxonomy (NCBI): domain Eukaryota; kingdom Metazoa; phylum Chordata; class Mammalia; order Artiodactyla; family Cervidae; genus Cervus; species Cervus canadensis. Next base: position 13,787,192 of record NC_057398.1, read on the forward strand.
CCCTCATCCCATTTATTCCTTCTCTAGGCCTTGGACTCATGCCGGCCCACAGTGATGTGGGCTCCAACTCTTGTCCAGCTATCTGTCCTGGCTCAGCTTCCCCCTTGCTGTGACAGTCAGAGTCACCAAGTTCCAAGCTGAGGCCCCAGCAGAGCCAAGGAACCATTCATCTTTTAAAATATTTCTTTCAAAAATATGTAAGTAAGTCCCAACAGCCTTGCCAGAGCCAAGGAGAATTCACATCTCAATAGCAACTCTCTAATCCTGTTCTCCATCTCACAGTGTAGACATACACACTCAGGGCACAATGAAAGGAAGTACTTTCCTTGGAAACCAAGAGGCTGACCTTGCATCCCCAATCTCAACCACTAATCCTAGGAGCCATAATGTCTTCAAAATTTTAATTGTACAGATTCACAATGAATGGAGAAGTTGTGACACTTGAGTTACACTAATGTGTCAAATGTGTCATATTCCCCTTACTAGAACTATAGAAGACTGAGCTAGAATTATTTGATTCCAATTTAATAAACAAAGCTGGTTTCCAAAAACTTAGTTCTACTGGAATGAAAGCATAAGTTAAAATAAAAAAAAATAATGTGATATGTCTAGTAACAGCAAACAATACCAGGAAAATGTGGAGATTTGTTTTTCCTTCATCATAAAATTAATAAAAGATTTGTAAAAAAAATTTAAACTATTCCACTGTAATACATAGTATTTCATATTTTTTCTTCATTTTTATCCTATATCTTTCTTATAACATGAATCATAAGTATTCGATATATTGTAGACCCACATATGGTTATTTATTAATACAACCTGTTTTTATAATGCTACATGGTCTTTATAACCAATATTTTAATGGTTGCAAAATATTACACAAACAGACCAAACTGTTTATTTTAACCCAACCATTTAGGCAATAAATTAGGTATATAAAGTTGTTGCAGTTTTTTCCTGTTTTTTAAGTTACTGCTGGTAATGTAAAACAGAAAAAAATATTTATAATGGTTGCTGACCCCAATTTTTGGCACAGAACTTCTCAAATCCTTGTAATATCCTAAGTGATATGAGCACTAAAAGAATCTTGGTACTCTTAATATTTGGCCTTTGACCCTGATTCCTGACACAAAGCTCATAAATCGCCTGGAATTTCCTGGGTGACAGGAGTGTCTTTTGTTCTAATGAGACAACATTTGGTGGGTTCCTGGGTAGCTACAGAATGGGGGCTGATCATTAAAAAGATCAAGTCATGATTAGAAGGTCGGAACTTTCAGCACCCGCTCCCCCTTCTCCAGACAATGGAGAGGGGCTGGAGACGGACTTAATGATCTTTCACACTGAGGTGATGAAGCCTCCATGAAAATCTCCAAAGTGTGGAGTTCAGAGAGCTTCTGGGTTAGTGAATACATCTACATGCTGGAAGGGTAGCACACCTCAACTCCATGGGGACAGAGGCTTCTGACCTCAGCAGCATTCCATGTTCTGTCCTATAGATCTCTTCATTTGGCGTTTCACTCAGAGCCTGAATTATATCCTTTAAAATAAATCAATAAATGTGTTTCTGTGAGCCATACTAGCAACTGATCAAACTCAAGAGAAGAGGGTCATGGGAATCTTGTTTTATAGATAATTGGTGAAGAGTCCAAGTGACAACCTGGGACTTGCAATGGGCATCTGAAGTTGGGGCAGGCTTGTGGGATTGAGCCTTTAGCTTGTGGGATCTGATGCTAACTCTGAGTAGATGGTGTCAGAATTAAATGGAATCGTAGGCCACCCAGTTAGTGTCATGGAGAACTGCCTGATGGATGGAAAACCCACACACTGGCTGTCAGAAGTATGGCAGTATGGCAGTGGTGTGAGAGTAAAGGGGAAATAGGATTTTTTTTTTAACTTATTGGAGTATAGTTGCTTCAAAACTATAGATCTGATAGACAGAGAGCCTGATGAACTATAGACAGAGGTTTGTGACATTGTACAGGAGACAGGGATCAAGACCATCCCCATGGAAAAGAAATGCAAAAAGGCAAAATGGCTGTCTGAGGAGGCCTTACAATAGCTGTGAAACAAAGAGAAGCAAAAAGCAAAGGAGAAAAGGAAAGATATTCCCATTTGAATGCAGAGTTCCAAAGAATAGCCAGGAGAGATAAGAAAGCCTTCCTCAGCGATCAATGCAAAGAAATAGAGGAAAACAACAGAATGGGAAAGACTAGAGATCCCTTCAAGAAAATTAGAGATACCAAGGGAACATTTCATGCAAAGATGTGCACAATAAAGGACAGAAATGGTATGGACCTAACAGAAGCAGAAGATATTAAGAAGAGGTGGCAGGAATACACAGAAGAACTGTACAAAAAAGATCTTCACGACCCAGATAATCACAATGGTGTGATCACTCACCTAGAGCCAGACATCCTGGAATGTGAAGCCAAGTGTGCCTTAGAAAGCATCACTATGAACAAAGCTAGTGGATGTGATGGAATTCCAGTTGAGCTATTTCAAATCCTGAAAGATGATGCTGTTAAAGTGCTGCACCCAATATGCCAGCAAATTTGGAAAACTCAGCAGTGGCCACAGGACTGGAAAAGGTCAGTTTTTATTCCAACCCCGAAGAAAGGCAATCCCAAAGAATGCTAAAACTACTACACAATTGCACTCATCTCACACGCTAGTAAGGTAATGCTCAAAATTCTCCAAGCCAGGCTTCAACAATACATGAACCGTGAAATTCCAGATGTTCAAGCTGGTTTTAGAAAAGGCAGAGGACCCAGGAATCAAATTGCCAATATCCACTGGATCATCAAAAAAGCAAGAGAGTTCCAGAAAAACATCTATTTCTGCTTTATTGACTATGCCAAAGCCTTCGACCCTGTGGATCAGAATAAACTGGAAAATTCTGAAGGAGATGGGAATACCAGACCACCTGACCTACCTCTTGAGAAACCTGTATGCAGGTCAGGAAGCAACAGTTAGAACTGGACAAGGAACAACAGACTGGTTCCAAATCGGGAAAGGAGTATGTCAAGGCTGTATATTGTCACCCTGCTTATTTAACTTATATGCAGAGTACATCATGAGAAACACTGGGCTGGAGGAAACACAAGCTGGAATCAAGATTACCGGGAGAAATATCAATAACCTCAGATATGCAGATGACACCACCCTTATGGCAGAAAGTGAAGAAGAACTAAAGAGCCTCTTGATGAAAGTGAAAGAGGAGAGTGAAAAAGTTGGCTTAAAGCTCAACATTCAGAAAACTAAGATCATGGCATCTGGTCCCATCACCTCATGGGAAATAGATGGGGAGACAGTGGAAACAGTGTCAGACTTTATTTTTTGGGGCTCCAAAATCACTGCAGATGGTGACTGCAGCCATGAAATTAAAAGACGCTTACTCCTTGGAAGGAAAGTTATGACCAACCTAGATAGCATATTAAAAAGCAGAGACATTACTTTGCCAACAAAGGTCCATCTGGTCAAGGCTATGGTTTTTCCAGTGGTCATGTATGGATGTGAGAGTTGGACTGTGAAGAAAGCTGAGCACTGAAAAATTGATGCTTTTGAACTGTGGTGTTGGAGAAGACTCTTGAGAGTCCCTTGGACTGCAAGGAGATCCAACCAGTCCATCCTAAAGGAGATCAGTCCTGGGTGTTCATTGGAGGACTGATGCTGAAGCTGAAACTCCAATACTTTGGCCACCTCATGCGAAGAGTTGACTCATTGGAAAAGACCCTGATGCTGGGAGGGATTGGGGGCAGGAGAAGGGGACGACAGAGGATGAGATGGCTGGATGGCATCACCAACTCGATGGGCATGAGTTTGAGTAAACTCCGGCAGTTGGTGATGGACAGGGAGGGCTGGGGTGCTGTGATTCATGGGGTTGCAAAGAGTCGGACACGACTGAGCGACTGAACTGAACTGAACTGCTTCACAGTGCTGCATCAGTCGCTGCTTACAGGGAAGTGAATCAGCCACAAGCACACACGTATCCCCTCCCTCTGGACTTCCTTCCATCTGGGTCACACAGAGCACTGAGCAGGGCTCCCTGTGCGACACAGCGGGCTCTCACTAGTTATATATTCCACACTCAGCAGCAGGACTGACCTGTATACAGGAGTGTTTTTTTCCAACTCAGTTAGTAATACCTTTATGCCACTTTTCAACATTTATAATACTGTCTTAGACTACAGTTCCAGAAATGGATTTATGATAAAGGATAATAAAAGAGGATATAAATATTTTATGGTTCTTGATCTGTATTGTTAAATTTATTTTAAAATAAAACTTAACCAATTGGCAGGAAAAGGCTTGATTTTATTCAGCTCTAGTCAAAATGAAACATTGCCATTTTAAAATTATTTTTTATTTAGTTAACTCAATTTTTATTTTAACTCAGCTTTCTTTGATTTGTACAGAGAATTTTTTAAATCCATATTTACTTATTTTTCTATGAAGTACCTTGAGCTCCTTGGGTACAGAAACTATATCTTTTGGTTTATAATATTCTTTGTATAATATACAAGAAAGAGAACAAGATTTGGAGCCTGAAAGGCCTGGGTTCAAGTATCTAATTTTTTACTTACTTGACTGTCACTGTGACCTAGGACAACTTCTCCTCTCAGAGTCAATGTTTTCTACTGTAAAATGGGATTATCAGTTCTACTTCATGGCGAGTCCACATAAAATGACTGGCATATTCCAGGAGTCTAATATACATTCATTCTTCCAACACATTATATATAAGGAGCTCTATATATTTTGATGAATAAATAAACTCATGCTTTTCTCACTTAATGGTTGAATTGTTAATCTTGTCTATTTGAGTATATTTTATATTATTCACTGCATATAGTTTACCTACTAATATTTTAAAGAGTGTCACTACTTTGATCTACAAATGTTTGGGCTGTGTTTTATGAGGTCAAATCTCTTTTTGTAGTTCCTTCTATTAGGGTGGGGATATTTGGCACAACAAATATGTGAGGCAAAGTCACCACAAGAAGCAAGCACACAAACATGTTATGTCCAATTATCTGTTATCTATAGCTCCCAAGGACATTGCCATTGTTGGAAACCTTTTCAAAAAGTCTTTATTGGAATTTCTGCCAAGAATGACCTTTGGTCCTTCTGTGAGAGCGTATGTATACACAACCAAAAGCCATTTTAAAAAAAATATTCCTATGGGTTCAGAGGGGTATCAACATGAAGAGTTCCAACTTTGATTTTAAAAATAAATAGGTGCCACCATTATAAGATGAAAGAGTTTCTTTTCTGTGGTTCATAAAGTAGTGTCTGGAAGCAATTCTAAAAGAAGAAACTACGAAATTATTTTGAAAGAATATAGACCGAGGTTATAATTGATCCTTGGATATAATTTGAAAGAATATAGACTGAGGATATAATCAACCAATGGGAAAACTTTAAAAAGCAGCATATATAATTCTGAATGTTTGCTACTAAAGACAGTGGTGTTTTTACTTTATATTAAGTAACAACTTGTAGATCCTGCATTGAAAATTTTTGCACTGAAAACATCTGTCAATACATCAATAAAATATTTCTAAATTATTTGTTAAGTACTCATTATGCCATCTGGGACCTACTTCAAGGGACAAGAGATATGTATTGCCAAGAGAGTGAATTATGTCATTAATCAGATAGTCAAATAACTAATCAGGAAACAATAATAGACATAGTTACACACATACATCCAAGGAACTGAGCCTAAAAGTATAAAATAGAGGAGATATAATATAGTACTAGCATCTGTTAAAAAGTAAAAACCAAGATAGGGATGAAAAACAGCAAAGAATTTCAGTTAATAATATGCTTTGTATGAATTAGCAATGTGGCCACCAAAGCAGCAGCTAAGGCCATATTAGCCAGCATTAATGGGAGTATATATAGTACCGAGAAGCAAGAAACTCTAGTCTGATTCACCTTGAACCACAGCAGAGCTCATTAAAGAGAACTATAAATAAATAGGATTGTGTTCAGCAGTGTGCAAGCAAGACAGGAGCAGTAGTAGTGTTAGTCACTTAGCTGTGCCTGACTCTGTGACCCCATGGACTGTAGCCCGCCAGGCTCCTCTGTCCTGGAATTCTCCAGGCAAGAATAGTAGAGTGGGTAGCCATTCCCTTCTCCAGGGGATCCTCCCAACCCAGGGATTGAACTCGGGTCCCCTGCATTGCAGACAGATTCTTTAAAAATCTGAGCCACCAGGGAAGCTCAAACAAGACAGTAAAGGGACTCAAAAGTCAAGCCACTTTAGCCTGGATAAGAGAGGAGCAGAGAGAGGCAAATGACAGTAATATTGAGATATTTTAAAGATTGTCATGTGGAAAGGAAATCCGATTTCGTCCCCATAATCCAGGAAGGTAAATATGAGTGATGAGTAGAAGTTGTCAGATTTAGATTTCAGACCAATATAAATCAGTTTTCCAAATATGCTCTGCAAGTTATGAGTGCCTCATCACTTAAAGGTATTCAAACACGTTCAATAGGCATTCAAATATTGAATCACTTCTATTAGCTAGCATCTCCTTCCAGCGACTAACACTGGTTAAACTAGTGCTTCTCAAACCAGAGTAACAGAATCCCCTGGGTGACTTGTTAAGGAGATTCAGGACCTGACCTCAGAGTTTGATTCAGCAAAGAGACCTGAGAATTAGCATTTTTAACAACTTCCCATTTGATACTGCTGGGTGGGAGACCACCCTGAGAACTACTGAATTAAATAGACACTTGGATACCTTAGAAATTCTAGCCTGATATGATGACTCAGATGAGGTGACTTTTCTTTCAGTCCTACAGCAAGTATAAGACATTCAACGATAACTTATGTGACAAATTACAAGAGGAGTCATAAAGGAAAGAGGAGGAAGAATGTTCCAAGCCAAGAACAACCTGAGCAAAGTAAAAGTGTTGAAGTTGGTGAGATAAATTTTTGCGTATGAACTGATTATTTTTCCCCCAGTGTTTCATTCTCCTCTACCCACGTCCCCTTCACCTTTTCCCTCATTCAGAGAGCAGGGCTGCTCTGTGTGTCTTGCCTTGGAAAAAGTAGGCAGTGACAAACAGAAAGGAATTTTCTTGCCGTTTTTTAACTTTAAAAAGTTCAGATTCTTCTCTGGGTCCCATGGCTAAGACCCTGCGCTCCCAGTGCTGAAGGCGCGGGTTCAATCCCTGGTCAGGGATCTAGATCCTACGTGCCCCAGCTGAGAGTCCTGCGTGCCGCAATGAAGACTCAAGGTCCTGCACACTGCAACTAAGACCTGGCACAGTCAAATAAATTAATTTTTTTTTAAAGTTTGGGCTCTTAGGAGAGGAGAAAGGACTCAAGCCATGGAGAAAAGAATTAGAATGCTAGATTATTATTTTCCAGGCTCAGAGGAAGGAGAGAGGTGAGGAAATACTGGACAGAGGACTTCAAGGAAATATGGACTCCCTATTTGATACCTTGGCTCACCTTAAATCCCTGGGACTTTTACATAAGAAAACCTCGATTTTACTGAAAATGAGTTTGATAACTCACCAGAAAAATGGCTTGAAATGGAAGTTAAGTTGTTAGAAAAAGTCACATTATTGGCATGCCTCATGTCCCAAGATAAATACCTGCCATAGGAATACAATGCATGCTTGGAATGAAGAGCAGGCTAGCCTGACTGGGGAGAATGAGTTGGAAAGAGAATGAGAAATTAGGTCAGGTGAGCAAGGTGAAAAGAGAAGGCAGTGGACTTTGAATGATGGAAAGGAGCTTTGATTTTAAAGCAGTGAGTTAAGCTTTTGTGCTTGAAGCCAAACTGTTTGGCCTCTAGGGTCACCTTGAAGCCTGCTCAGACTTCTAGGGCCCCATCCTCAACCTTCTTTACAACTTAAGGAGAAGCTGGCACTTTTAGCATTCTTCACTGGGGCACCAACAAACCATCCTCAGAAAGACTCTTCGCTGACATTTAAACTGAAACAAAGATCTGATCTCAACTCTACCATTCAAGGACTAACCTTTCATTTTGAAACCTGGTAATGCTTCCCTGATGTGTTACAGAATTATTTCAGTCAACTATTACCTAGTCATATTCATAAAAGTTAGTTATAAATTAGCCTACATATTTTTAAGTGGATGATCTTTTGGTTGACGACAGATGAATTTTATAGAGGGGTGATCTCACTGGAAATAAATGAATCTTATCTTCAAACAAACAACATGTATTATTTTTGTATTTTCAAGGGAGTTTTCCCAATCATCAGCTGGGTAATTCTCTAAACTATCCCAAGGATTTATTTGGATATTGGGTGGAAAAAATTCAGTTCTTTGAACTTAGTTTTCCACATGTACATACAAATACAAGTGTTTAAACTCAACAACAACAAAAAAAGGCAAGCAATCTGCTTTAAGTATGGCCAATGACTTGACCAGAAAGAAGACATACAAATGCCCAATAAGTTCATGGAAAGATGCTCAACATCATTAGTTATTAAGGAAAAAAAAATTAAAACCACATTGAGATACCATCTTACCTCCACTAAGATGGCTACTATCCAAAAATAAAGAAAATAACAAGTGTTGGAAAGGATGTATAGAAACTGGAACCCACTGTGATCTTAGTGAGAATGTAAAATTGTGCAACCAGTATAGATAATAGCGGAGCAATTCATCAAAAATAATTAGAAGTAGAATTGATACGATCCAGCAATTCTACTTTGGAGTATATATCCAAAATAATTGAAACCAGCAACTTGACTAGGTTTTTGTATACTCATGTTCATAGCAGTATTATTCACAATAGCCAAAATGTGGAAGTAACTCTTGTTCATCAATAGATGAATAAATAACCAAAATGTAGAACATATATACATACAATGGAATAGTATCCAGTCTTTAAAAGGAGGGAAATTCTGACACATGCTACCACATAGATGAACCTTAAGAACATTGTGCCAATTAAAATATGCCAGTCACAAAAGGGCAAATATTATATGATTTCATTCATATGAATTATTAGAGCAGTCAAATTTAGAGACAGAAGGTAGAATGGTGATTACCAGGGGCTGAAGACAGGATGAAAATTTCTGGAGATGGACACGTCAATGGCTGCACAACAGTGTGAAGGTATTTTATGCCACTGAACTGTACACCTAAAAATGATTAAGATGTTAAAACACACACACATTTTTATTGCCAACTGTTTTGTTAGTGAGGTTGAGTATGCTTGTAATATGCATTTTGACTTTAGGGTGGTTAGATTTTTGCTTATTTTTTAATTGAAATTGCCATTTTGTTATTAATTTTTGAGATGCAATTATATAATAAGAGAAAGTGCATTATCATATTTAAAAAGTAAGTGCTTAATTTAGATGCTATTGTAGGCGGAGATTACTGAAAAAAATTGCAGACATTTACCAAAGGATTGCATCCCAAAATGTGAAGTAGACTTTACCAAAAGTCAAAATTTAGGAGTTCTAAAATCAGAGATCTTCAGTTTAAAAATCAGAGATTATCTTTCTTGCCTCTGGTTGTAATTTGGTATCATTTTATAAAGTGCTGGTTGATCTTGAAAGTGCTACATTTTATGGGTTTTTTCCCTAACAATGAGAAAACAATATTAACAGATTAATTATTCCACCAATGCAGACGTGTAAGAGTGGCTTGTTTTATAGGATATTGGGTGAGGTGACTTCCATCTTACGACGCGGATCCTATAACTAGTATCTACTTCATAAAAATGACTTTATATTTTGCCTTCCCTTCTGTGTATGGAACATTTATTTGGTTTCCTGAAAGGAAGCTAAAACTGTTATTCTGAGAATTGCTGCCCATTTGCTTGGCAATCGTAAAGAGGTAGGAAGGATGAAGGAGAGAGAGAGAGGGAGGGTTGGAGGAAGGCAAGCTCAAATAAGACTTAAACAGGATAAATAACTGGAAAAGGTCCATCTCAACAATTTTGACTTAAATACTGAACTTTTAAAAGAATACAGAACATTTGTATAGGAGCTAGAAGTTAGGGTCTGTGCAGTAAGAAGGTAAAGAGTTTAGGAGCTGGCAATGTAAGGCTCAGAAAAACAGTGGCCTTTCCATGTTCCTGAAATAAATTGCAAGCCAAACCGGATTCTTGACCGTGTACTTTAAGCCAAGTAAAGCATGGCAGTGTACTTGGAGTCTTGCACCCTGTGTGGACCTCTGGCAAGGCCAGGGCACAGCACTTTCCCCCAAATGATCTTAGATTCATAGGAGTGACCCATGCAACCTTCTGTCAACAAACAGAGCTGTGAAAATAGCTTGGCCTTTATGTCCACTGGCCCACGTCCTCGAAAAAGTCAACGTGGAACTGAAAGCAAACAAGCTGTATGCCAAAAAAATTAAGTAACAGACTTTTGACACACTTCATGACTTTCCATATTCCGAGGGTTTTCAAGAGAGGAATCTATCCTTGTTCACAAAATGACTGTTCATTGTTTTCCAACAATACAAGATCATTTAAAAGATATGTTCATTTAATGGAATATTTATAATCTTTAATACATGTAATGACACAGAAAGATTTTTGATATATTGTCAAGTGAAAAACAATTGTGACAAATCAGTGGAAATTGTTGATTGTATCTTTTTGAAAAGGTGACACTATGACTCTCATAATATAAAATATACATTTGTCGAAGGTTTTTATTTAACTTATTATTATTGAATAAGGACACTAGGCAAGTGTTTCAACCAATTCAGTGGAGAAATTAGAGAACCACACATTTATACGGGGTGAATGAACACAGAAATAAATTTATAAATAGACACAAAACTGGCTTTTCCCAAAGTGATGGATAGTGGGGGTGAGAGTGGTCTTCTCCATTGTACAGAAATCATTTGTGAGTCTACAGAGAAGAATTAGCTGTGTTTGCAACAATTTGTCAGTTATCTGACAACTATAGGGTTGAAAAATATCCTAATCAAAGACAAAGGTTCATATAGCAGTGTTTCTCAATACTTTTCATTATTATTTTCCTAAGACACTTAAGACATTTATTACCTAACCCTTATCTCTTCCAAATTAAATGCTGAAGAATAAGATTTTGTTTGTAGAGCTAAATATTGGAGGGTCACAAACCATAGTAAAAGCTGAGAGGCTTTGTTTTTGCTTTTACCACCCGAAAGAATCAGTATTTGCCCCCTTTGGGGCAATTAAATATCATGATCCAGGACAGACAATCCCCAGAGGCGCCAAGATTTGAAAGGATATTTAGTAATATCCTTAGGATGTCATTTTTTTTTTTTACTTTTTCTTTTGTATTGGGGTATATCTGATTAACAGTGTTAAGATAGTTTCAGGGGAATAGCAAAGAGATTCAGCCAAACATATACATGTATCCATTCTCCCCCAAATTTCCCTCCCACTTTAGGATGTCATTTTTAAAAACCAGTGTATATATGTTATGGGCTTCCCAGTTGGCCCTAGTGATAAAGAATCCACCTGCCAATGCAGGAGATATAGGAGAGGCAGGATCCATCCCTGAGTAAGAAAGGTTCCAGGAGAAGGGAATGGCAATCCACTCTAGTATTCTTGCCTGAAAAATTCCATGGACAGAGGAGCCTGGCGGGCTACAGTTCATGGGGAGTAGAGAGTCGGACACGACTGAGTGATTAAGCACATATATATGTTACACATATATTACCTTACATATTACATATGGACTTAAAGGATGGTGTATACAGAAGTCAGCAAACTATAGCCTGCAGGCCAAACCCAGCCAGCCTGTTTCTGTAAATAAAGTTTGACTGGAACACAGCCACACACATTTTCTACGATAGTCTTATTTTCTATTGCCTACAGTTGCTTTCACACCACAACAGCAGAGTTGAGCAGTTGAGACAGATCACAAGGCCCAAGATGCCTCGAATATTTACTATTTGTCTGTTTACAGAAAATGTTTACTGCCCTTTGGGTCACACTAAGCTGCTGATAGTAATTATCTCTGCTTAGCAGGATAATAAGAGTTTTCTTTCACAGAAATCTATATTTCTTATAAATGTTTTACTTACTGATGGAATAAAACTTTAAAAAATGTACTACATATCAATTGTGTACAAAGTACTCAAACAAAAGTAGAAGGCGTGGTTCTCACCTTTGAAAAAGCTTCTAATCTACTGGAGAAACAATGTGGTCCTACCCATTACACAGGGAACTATAACCAATCTCCTGGGATAAACTATCATGGAAGAGAATATTTTTTAAAAGAATGCAGATGTGGGTAAAAGAGTCACTTTGCTGTACAGCAGATTAGCACAACATTGTAAATCAACTACACTTAAGTTTTTAAAAAGCTGTTAATCTAATGTTGCTGAGATAAACTGATGGGTTTTCTACTAAAATAAGCTAAAAATAGAAGTAGATAGGGATAGCTATAGGGGAAAAAGGTAATATTAATAAATATGAATTGGGTCAATGTAAATTTTTAAGTTAGATTTTGACCTTCAGAGCCTTAATTATTAAAGGCAAAGCAGATTTAATAGTTCACTGTGACTGAGGTATTTACTTCAAATCATTATAAAAATAAAAGTACGTGCTTGCTATAAATCTCTGGAGAACATTATCTCTCCACTGATTGTATTTTCAATTGGAGGATAAGATACCAAGGGAATATTTCATGCAAAGATGGGCACAATAAAGGACAGAAATGGTATGGACCTAACAGAAACAGAATATATTAAGAAGAGGTGACAACAATACACAGAAGAACTAAACAAAAAAGATCTTCATGACCCAGATAACCATAATGTGATCACTCACCTAGAGCCAGACATCCAGAAATGCGAAGTCAAGTGGGCCTTAGGAAGCATCACTGCAAACAAAGCTAGTGGAGGTGATGGAATTCCAGTTGAGCTATTTCAAATCCTAAAAGATGATGCTGTGAAAGTGCTGCACTCAATATGCCAGCAAATTTGGAAAACTCAGCAGTGGCCACAGGACTGGAAAATGTCAGTTTTCATTCCAATCTCAAAGAAAGGTAATGCCAAAGAATGCTCAAACTACCACACAATTGCACTCATCTCACATGCTAGCAAAGTAATACTCATAATTCTCCAAGCTAGGCTTCAACAGTATGTTAACCAAGAACTTGCAGATGTTCAAGCTGGATTTAGAAAAGGCAGAGAAACCACAGATCCAATTGCCAACATCCATTGGATCATAGAAAAAGCAAGAGAATTCCAGAAAACCATCTACTTCTGCTTCATTCAATTCTAAAGCCTTTGACTGTGTGGATCACAATAAACTGTGGAAAATTCTTAAAGAGATGAGAATAACAGACCACCTTACCTGCCTCCTGAGAAATCCATATGCAGGTCAAGAAGAAACAGTTAGAAACAAACATGGAAAAACGGACTGGTTCCAAATAGGAAAAGGAGTACATCAAGGCTGTATATTGTCACCCTGCTTATTTAACTTGAATGCAGAGTACATCATGAGAAACACTAGGCTGGATGAAGCACAAGCTGGAATCAAGATTGCAGGGAGACATATCAATAACCTCAGATATGCAGATGACACCACCCTTATGGCTGCAAGCGGAGGAACCAAAGAGCCTCTTGATCAAAGTGAAAGAGGAGAGTGAAAAAGCTGGCTTAAAACTCAATATTCAAAAAACAAAGGTCATGGTATCTGGTCCCATCACTTTATAGCAAATAGATGGGGAAACAATGGAAACAATGAGAGACTTTGTTTTCTCAGGCTCCAAAATCACTGCAAATAATGACTGCAACCATGAAATTAAAAGACTCTTGTTCCTTGGAAGAAATGTTATGGCTAACCTAGTCAGCATATTAAAAAGCAGAGACATTACTTTGCCAACATAGGTCCATCTAGCCAAAGCTATGGTTTTTCCAATAGTCATGTATGGATGTGAGAGTTGGACCATAAAGAAAACTGAGTGCCAAAGAACTGATGCTTTTGAACTGTGGTTTTGGAGAAGACTCTTGAGAGTGCCTTGGACTACAAGGAGATCCAACCAGTCCATCCTAAAGGAAATCAGTCCTGAATATTCATTGGAAGGACTGATGCTGAAGCTGAGGCTCCTATATTTTGGCCACCTTGATGAGAAGGACTCACTCATTAGAAAAGACTCTGATGCTGGGAAAGATTGAGGGCAGGAGGAGAAGGGGATGACAGAGGATGAGATGGTTGGATGGCATCACTGACTCGATAGACATGAGTCTGAGCAAGCTCCGGGAGCTGGTGATGGACAAGGAAGCCTGGCATGCTGCAGTGCATGGGGTTGCAGAGTCGGACACGACTGAGTGACTGAACTGAACTAAATTACTTTACAATGTTGTGTTGGTTTCTGCTGTCCAGCAGTATGAATCAGCTCTAGGTATACATACGCCGCCTCCCTCTTAAGCCTCCCTCCCACGCCCACCCCCAGCCCCAGCCCTCTAGGTCAGCACAGAGCACCGAGCTGAACTCCCTGTGCCATGCGGCAGCTTCCCACTTGCTCTCTGTGTTACAGTTGATAGTGTATGTATGTCAACGCTACTCTTGTCAGTTTTTCCCACGCTCTTCTTCCCCCACTGTGTCCTTAAGTTTGTTCTCTATGTCAGTGTCTCTATTTCTGCCCTGCAAATAAGTTCACTGAAGTCATGAAATTCAAAGTTATCTTAAAAGCCACTGTGAGAAGATATATGATGTTTCAGAACTCAAACTGCCCTGATTCACATCAATCTCTAATCTTTTCCTATCAAAGTTTCAAGATACTGTAACTTACCAGAGCACCCCAAGGGAATGTGTGCCATTCCATTCAGTCCATTCTTTCCAGGTTCCAGAAACTTTCTCAGAGACCTTATCCTTGAAGGGATCTCTTTAATACTTGAATGATATCTTAGTTCCCTTAGAAGCTATTCTTGGTAATATAGGACTCTTTAATACCTAAAGCCGTTAAGAGCCCCCCCAAATGATTTTTCTCACTGCTCAATTCTAAGAATTTGAGAATAGGGCCCCTCTAATCCAGTATGCTTATAGAACAAGAATTTTACTTACTGGCAAGATAAATAGGTAGGTAAATCCAGAAGTCTTTGGGGGGAAATAATTTTTTTGGCTCAAAACTTTCTAGGAAGTAGCTCTTAAGATCACTAGTATTAAATCTAAATTAATTCAAAATCATTTGAACCCCTAACATAGTAGCCTTTTCTAATCAAGTTGTCGTGATACACTAACATGTTCAATGAACTGTGAGGTGTGTTTCCAGCAATCTATCACTGATAAAGGTTAAAGTACTAAAGTTTGCAAATTATTCACTTTTTCAGAAATTAAAACTGATGCAAGGTGACCTCAATAACAACCACTTTCAGTCACCTGCCTTCTAATCCATGTTACTATATGGGCAAGAAAGAAGACATTGAGGCCAATGACATGGGCATTCCCATCGGAGGTGTCTGGCTTATGAACAGTGTCTGTCATTTGTAGCATGGTGCAAAAATGGGACTTAAACTTGTAGTTGAAAAGAGAGAATCAATGGGGAAAAAGAAAAAAAGGAGAAGGAGGAGGAGGACCAAAGGAAGTGGGAAAGGAGAAGAGAAATAATTTGAGGAATAGGAAAGAAGGAGTAGAGTTCAAAAGAAACAAAGAATAATCAGAGAACAGGAGGGCAGCCTCATGGAAATCAAGAGGGCAAAGTCTCAAAAAAGGGGGTGTGATAGGCAGTGTCATTTGCTGCTGATAAATTAGATTACTGGTGATGGTGAGGCAATGAAATGTCCCTGAAAGCCTCAGTAAGGGCAGAAAACGAACATTAAAGCCTGAACAGAAGAAAAAGAGAGGAAATAGAATATCTAGATGCTACTTATTGATGTTTGACCCTGCTGGGAAAGAGAAAGATAGGTTGGTAGGGCCCTGGGTAGAGCCCAGCACTTCTAAGGATTGGAGAGACCTGAACTTGTGTGTGGGCTTCCTGGTGGCTCAGCAGTAAAGAATCCACCAGCAGTGCAGGAGATGCCAGTTTGATCCCTGGCATCAAACTGGGTCAGGAAGATCCCCTGGAGGAGGGCATGGCAATCCACTCCAATATCCTTGCCTAAAGAAATCCTACAGACAGAGGAGCCTGGCAGGCTATATTCCATGGGGTTGCAGAGTTGGACATGACTGAAGTGACTTAGCACACACATATGAACACGTGCATGGGCTCCAAACCATAAAGAGGAAGCAGTTGAAAATGTCAGAGAGAGAGGAAATAATCAATACAAGTAGGTTCTATTCCTAAAAAGGACAATGTGGGCAGAATCATGACTTAGGATTGGTTTTGGGCAGGAAGAGGCATTCTCTTCCTCATAAACCAGAGGAGAGGAGGTGAGAGGGAGTGCATGTGAAGGTCAGCAAAATGTGGACAGAAAGCCAAAAGGCTTCACACCCTGCTTTCCCAGCCCTGCTTTCTCCTTACAGGAGGGTCACAATCATCCGCTGAGAGGGGAGGGGTCGGGGTGCACCATGATGGCTGTTGTAGAAAATGCTGGAGGACAATGAAAGGAAACAGGTAAAATCATTGCTCAGCGGGGCCTGAGGCTGTGAGGGGAGAAGCTGGAAAAAAGTGGATCGCAGGCACAGCCTTAGGGAATGCACACATTTTCCAGAAGAAAGGAAGCAGGAACCAGCAAAGACATAGAGAAGGCTTTGCCACAGAAGTGGGAAGAAAATAATATTGCCACAGAAGCCACAGTGAGGAACATTTAAAACACAAGACAGAGAAATGATGAAGTTGACCCACAGAATCTAAAATGACAAAGAGCTTTGGACAATAAGTACCAGAAAAATACACTGGATTCAGCACTGAGAAAGTCATTTGTAACTAAGAGCTTTTCTATAAAGATAAAGACTAAACAGATTTCACAGAGTGGTAGTAAGGAGGTGAAGGCTATCATGGCAACATCTTTGTTACATTTTTAAGAATTTTAGAAATTAATAAAGGGCTCTCCTGGTGATCTACTGGTTAGGAATCCATCTTGCAATGCAGGGACACTGGTTCGATCCCTGGTCCAGGAGCCGCCCCACATGCCTCGGGGCAGCTAAGCCTGTGAGCCCCAACTATTGATTCCATGCTCTAGAGCCTGTGCTTTACAAGAGAAGCCACCCCAATGAGAAGTCCACGCCCTGCAACTAGAGAGTAGCTCCTGTTCACCACAACCAGAGAAAGCCAGCGTGCATCAATGAAGACCCAGCACAGCCAAAAATAAATTTTTTAAAAATTACTTAAAAGAAGAAATTGATAAGGTGTGAGATAAGAAGTAACAGTTTGAGGAGATGGTAGTGTTGGGGTATTTATATATGAGAGAAAACTGAACATGTATGTTTGTGTGTGTGTGTGTGTGTTGGGTGGCATTGTAGCTGAACAGTTCAACTATCTTATAGGATTACTGTAGGAATGAAATAAAGCACTGTTTGAACTGAAAAGTACCATGTTAAGATTAGATATTCTTTTCATCATACACAAATTCTCAGTTTTTTAATGTGAGAAACATTATTCTTATATTTCCTGCTTTTCAAAATTCCATTAGTCTTTTATACGAATGCAGTAATGAATCAATAAGCTCTATCTTCAGGCTTCTCTCTTTGTAGCCCTAAAATTCTCAACAGCCCTGAAAGATGAACTCTCTGGACAGTTTGAAACCAGCAGTTGCCATCACAGAAGCTGAACAGAGGAAAATGGGGAAATTGTGTTAAGCTGATTTCTGTGGTTTTTAAACACCTGCAGATTATGGGAACAAAATACTGACCTTGGGGATTCGCTTGACTTTCCCTTTCTGCATTAGGATCTGTTGTTCATTTAGTGAAACACATTTCTGCTGGGCAAGACCAGGGTAAGGCTTAGGTCAAGTTATAAGCCCAAGTTTTTTATCACACTCTGACAGCAGGAAAAATCACGTCTGGAAAATGTCATTATCAGGAAAAAACAGTGTGTTTTGCTTTGAGCTCTTTGGCTTGAGGTTTTCTTCATATTTTAAAAACCACCGAGGAGTAAAAAAGCTTGTAGCTAATAGCCAGTAAAGCAATTACACTATGGAGAGGCCAAAACCATTTAAATCCATTAATTAGAAGGATTGCATTACCCTCTATGATTTTGCCCCAACATTTTTGTAAGAGCAGATTCTCAAATTCTTGATCTGAAATCACTGGGCCTTCAGAACAGGGCAATCATCCTATTTTGCTGCTGGTTTAAATATTTGGGAGCAAGTAAGTGGACTTAGCTGAATTGCAATTTCTTCATATATAAAACATAGATAGTAAGAATTATCTCATAAATCTGAACATTCACACTCTTCTTGGGCACAGCAGGCAATGACACTTTACCCTCATCTCCATAGAGCTTTGTATATTCAAAAAGCAGTATTACTAAAATAGCGTTTCCATCTCTTAAGCCTTGGAAAACCCAGGTACTTTAGCTGCGGATTTGAAACAGAGAAATCTATGGAAAATCTGCAATTACAAATGGGATACACAACAGAGTCATTAATATTTGTCACTTGAGGTGAAAGTGGGGACAAGGTAGGAGTTGGAAGATTTGAACATTATTTCAATGCACATGTCATTACCCTGAAAATGTGTTATAAGCATTTGAAGGGTTTCTCCAAATATTTTTAAATAAATTTAAATAGTCCATATTCAAAGTACTATTTTTGGTACAAATTAATATATAGCTGGTTAAGTCTACATTTTAGGAAACGTAAATGAAGATGACTTTATATAAACCTGTATTAGTTTGTGAGGCAGCCTCAAATTGGAAAGCTTTTATAAAACTATCAAATGGAACACTTGGCTATCATGTATTTCTTCACATCTAATGAATTTCCTGGGCTGTCACCAAGAAGTCTGGTCTGTGGGAAAAGATGCTTAGTAAGGAACAAGGACAATCATTTATGCCAGTCTTACATAAAAATCACATTGGTAGCCAGTCTTCCAAGCCTGCCCTGTCACATGCTTCTGTCTGCTAAAGACAGGAATGGTGCAGTAAGCTGCTGGAAGAGGAATGAGTCACGGGCAAGCCCTGCCACCCGCGTTATCCTTAAGGTAAACGCATGTCATGCGACAAGGCCACAGAGGCCGAAAATAGTCTGAGCCTGTCACTTAGCGCCCAAAATAATTACTCAAGAAATAGCTCTCTCTAAAGGGACAAATTACCCATCAGCATAAAATGACACTGTCATGAGATTGCTGGATAATGTCTTTTTAAAAAAATTTCCTGGTGATCACCCTGTCAAGAAAATTATAAATTAAAATTACATCAGCTAAAGGAAGCCAAGAAGTGATTTCTAAAATCTCTTCTCAGTTCTAGTCTAGCTTTGAAGTCACTATGCAGAAAGACCATAGCAGGAGCTGGTCAAGAGAATCCATGGGAACCAACTGCCAGGAAAACCAAAAAACAAGGACAGCAAGTCTTCTGCATACAAACAAGCTCCATTCTGAGAGCGTGTTTGTAAATCCAATTTGTTCATAAGTCCAACAAAGTCAGCCTAGGTACCCAACTGACAAAGTGGGCTATATGGTACTATACTGTAACAAGTTTACAATACTTTTCATACAAACACATAACAAACACAAAAGTAAAACATTTTTAATCTCATCATACAGTACCAACTACATCACTGCTGCTTTTACACTTGCCTCCAGCCGTCCTGGGCTTGGAATAAAAAGTACCATACTACTGTACCCTACATAGTACTATACAGGAAAGTACACAAAACCACAGCCATTATAGAGGAGGCACGCACGTGACCATGTGTGCGAGACACGTGAACTAACCTACATGACTGGACATGTGAATGCAGGTTCGCATCTTTGAAAGTTCATAACTTGAAAGTTCATCCGTAGGGGACTTACTGTCCCCTACAAGCTTCCCATGGAGAGAGATCAGGAGAAGCAGTCCCACAGGCCAAGTACACGTGCCCACTGGAGACACATCCTGTCTCAGAACACGTGAAAGGGATGGCAGAACACCAAACTTTAAACATCGGTCAGGACCAGCTAAAGCTCAAGTTTGTCAGGCGTATCCGTTTCCTTGAGCTGCCGTAACAAATGACCACAAACTGGATGGCTGAAACCAGAAGAGACGTATTGCCTCATAGTTCTGGGCCCAAGAAGTCTGGAACTAAGGTAGCGGGAGGGTTGGTTCCTTCTGGGGGGCCTGAGGGAATCTGTGCAAGGCTCTCTCCTGGCCTCTGGATGCCACCAGAGATCCTTGGTGTGGCTTGGACTGAAGCATCCTTGGATGCTTCACTCTGACCCCTGCCTCAACTGCCTCATGGAGTTTTCTCCCTTGTCTGTGTCCGAGTCCAAGTCTCCCTTTTCTTACAAGGACAGCAGTCATTGAATTAGCTTCCACCCCAACCCAGGATGACATCGTCTTAACTTGACCACATTGGAATAAACACTATTTCTAAGTAAGAATACATTCACAGGAACTGGGGGACTTGAACATGTATTTGGGTACCCAACTCCACCCACACCACCAGGTCTTTCAGAAGCGATCTGGTCATCCATGACCAGTATGATCTGGGACTTTGCGGCACAACGTGAGGAAAACATAATGTGTTAAATCTCAAAGCAACCATAGAAAGCACCAAAGCAGTGTTAGTCACCAAGTCATGCCCAGCTCTTTGCAACCCTAGGCTCCTCTGTCCATGGGATTCTCCAGGCAAGAATACTGGAGTGAGTAGCTATCCCCTTCTCCAGAGGATCTTCCCAACCCAGGGACTGAACCCCAGTCTCTTGCATTGCAGGCAGATTCTTTATCATCTGAGCCACCAGGGAAGCCCAATCCAGACCTTCTGGTTTTATGGATGATTAACAGATCTCTCAAAAGCAGCAATTTGCAACCAACCAAATGCAGTTTTGAGACTTAGGCTACAATCTGTTGTGAATAAGAAGGCAATAAACTTTAACAAACACAAAGTGTTAAGGAGTTGGGATGATTCACCTTTTTTATACACAAGAATTAATTAAAGTCTATGCCCATAATCATCTCAAATTCACTTGCATTTCTTCTCTAGGAGAGAAACTGGGGTGAATACAGAGAAGATAGAACAAGAGGCTCTTAGAGTCGTCCATAACCTACAACCCATCTCACCTCTGTCTCCAAGAAAGTATGTCAAGAATAAGAATGTCATTCAGAGCTTAACTCAGCACATGAAAGATTGAAGACCTCCATCCTATAGAACTATTTTGCCAGGCAAAGACTGTGTTATACACCTGTGTTCCTCCTAGATATATACAGAATTGCAGTACAGGGTTTCAAAGGACAATTTTATCCCACTCCTTTAACTGTCCTTATTTATTGTCTTTCCTTCATTAGATGTACCAATCCTTGAGCTTGCTTTAAACAATAAAGAAATAGAGGAAGCAATAGAAAGGAGGATTTAGGAGAACAAGCAAATGGCATACCTTAAACAAGGAGGCTGGAGGCCAGGGCAGGTTGCAAAGGAGAGCAAAGAAAACACATAAGAGGAAGAATCAAAGGAAAATTTCCCTCTGCCCTTACGGAAGGCCATCCAGACACAAAATGACTGTCTTCAGTTCTCTCCCTTCCAGCAGGAGGAAAAGAAAGAGAAGTATAAGTTATAAAGAGAAGGAGAGAAGACAAGAGAGACAAGCATGTATTAGATGACTACTGTATACCAGGAACCATGGAATGTATCTAAATGGAAAATACATCTCACTGCATCTTCACTATCTAAAGCATTGGTATTCTCTCCACTTCATAGGCAAGGAAATTAAGGATCAGTGTATTTGAGGATCTTGTCCATTGTTACACTGCTAATACTTGACAGAATTACAACGAAACCTAGGACTCTCTGATCCAAGGCAGCTCTTCTCAAGCAGAAAAGCAGAAAGGAAAAAGGTTCAAGTTATCATTTCAGGTTCTTTCTGGGGAAAAAAAATTCACAGGCTTTTGAGTATAAAAATTTTCTTTAAAAATAGAATAGATGGAAAAATATGATCTGGGTGCTGCTTTTGGCTGTCTTGAAACTCTGTATAAGATGACAGCAGCCCAGAGAAATAAAGAAAACTATCTTTGAGTTAGTTTAAAGGGAGGTGGGAGGCTGAAAAAGTCACAGGACTTCACTGACATTCAAGACTAAACTACTTTAAAGTAACAGAACATAACCAGATAAAAGATACATTCTTTATTTTCACACTTTACTTTATTCATCTTAAGATCAAGGGTACAGAGCCCTGATCCCAGTTGGATAGGGTCTGAGCTTTCAGCAGACCAGGACTCTGATGTTGATTTTTTTTTTGTTTCTATATAGCACTGGTGCACAGTGAGTGCTAGTCCAGATTCAAGTATTTTCACACAGTATTATCCCCCAAAGAGAGAAGGTGGTTTGGAGGATTATTAAAGGGTTCAACATGTAGAAGGCAGCTACGATGTATGGAAAACTATAAATAAAGCCTTCTTTTCTGTCACACTTGTCTCAGAGTGGGTCACCTGATTGGAGACAGTAACAACTCAACCATAACAGATGACTAACATGTTCCTGGACTTGGACATCAATTATAGTAGCATACTTCCTTGTCTTTTCTGTTGTGAGGTATCTGTCACTTAAATTCATCCAAAGTGACAAGCCATTCCCTTTGTCTTCAGTTCAACTCAATGGCCACATTCATACCTAATCCTGGATTCCAGACTTATTTTCTGCTGCCTAGTGGACATCTCTCCCAGATGGTCCCACAAGCATCTCACAGGCAGTATGGCAGATGATAAGGAATACACTCCTTAGAGCCAGACTGATCTGGATTTAAGTCCCAGCTCTGTTTCTGGCTTCAGTTGCTCTGTTTAAGACTTCAGTTGCTGATTCTTCTGTAAGCTTCAGTTTTACATCTATAGGATGGGAAAAATCAGTACCTGGCTCAGGGTAAGTACTCAATAAATAAATATTGTAAAACACAAAACTGAACTATCTCTACCTGCAAGTCTGCATCTTTCACCTAGTCCCATCCTCCTATACACATTTTTTTGCATCTATATTATATCCAATGTGTCATGTAGTTCTGTTCATATCTGCTTTTTTAAAAGACTCTGCAGAGTCATTTTAGATTTTCAGCAAAATTGAGAGGAAGGTACAGAGATTTTCCATATACTACATCCCCCTCCCAACACATGCAGCCTCTCTCATCATCAATATCCACCACCAGAGAGGTACATTTATTCAATTGATGAGTCAATATTGACACATCATACTTACCCAAAGTACATAGTTTACTTTATACCTCTCTTTATTGCTATGCATTCTAAGTGACTGGAAAAACATATGACAACATGTATCCATAACTATAGTATCATACAAAGCATTTTCACTGCCCTAAAAATCCTCTGTGCTTCACCTATTCATCCCTTTTCCTAGGAACCACAGATATTTTTACTGTGTCCATAATTCTGTCTTTTCCAGAATGTCATATGGTTGAAATTGTACAGTGTATAGCCTTTACAGATTGACTTCTTTCACCTAGTAACATGCATTTAAGTTTCCTCCTTGCCTTTTCATGGCTTAATAACATTTCTTTTTAGCACTGAATAATATTCTATGGTCTGGATATGCCTCAGTTTATTTATCCATTCACCCACTGAAGAACATCTGGTTACTTCCAAGTTGTATCAATTATGAATAAAGGTGCTATAAATGGCCATGTGCAGGTTTTTGTGTGGACAGGTTTTCAACTCCTTTGGGTAAATACCAAGGCATGCAACTTGTGTACTCTATGGTAAGAGAATGTTTAGTTCTGTAAGAAAGTGTCAGATTTTCTTCCAAAGTGACTGTAGCATTTTGCAGTCTCACCAGTGATGAATAAGAGTTCCTATTGCTCCAATACTCAGGATTGGGTGCTATCAGAGTTCCAGATTTTGGCCATTCTGATAGGTGGGCAGTGGCATCTTATTGTTGACTTAATCCCTGATTACACATGATATGGAACATCTTTTCATATGCGGTCTTTGACTCATTTTTATAGAGTTGTTTCTTATTGTTGAGCTTTAAGATTTCTTTGTATTTTTTAGATAACAGCTTTTTAACAGAAGTGCCTTTTGCAAATATTTTCTCATAGTCTGTGACTTGTCTTCTCAGTCTCTATATTTTTAAAAATTTCTTTAGCATATAGAAAGAGAATTATACAGAATTCCAATTTTTTCCCCCAAAATAAATTCTGGCAAATTGAATGGTATAGCAGAGGAAAATCTCTGTAATTTGAAGTCCTAAATATAGCAAAGTCAAAAACTAAAGATTTCATTTTAATTGCAAGAAAATGTATCATGATTTTTCTTAATATCTTGAGAAATGCTCTCCCTAATGACTTAGACATGGCCAGTGCCCAGTTATATAATGCAGTATATGGCTTTGGAAAAAGGTACCTGGATAAAGTGTTCCAGGTAAATATAGCAGCACTGGGAGGGGAAAAAAATAAAATAAAGCTTCATAAGAACAATCTACACCTTGACCCTGCTTACCTAAGCAGCTCTCTAGGAACGTGACTAAAGGCGTCCATTCTAGGGCCAGTACCAGCTCTCCTTCAAGGCTCTGTGACATTGAGAAAGTCACTTTAACTCTGTGTTTTGGTTTCCTCATGGATAAAATGAGGGCAACAAAGTAACTAGGTTGTTTTAAGGAAAAAGTTGATAGATATGAAGCTCTTAGAAGAAGAGTTCCTGGCACGCAGCAAGCACTTGGTATTTTTAGCTATTATTTTTATAGTGCTATTTGTGAGGATCAAATGAAACATTTGTAATCGTTAAAAGCTATACAAATTGATACTGTTATGTCAAAAATAAGAAGAAAATGACATCTTTAAATCAGATTATTTGGTACTTGACAAGAATTTATGGGGCTCTTCTGACATGATTGCTTAAATTTAAATTCAGCTACGGAAAATAAACACTGCTCTGCTTTTTCAAACTCAGGTAACAGCATTTTTTAAATGTTTTAAATTATTTGACATCTTATTAGTCAAATTTTGTATAGACTCATTATTTTGGAATCTTGGAGTCTTTCTAAATGCTCTCTAAATCCATCACATTTTAGTAAAAATCATAGTTTAGGGTTCGAATTCCACTCTGCTGTGAGCGTGCTGAATGTTGTTTAGACATTATCACTCAGCTTCTCAAAGCCCCAGTCTCCTTACATATAAAATTACCTAGTAGGAGTGTATAATCTCAAAGCTCACATTCAAGAACAAAAGTCCATGAGTTATAGGTTACGATAAGCATCACAGCCTTTGTTTCAGTATTTGTTGGGGAAGGGGGTGTGGATGGCAGCAGCAGATAGCTTTTTAAAAATTCGCCTTAAGTCAGACATTTGGAATTTCAAACCAAAAAAAAATACCATTCTTCTGACTCTCAGGCTGGAATCCCAGACCAGTGAATCTTAGGCTTTTCAATCAAAATGCCATAAGTTTCCTCTACTGTGTAAAATATTGAAAATAAAGACAATTGAAGAAAAATAACCTCTACAATTCTTAGCAAGCTGATACCACCTGAAAATACTTTTTCAGTTTTAATCTTTCTCAGCAAAATAATACCTCTAACTAGCTTGGTGGAAGCAAAAATCATAAATGTTTCCAAAGGTAGACTAAGCCTGTCACCCTATTCATACAGGCTGAGACCAACAAAGACCCGCACTCCCGCCCTGTACTGTCTCAGTGCTGCCCGATCTTAAGAAAACTGCAGTGTCAGAACCCAAAACTGCCTCCGACTCCCCACCAATGAACTAATATTGATGGGGAAAGGACACCAGGAGGGACAGTAGGTTGGCAGATGAGAGAGATGAACAGAAAGCATTTTAAAGTCTATCGTTTCCTCACTGCTCATGTTAATATCAGACGAAGTAGACTTCAAGATGAGAGATATTACCAGAGATAAAGAAGGATACTTCATAGTGATAACAGTGTCCATTCATGAACGACCGCAAAATACATGAAACAAAAAGAGAAATGAAGGGAGAAAAAGAAATCTAATAGACAGAGTTGAACTATACATTCTTCTTTCAGTCATTATTATGTTAATGTATCAAATAGAGAAGATCAATAAGGATGCTGAAAATTTTACCAACACTATCAACCAACTAGATCTACTTGACTTTAATAAAATACAACAACTGCACAAAATACTTTTTCCAAATACACATGGAACAAATATCTAGAAGGCCGGTATGATGGGGGTATAAGTCAAATCTCAAAGTCAAAGAACTTAGAGAATTCCTCCAAGTGCAACAGAATTAAATTAGAAGGCAGTTATCAATAGAAAAACCACAGAATCTGGAAATTACCAAACCTACTTCTAAATAATCCATAAGTCAAAGATGCAATTTAAATGCAAATTAGAAAGTATCTCAAGCAAAACGCTAATGAAGTCAAAATTTGTGGGATGTAGCTATACTGAGCTTAGAGGGATATTTCTGGCTTTGAATGCTTATATCAGAAAAGAAGAAACACTTAAGAAATAATGATCTAAGCTTCTACTTAAAGAAGCTATAAAAAACAAGGTAACTAATCTCAAAGTAGCAAAAATGAAAATACAAATGAATGTAAAACAATTAAATGATAAATAAGCAACAGATAAAATTTAAAAGTCAAAAGCTAGATTTTTGAAAAGATTTTTTTTAAGTGATAAATCCTGTCAAGACTGGACCAGGAAATAAAAAGGAAGAAATAAAGCCCACAAAATGCTGTATTGGAATGGAATAAGGACATCATTACAGACTTTCTAGATCTTAATATAATAATAAGGGAATATCATGAAAAACTTTATGCCAACAAATTATCCAACTTAAATGACATGGAAAAGAGATTGATTGAAAACACAAATTATGAAAACTAATAAAAAAATAATAGGAATAATTTGAATATAACTGTTCAAGATATTAAACTTTGCATGTGGGAATATTTAAACTTTCCAAAAAGAAACCTCAAGGCTTAGATGATGTCACTGGTGATTTCTATCAAACATTTAACTAATACCAATTTTATTTTATAGGCTTTCCTATAAAGCCTATATAGGCTTTATATATAGCAGTGGTACAGTGGTAAAGAATCTGCCTGCCAACGCAGGAGATACAAGAATCATGGGTATGATCCCTGGGTCAGGAAGATCCACTGGAGTAGAAAATGGCAACACACTCCAGTATTCTTGCCTGAAAAATTCCATGGACAGAGGAGCCTGGTAGGCTACAGCCCATGGTGTTGCACCGAGTCAGACATTACTGAGCAACTGAACACACAAACCAATTTTATACATATTCAGAAAATAAAAGAGGAAGAAATAACCCAATGTGTCTGAGGTTAGGATAAACCTGATACTAAAACCTGACAAGGATATTACAGATACATACTAATAACTACTGAATATAAATATAAATATTTTTTATCTGTTTGTTTGGGTTTTTTTTTTTTTTTTTGGCCACACCACATGGGGTTGAACCCAGCCCCGCCAGTGAAATTGCTGAGGCCTAACCACTGGACTGCCAGGGAATTCCCCCCAAATTCTTAACAAAATGTTAGTAAATCTAGTAATATAGGGACTTCTCTGATGGTCCAGTGGTTAAGATATTACACTCCCAGTTCGGGAACTAAGATCCCACATACTGTGTGGTTTGGCAAAAAAATATATATATATATATTTACCAAAAAAAGAAAAAATCTAATAATATACAGAGTATAATGCATCATGACCAATAGGTTGTTTGCTGCTGCTGCTGCTGCTGCTAAGTCACTTCAGTCGTGTCCGACTCTGTGCGACCCCATAGACGGCAGCCCACCAGGTTGTTTAGTTCACCATAAAATCATCTCATTAAAAGCACAAACATATGACAAAATTCAAATTCATTAATTTGGAAAACAAGGAATAAAAAGGCAGCAACCTAAATCTAGTAAACGATATAGAAATAAATACTATTTTCTTTCCTCTGCTCTCACCAAATATGTGGAGTTTTTCCCCCACACTGACCAACTCTCTGATGCCCGTGAGGTGTCTTAAAATCCAATTCTGCTACTATCTACTTGGGGTTAGTGTTAGATTCCACAAGTTAAGGTCTCAGTCTCACAGACTCCACCCACTTCAAATTCCAAATGCAACTTCCTGCACTTCTAACTGACCAACTCTAGACTGAGGTCCGAAGACCTCCTCAGGATTGATTTTCTAGAATGACTCACGGAACTCAGAGAAACACTCACTTGCATTTACCAGTTTATCTAATAAAGGATAATTAAAGTATACAGATGAACAGACAGATGACATTTCAATAGCGTGAGGTCTGGAAGCTTCCTCAGAGTAGGTACATCCCCATTTGGGATGTACCAGTCTCTTTGCTTGTGGAAGCTCTCCAAACATTACACTTTAGATAATTTTGTAAAGGCTTCATCATGTAGGCATAAGGATTATGAATCAATCTCTAACTCCTCTACTCTTCTCAAAGAATTAGAGAGGAGGCCCAAAAGTTCAGTTTCTTATCATGGCTTGGTCTTTCTGGTAACCCATCATGAAGTTGTCTGGATGATTATCCAGATGATAATGAACCCAGGAAGAGTCACCTTGTAGGAGCAAAAGAATCTCCTATCATCTAGGAAATTCCAAGAGATTTAGGAATGTTATTTCAGGAACTGGTGTCAAAGAACAAATATTAGAATATTTGTTATTAGATGTTCCCACCATCCCCATAACTCAGGAGATTACATGGGTTTTAAGAGTTTTGTGTAAGGAATTGGTGGCAGATAACCTAATAATAATATATCTTTATTTTGCAGGACACCTATAAAAACCACAGCTAATATTGTACTCAGTGGTGAAAGACTAACATACTTGTCCTAAGATCAGAAGTAATTTCTTCTAATAATGGCTCTTCTATTTAACTTGTAACTGGAAGTCTTAGCCAGTGCAATAAGGCAAGAAATAAAAGGCATAAATATCAAAAAAGAAGATTTTTAATTGTCTTTCTTTGTAGATATGATTTATACATAGAAAATCCTAAGAAATCTATAGAGAAGCTAATATAACTAATTGATGGTTTTGCAAAATTTCAAGTTACAAGGTTCATATAACAAAATCAGGTATTTCTATATAACTAGAAGCAAATAATTAAAAATTTAAAATTTTATTGACATTTATAATATCATAAAAGAATTTTGGAATAAACTTAATAAAAATGTAGAAGACTTCTATAGTGACAACTAAAATATTACTAACAGAACTTAAAGACCTAAATAAATAGAGATATGTAATGTTCGTGAGTTTCTAAGACTCAGGTTTGTTAATATGGCATTTTCTCCCCGAATTTATCTCTGGATTTAAAGTAACATTCAATAAAGAAGATGTGGTATGCTATTCAGCCATAAAAGTGAATGAAATAATGCCATTTGCAGCAACATGGATGCAACTAGAGATTTTCATACTAAGTGAAGGTAAGTCAAAAAGAGAAAGACAGATACCATATGATATAACTTATATGTGAAATCTAAATATGACACAAATGAACCTATCTATGAAACAGAATCATGAACATAGAGAACAAACTGGTGATTGCCAAGGAGGAGGGTGCTGAGGAAGGGATGGAGTGGGATGTTGGGGTTAGCAGATGCAAGCTTTTATGTATAAAATGGATAATAACAAGGCCCTACTGTACAACACAGAACTATATGCAATATCCTATAATAAACCATAATGGAAAAGAATATAAAAAAAAAAGAATGTGTATATATGGTATGTATAACTGAATCACTTCTGCTGGACAGCAAAAAGTAACACAACATTGTCAATCTACTATACCTCAATAAAAACATAAAAAATAAATGTAACATAAGGTGATACCATTAAAAACCCTACAAGGCTTTTTAAAAATAGAAATTAACAGACTATTTCTAAAAGTTTACATGAAAATGAGAATGACTGAAAATAGTCAAAATAATCTTTAAAAAGAGAAACAAAATTGAAGTACTTATACTACCCAATTTCAAGATTTACTGTAAGCTACAGTAACTAAGATGGTGTAATATCAATATACAGATATTCAAATACATCAGTGGAGTAGAATGGAGAGTTCAAAGATAGATCCATGATAAATAAAAAACTGTTGACAAAAGGAGTCAATGCAACTGAATGCGGAAGGAATGTCTTTTCAACCAATAGTGCTAGGAAAACATATATCTATTTACAACTTCTGAATTTCTATTTCATGCCATATAAAAATTAGAGATTGATCATGAAACTTAAAACTATAAAGCTTCTGGAAGAAAATTTAAGAGTCTATCTTTATGATCTTGGATGGACAAAGATTTTGCAGATAAGGTTTTTTAAGGTTCTAATCATGAATAAAGATAATCAATTGGATTTCATCAAAATTAAAATCTTTTGCTCCTCTTTTGATGAATAAAAAAATCCAGAAACAGAAGAAAATATTTGTGACACATGTACCCGATAAAGAACTTATATCCAAAATATATAAAGAACTACCACAAATTAATAATAATGACCCAATTTTTAAAATATGCAAAACTGAAATATATACTTTTTAAAAAAAGAAGAGGGAGCCCTGGAGGGTCCGGGGGTGGCGGTGGGGGAGGGGAGGCCCGCTCCCTCCCCCCGCCGCGGCGTGTGACGTCCCGCGCGTCTGCGGCCGCGGAGCAGCGCGGGGAGCCGGGCGGCCGCAGGCGGGGTGTGAAGAAAAACAATGACACTTCAATGGGCGGCAGTTGCAACTTTTCTTTACGCTGAAATAGGACTCATTTTAATCTTCTGTCTACCTTTTATTCCTCCTCAGAGATGGCAGAAGATATTCTCCTTTAGCGTTTGGGGTAAAATTGCAAGTTTCTGGAACAAGGCTTTTCTTACTATTATAATCCTATTGATTGTTCTGTTTCTAGATGCTGTGAGAGAAGTAAGAAAATATTCCTCGACTCATACTATTGAAAAGAGCTCAGCCAACAGACCTGCTGCCTATGAACATACACAAATGAAACTCTTCAGGTCTCAAAGAAATCTTTACATTTCTGGATTTTCATTATTTTTCTGGCTGGTGTTGAGACGTCTGGTTACCCTTATTACTCAGCTGGCAAAAGAGCTGTCAAACAAAGGAGTACTTAAACGTCAAGCAGAAAATATTAACCAGGCTGCCAAAAAATTCATGGAAGAAAATGAAAGACTGAAACGGCTCTTGAAAAACTATGGCAAGGAAGAAGAACACGTTTTGGAAGCAGAAAATAAAAAACTAGAAGAAGACAAAGAAAAACTGAAAATTGAATTAAAGAAGGCTTCAGATGCCCTTTCTAAGGCACAGAATGACGTGATGATAATGAAGATGCAATCAGAGAGACTTTCAAAAGAGTATGACCGGCTCCTGAGAGAACACTCAGGACTTCAGGATCGTGCAGGGAAAGACAAGAAATGCCTGTGAACCCTATGAGAGAAGGCTGTGAATACACCAGGTCAGGGAGGAAAACTTGTCATCATGTCAGCCTCTAGGAAATTTAAAATTCAGTTCAGAAAACATACTGTGACCAGCCATTATTTTTTTAATGCCACACACATAGACTTATCATAATGGCATTATCACAGTATTGATGATGTTTCAGATATATTGTAAAGCCTGTATTCCAGCTCTTAAATAAAATATAAGCATGTTAAACACCTTATTTAGATACTGATAGTAACACTGGTGTATGGTGGCTGAAAGAGTGAAACATGAAAACAGTGACCTTAAGTGCTTTTTTTTAAGCCTGATGGTACTAGTTAACTCTTTTAAGACAGCTGTATTGATAATTATATTTTCAGTATTGTGTTTCTGCACCTGTTAAATTATTTTTGTTGACATTTGTGTTAATACATAATTAGTAGGCATTCTGCTTTTTTAATGTTCATCTGGGAATGGAGTTTACATCTATTTGCATAATTGCCATAGCACTGAACTGAAATTATTTTACAACAATGTGGAATTCTTGAGATAGAAAGTTTATGTATAATGTATCCAAAAAGCAGTGTTTCCCATTGCTGTGAGAGTTGCTAATTATACAGATATTACCTCATATATATACACACTGGTGTCACAGTTTCTCTGAGGTGTTTCTATTTTCTGAAAGCTACATATTAAATACTATTTTCCATTCATAAAAAAAAAAAAGAAGAAGAAGAAACACAAGACAAAAATGGCCAAGAATCACACAAAAAGTGTCCATCATTAGTCATCAGGGAAATTCAAATTAGCACCACAATGAGAACTGTCACTCAAATGGTTAAAAACAGACAATATAAATATTTGCAAGGATATGAAACAACTGGAACTCCCACATTACTGGTGGGAGAAAAAAATGCAGAAACTACCTCAGGAAATTATTTATTGGTTCTTTGTAAATTATACACATCCCTACTCCATGAACCAGTAATTTCACTCCTAATAATTTACCTAATTCAAATGAAAACATTTCTACATAAAGACCTTGTAAGAATATTCACAGCAGTTTTGCTTATAATAGCCAAAAATTGGACACTAAAATATTTATCAATAGAAGTATGGTTAAACAAATGGTGGCATAATCACTAAGTGGAATGCTTCATAGCAATAAAAAAGAATGAGCTAATAACACCCATAACAACATGAATCTCAAAACCATTTTGAACAGAAGAATCCAGATGCAAGACAGTATTCCCTTTATAGAAAGTTCAAGAAGAGGCTAAACTAAACTATGGTAATAAAGATTAGAACAATGGCTGGGAGAGAGAAAAGGGATTGACTGCAAAGGCACTTTAGGAAAATTTATAAGTTGTGGAAATGTTCTACATCTTTGCTGACATGTTGGTCACGTAGGCATGCATCTGTCAAAACCCATCAAGTTAACATCTGTGTACTTTACACATTAATAAATACAAATCTAGTATTTTCAAAACCTTCTTTTATGTGAAATATAAACCAGGTATGTCCTGTATTTTTTAAAATTATAAAATAGCTAAATCAGATTGTGATTAGAGTACAAGATGATTTTTGCTTTGGATACTTGCTTGGGAGTTTTTCTCCTTCCTGCACTGAAATTATTAAGTTGAAAAATACATAGTTTAAAACAGCTGTTTAGGAACACATATGTTACATAGAATCAGCTTAAAAATTGGAAAATGTCTCAGTCTTGGTTCCAAAGAATTTCTCAGGCATTTGACAGTCACTGAAGTATAGGTGGGCTTCCCAGGGGGCACTAGTGGTAAAGAACCCACCAGCCAATGCAGAGATGTAAGAGATGTGGATTTGATCCCCTGGGTCAGGACAATCCCCTGGAGGAGGGCATGGCAACTCACTCCAGTATCCTTGCCTGGAGAATCCTGTGGACTTAGGAGCCTGGTACACTACAGTCCATAGGGTCACGAAGAGTCAGACATGACTGAAGTGACTTAGCACGTGCACACAGAAGCATGGGTAACGTGAGATCATTTTCCAAGGAAATAGTCCTCATAGTAGGCATGTCACAACTGATGAGCTACCTTTGTGAGATTTCTTAGCACACAAGGGGAAAAAAGCATACATTTCAGAGGATCCAAGAGTTATAAGAAGTGTTTGCATTTACAAGCCAATCTGGCTACATATGACATTTTCTTGCATGGGTAAGCATCTTCAGTTTGACATATCTATTGCTATCTTTCTAAAATCTGCTTTTGCACATGAAAAATTGCCATTTCATATATAGCAAAACACTTTAGAATATCCTTGACACATACCAAAAAAATTCATGTGATCTCTGGAAAATTGGTTATATTTTTATCATTACAGAGAACTGGTAAAATTAAGTTGTAGAAGTTTATTTTTATCATAAACTTAACCTATAGCTTTACCTATTGTCTTATTAACTAGGAATAGTAAATAGGATCTATACATGACACGTATAGTATAGCCAAGATGTCTCCAATTACCTGCTTTCTCCATGAGCTTCTCACAGTTTGAAACCTAATTATACCATGTTTACATAAAATTAGGAAACAGAGGGTCAAAAAGACACACTCAGAACTCTGCTACTTGGAACAGTATCTTTTCTCCTCAGTAAGAGACATCAATTTTACCAATGGCTTCCCATTCCAAAAATCAGTAAGCTAAGGGCAGTTTGGGCTTCCCTAGTGGCTGAGTGGCTAAGAATCTGCCTGCCAATGCAAGAGATGTGGGCTCCATCTCTGAGTCAGGAAGATCCCCTGGAGAAGGAAATGGCAACCCACACCAGTATTCTTGCCTGGGAAATCTCATGGACAGAGGAGACTAGTGGGCTATAGATAATGGGTCACAAAGAGTTGAACACAACTTAGTGACTAATTGTGAATGAACAACAAGGGGACTTCTCCTTAGAGTCAGTATAACTCACCACCGTCATTAAGCCTCCTCTGCTGCCAAGGCCAGTGTCAGAGCTCATGGCCAGCCTCGGGCAGAAAGAAGAAGGAAACCAACAGGAGATCTATGAACCTGGCAATTATGCTGGGCTGGGTTTGGTCAGACAGAAAGATCAGCAGAGGCCCTCTCAACAACTTGATCTTTCATCCCTTACTTAGCAAATACTGAGTGGGGGACAAAAGACGTTAACCTCACTGAACTGGGACACTACACTGAAAAATTACTATTTGTTAATGGGTGGGTTTGGTATATACATGGTGCACCTTGGGCCATACCCAACTTGCTGAACAATCTGGGGCTATTTTGTAGAAAATTTCACTGTTGAAAGCAATGTCACCTATTTGGCCTAAACTCTAGAAAGGAAATGACAGAACACTTAAAGCAAGTGCTAGCATATAACAGGCTATCAGTTTATCTTTGTTGAGTGAATGAACCAATGTCATAGGGCTCCAGTATATTGCTGAGCAACTCCAGCATTTATGCATAAAGTTAAGCATTGTTTACTGATATCTTTTGAACAAGTATATTTACCTAAAAGAAGAATAGCTTGTTATCAAGTATCTGCTGCTTATGGACACCATTTTTTAAATATTAAACTGATGTACTTGCCTTGCTGCTCCCTACCCAATAAAATCAAGAGCATTTAACATTTTCAGAGGAAATATAAAGTTATTGTCCAGGTTTAATTTGCAAATTATACATTTCAGTGCCATTTTTAAGTTTTGATCACCAAGTTCTGTTGAGAAGGAATGAAATTTTGGAACTCAAAAGGTTTTTCTTGAAATATTAAGAACCAGAGCCTGGAAGACAAAGCAGGGAAACAAAGGCAGAAAGAATTCAGGATATGGTACACCTCAACTCAGAGAAAGGAAAAAAAGAAATCTTTGTCACTGGGGGAACTGGACATGACAGGAGAGAGTAAGAAAAAAAGGAAGAAGTTCAGGAAGCTAGAGGAATACAAGTACAGAGGCTTTCTCATTTCTCAAAAGAATAGCCCTTAGGAAATGCAAACTCCTTAAAAAAGACTAACATTTACATGCTCTTTTCAATATGGTACGGGGTTAAAAGTGTAGGAATGGTAGAGGGCGGTGCATGCATGTGTGAGTGCTCAGTTGTGTCTGCCTCTTTGGGACCCCATGGACTGTAAAATGCCAGGCTCCTCTGTCCATGGGATTCTGCAGGCAAGAATACTGGAGCGGGTAGCCACTTCTTCCTCCAGGGGATCTTCCTGACCCAGGGATCAAACTAGTGTCTCCTGCATTGGTAGGCAGAGTCTTTACAACTGTACCACCTGGGAAGCCCGGAGGGTGGTAATGCATACCATAAAATGCAGAGATAAAACAGGTGGAAATTCTGGGCATTCCAGGAAAATTAAAGCGAAGCCGCCTGGAGTCGGGAGGAAGGGTCACAATGAGCTTGGACTTTGTTTCTGGAGGCTGTGGCAGGACCCAAATTCTTCAGGGATGCCCCAAACCAGTCATACTCCAGTGGCCACTGGCTCAAGATTAAAGGGACAAGATCTGACCAGACACACCAGTCAGATGGACATCTGAGAAGATACAGGAGACAGCCTGGGTACCATCCTGCTACCACGATCATCTACATTTTCTTCCTGCTCTGCAGTTCACACTGGGGAAGGAGCGGAGAGGAGGGTGAGACCCCACGAGACAGGGGGGACAGTTTCTTTAGGAGTTTGAGTTTTAAACTTACTGCTTTTGTCTCTAAAAGATGATGTTTGAATTATCCCTTACTGGCAATTTTCAGCTGCCCTCCCACACCCACACTCCACCACCATTAGCAGAAATAACAGTTTGAAAACTAGATTATATAAAAATAATTAAGTTCCTGTCTTTGTGTGTCTGAGTTGTATTAAAATAATAATTAATGACAGCAATTACTATGTTCCAAGCACTATTCTAAGTTTATTAATTCATGTATTAATCACAATTGTTCTATGAAGTACTATTCTTACACCCATTCTAAAAATGAGAACATTGAAACACAAAAATCACCCAGTTAATAGTGACAGAACCTGGACATATACAGGCAACTCGGCACCAGAATTAGGACTGCTTAACTCCCCTGGTAAAATGCAGGTACAATTTAGTAAACTGGAGTTTGCACACCAGCAAGCAGTGATTTAATTCAAATGGGTCTAGCTATAGTCATAAGCTCTTTTTATCATAATATGGATTTTTCCTTTCCCTCTTTGTCTGCTAACTGAATCACTTTTCCTTTGGGTACCTATATCTTTCCATAAAGGGAAGTCAAGGACCCCCACCAAAACCTGCTAATCAGTGACCCTCTACTTATATTAAACAATAAATAGTTACAGGGGGTCAGCAAAAGACCTAAGGCCAGTCAGAATCTTTCTCAGAGATTGGAACAGACCCTGGGAGACAAAAATCTCTCCTCTTCTGGGATTATAAATGCTGTGGTAGACATTAGTCATTCTTTTTGGTTAACTAGCAGCTGAATCACCTTCTTAAGTGAGGAACACACCACCCTGGAAGCAGAGCAGAAAAGTAAGCTATGGCAGAGATTTCTCAAAATCCCTTGCAGCTACGGTGCAAGCCTACAAGCCAAGCCAAGATAATCATACGTCTAGATTCTAGGTTCTGATTAGATGTTAATGATCCAAAGAAGTGGAGACTGCACAAAATCTATGTCTGGAGAGGGTGACACAGAATAGCACCTACATTTAGTTTCCAGAGAGAGGCTGAAGTTCCAGCAACAGTGTTTGAGACCTAGTGTCCAGCGATGCTCTCAACAGTGCAAGCTCAGTTGCTATACCCCCAAGGGGACTGAGACAATTCAGTGAACCACGTTCTCAGGAAGATTGTGGTATGATTTTGGACAGAGAGCCTCCAGGGCTTGTGTTCTGGTTCTCCCAGATGTGTGTGTGCTATCTGATAAAACTCTCTCAATAATAGGCATTTAGGGGACTTGCCTGGTGGTCCAGTGGCTAAGACTCTGTACTCCCAATGCAGGGGGCCCAGGTTCAATCCCTGGTCAGGGAACTAGACCCCATACTAAGCAAATAAGAGTTTGCATGCCACATCTAAGACTGGTACAGTCAAATAAATAAATAAAAATAAATATATATGTTTTTAAAGCCATGTAGTTTCTTGTGCTTGAAACTAAGGATCTGCTTAGTTTTCTATTGCTACTGCAGTGTTACCACAAACTTTGTAGTTTAAGACAACACAAAATCATTCACTTATAGTTCTACAAGTCTGGAGTCCTAAAATCAAGGTATCAGCAAGTCTGCATTCCTTTCTGGGGACTCCAGAGAAGAATCCACTTCTCGGTTTCCCCAGTTTTCAGAGGTGTCTTTCTTCCATTTTTAAAGCATTGCATCTCTCTGACTGTTCTTCCCTTGACACATCTCCCTTTGACCTTCCATTTTTCTAACACCCTCCTCCATTTTTAAGGGCTCTGGTGATTACACTGGTTCCACCTGGATAATCCAGGCCAGTCTCCCTATTGTAAAGCCAGTTGATTGTCAACATTAATTTCATCTGCACCCTTGGTTCTTCTTTGCCATGTAAACTTAACACATTCACAGGTTCCAGGGATTAGGAGAGGGGCATCTTCAGAGGCACTGTTCTGCCTATCACAGAACCTAAATAAGCAGATATCTGTATCAGGTATCAGGGACAAGCAACAGATTCCTAATGAAACAGAGGCGTTATAAATAAATCTATCATCTGACCTGATTGCAACCAAATGTAACAATAAACCTGGCTGGTAATAACGGATGAAACTGTAGCAGCCCATGGCAGCCAAGGGCAAATAGTGATCAGCTGGAATGAAGACCTCACTGAAAGCAGGTTTGGCGAGACCCCCGTACATAACAGGGCTTCCTAACCTCCAGGATCTAGTGCCTGATGATCTGAGGTGAAGCTGATGTAATAATAATAGAAATAAAGCGCATAATAAATGTTACGTGCTTGAATCATCCCAAGACCATCCCCTCACGCTGGGTCCGTGGAAAACCTGTCTTCCACAAAACTGGTCCCTGGTGCAGAAAAGGTTGGGGACCACTCCTCTATCAAATATCTACTATATAAAAGGAATGAAAAAGCACAAGGACATGTGATAGCTTAAGGAAACAGAAGGATATTTTGAAAGTTAAAAATTACTGGCTAAAAATACAGACCAATTATCAGGGGTTTCCTATAATGGTCCTATACAAGTCTCCAATCTCTTGCTCCTGAAGGCCTGTAACAACCCCAAAACAAACTCAAAGATTGATTTTAGACGTTACCCATTTTGTAACATTTAGCCATGTCCATTAAATGTAATTCACAACCTAGGCAAATATATAGGTGAAACCAAGGGCAGCAGTAATAAAAGACTAGAGCCCCAAGATGTAAACAAGGACAAATGGGAAGATTCAGATGACAGACTACACTGAGCTAAGCTGTCTACTGAGAGTAGAAAAAGTCTCAAATCCTCCTTTTAATTAAAACTGTCCTTGCCTTGCGTGAAGGTCTCATAAGACCTCACCTAGTAATAGCCGATGGGCTTCCCAGCTGACTCAGCGGTAAAGAATCCACCGGCAATGCAGGAGACATGAGTTCAATCCTCGGTTCGGGAAGATCCCCCACACGAGGAAATGGCAACCCACTCCAGTATCTTGCCTGGGAAATTCCATGGACAGAGGAGCCTGGTGGGCTACAGTCAACGGGGTCAAAAAGAGTCAGACACAACTGAGCGACTGAGCACCCACGCACGCAGTTATTTCCTATAAGCAGGAGGCACTGCATTGGAAATGAGCTCCACTGATTTTACTGAAAAATACCAGGATTATGGGGTCACAGAAGCTGAGTATTGATTTTTAATGATTAAATGCAAGGTACACAAATGCAAAATAACCTAATGGGCAGAACTGTCTGACATTCAGTGAAAGATTCTTTTTGTTGGTTTATTGTGGGTCCCTTCAGGTTGAAATAGTGGGGAGCCCACTAAGGTCCTACTTGATTTATATAACTAACAACTTTAAGTCTGGCAAACAAAGGACTGATGAGAACTATTGTAATAGCCACTTCTCTGATCAGAATCAGTTCGTAGAAGGAAAGCAAGGCACTGCCAAGGAAGAAACGTGCAAGCACACGAAAGCAGGTATTTTATATCTCTCTTCTAACTTTTCCTATGAAAATTGTGGGAAGTATGACCATTTGACAAAAAAATTGTGCACTGAGGGAAATAACCAGTCCTCTGAATCTTTACTGACTTCGGCTCCAAAATGTGCTAATTCTTGGAGACCCATCCTGAGGTACACCACTTATAGTTAAGAGATTATCATACAGATCAGCCTACCTATTCATAGGTCCTGGGTGACCATAAACCTATTAGGTGATTGTATCCCCAGGTCAGAGTATATAGTCTGAATATGTATACTCAGACTTGGGCAAAGTCTGCACATTAGTCTCTTGAACTTTGGAGTATTATGAAACACCCCGCTCACCACCATCAGAAAGACTAGTTCCATCATCAAAGACTTGAAAGATACAGGGCTGGTGATTCCTATCACATCTTTCAAGTCTTGACAGTGGAACCAGTCTTTGGGAAAAAACTGAAAACTAAAACTAAACATTAAGTAAAAAGAAGAAAAATTAATTTACTTAAAAAATTTTTCCCATTACAAAGCAATCAGTAGGGCTAATATTTTGTTATATATCTCTTCAGCCTTTTTCTTTGTTGTTGTTCAGTCACTAAGTCATGTCCAACTCTTTGCGACCCCTTGGACTGCAGCACACAAGGCTTACCTGTCCTTTACCATCTCCCACAGTTTGCCCAAGTTCATGTCATTGCACCCATGATGCCATCGAACCATATCGTCTGTCATCCCCTTCTCTTTCTATCCTCAATCTTTCCCAGCTTCAGAATCTTTCTCAGCTTCAGGGTCTTTCCCAATGAGTCAGCTGTTTGCAGCAGGCAGACAAATATTGGAGCTTCTGCTTCAGCATCAGTCCTTCCAGTGAGTCTTCAGGGTTGATTTCCTTTAAGATTGACTGGTTTGATCGCCTTGCTTTCAAAGGAACTCTTAAGAGTCTTTTCTACATTTTTCAAAAAATATAATGTAATGTAAACATGTATTACAAGCTTTTCTTTTTTACTTTACTACATTTTTCATCATCATTTCATGATACTCCACATCATTTTTGTGAAGGGGATCATAATTTTTATAGAGATAAATATGCAGTAAAATTTACTAATTTTAAGTCTAATGAGTTTTGACATATGAATAAAATTATATAACTACAATTTATATATATATATTTAATTGATATAAAATATTTCCATCATCCAAAAAGTTATCTTCTTGCCCTTTGCAAGCAATCAACTCCCCAACTTTGCCCATTATTTCCAGAAAAAAAATTTTCTGCTTCTAGTAACACATGTGATAGAATGTGTTATATTGGTTCACACATCACTGATGTTCTGTTCCTTAAAAAAATATTATATCTTTGCCTCATTTTGTAACGCCTCTATTGCTTTGTCTTTAAACTGATCTCTTCTTTGGCAATATCTAATCTGCTTTTAATCTCATCCAATGTATTTTTTTTTCTGATATTTTATTATTCATTTCTAAAAGTCCCACTTAGGTCCTTTTTTAATATCTTCAATTTCTATCATCATCAGGTTTTCCTCTACCTTTTTGAACATATATATGTGTGTATATATATATATGTGTGTGTGTGTGTGTATATATGTGTATATATATATATAGACACACAACAACAAAGCTGCTTTGATGTTCTTTTTCAGGTAGTTTCTGTACCTGTGTCATTTCTGTTTCTATTGACTGAGTTTTCTTCTGACTATGGGTCGGATGTTCCTACCTCTTTGCATACCTGATAATTTTTGATTGATTGCTACAGAGAGTTACTTTTACATCATTTGTAGTTGAATTTTGTTAAATTACTTTAAACAGCATTGGATTTTGTTCTGGTGTGCAGTGATATTATTAGCAATCAGCTGCATCTTTGTGTATCTTGCTTTTAAGCTTTGTTAGGATAGGTCCAAAGCATCCTTTTGTCTAAAGCCAATCAATCTCTATTATTAAAGTGATTACCTTCTAAGAATTCCGCTCTATAAAATCTTTGTACTCTGGCCAAAGGAAACATTAGTACTTCCCAACTTCATGTGATGCTGCTATTTCCTACCCATTCCTTCTAGCTGTTATTTCCTTAGGTTCAGAAGTTTCTTTTCACATATGTACAGGTCAGCACTCAAAGACTCAAGGGGATCCCTCTAGAGATATATGAAGCTCTCTCTTCATGGAGTTCTTCCTCCCAAGCATTCCACTCTAACAATGTTAGCAGCCTTGACTTCCCCAAAATCTTAGTTTTTTTTTAAATTTCCTTTCTCTCAGAAATTACAGTCCCACACTGCCCATTGTTCAATGCCTGAATATCATTACTTTGTAAAAAGAATTTCTCTTGTATTTTGTTGCTTAACACAGTAAGGTAAATCTAAACCCTGTTACTCTATCTTAACTGAAGCAAATTTCTGCAGCATAATTTTTAAATGGGTGCCTAGGATTTCACTGAATGGATGTACCTACTGGACTATAGGTATTTGATCACCTATTCTATCACCATTATATCCAAAGATTCTGAGGAATGATGGAATTTGGCATATAATGGGACTCAATAAATACATATTGACTGAATATATTCAGGTTGAGATTGTTCTCTTTATTTCTTAGTATAAATATTGCTGAACATTTTTTGTCACTAATCTATACCAGAATCCCACAGTAATAATTATTTCTTGAGGATACATTTCTCTAAGTATAAACACTGGCTCAAAGAGAAAGTAGATTTTAAGACATTAATATTTATGTCCAAATTGTCTAAAGGGAATCAATTTACAATCTCACTGGCCAATAAGCTTTTCATGAACGCTTTTCTCTATATCTGACAAAATTGGATGTTTCAGTTGAAAAATCTTTGCTAATTTCATAGGTTTAAAAAGATATTTAACTTTAATAGTTGTTTTAATTTATTTGATTAATATTTAGTTTCATAATTTTTATGTTTTTATTTGTAATCATTGAGCAATTATCTATTGCTGAAAAGTTACATGATTTGTTTATTAATCAAATAGACTGTGGGAACTCTTAACTCCAAAATATTCATCCTATACTGACTGCAACACCCAAAGCCTAGAGGGCGATTTGTTTTTAATCATTGTTTAAGTCAGCATAAAACCAGAGAGCTTATTTGCCACTCCAAACAAGTGACAGCATGTTCAAAGGATCCAGCAGTCTGGTTGAATCACACAGCGAAAAGAGGGGGAAAAAAGTGTAATTAAAAGCACTTTTCACAGGTCAAAAGTGTAAGCTCATTAATGGTTTACTGAGCAGATGGCATTAATGAGTAACCAAAGATGCATGTTCATTATTATTGTCCCCATCATTATTCTTTTGATATTAAGTGGCTCAGTAGATGTGAGGCACTCACCTAGACAATGAGATTCAATAATTAACATGGAATCTGTTCTCTCTTCCTGAAAAACACTTAGTGAGGTTCATAAATGAAGATGTACTCTATTAGACAGAAAAAGAACATTCCCACCTGATAAAGGAGATAATTTATCTCAACATTATTTATAATTGTAAAAATACTGGAAACTTCCAATATTATAGTAAATAGTTAAATTAGGGGACCACACCTAACTAAAGAAATATGCTGTCATTAAAAACAAGGGTTCCAAAAAAATTGTTAGCAATATGGGAAAATGCCCATAACACAATGTTAAAAAATTTGTTTTCCTCATAAAAGTAATATATCTTTACTGGAAGAAGTAGAAAAGCACAGAAAAATATGTTGAAGGATATAACCAACCATCATCCACTTCTGAGAGATAACTGCAGTTAATATTTTAATGCATTTCTTATGAAATTATCTAGCACAAATTAATATACTTTAAAAAACATAATCTAGTGTAAAGTCATGAAATACATAAAGATATATTTTTAAGTTATAATATTATATGTATTTTATACACACACAGTTTATACATACTCATATATATATTATTATTAGTATGATATATATACCTATTATTTTATTATAAGCATTTTCCCAGGTAATTAGAAAATCATGATTTTTTTTAGATAGGTTTGCTTATTAAATAACAATAGACCACAATGTTTGGGTTATAGCATACTTTTTGTATTAAATAGATACAGAATCAACCAAAACCTGCGTGTTCACATGCAAAAATCCCTTTTGACCTTTTGTTAGTTGTTGTTTTCCGTCCTAGCTTGAGAAGAAAAGATGTCGTTTTTCTTTAAGGGGAAATCATGATTTTTCATGGCAGCATTCCATCTTATAGATGCAACATATTTATTTAACCTTCCTCCCATTGGTTGAGGTTAGGGCACTTTGTTGTTTTTTGTTAGCACACAATGCCTCACTTATCCTTAGTGAGGTAGGAAATATTCTTAGGAGCAGAATTTATTTCTCAAAGGATAGATATCTGGCATTTGGGGGTAAGATGCCATGCAGACAGCTGGTTGTGATGTGGTACTAGCTTCTAGGTGGGTGACTGGGCTGGAGAACTGGCAGCTACCCAACAGTGTTAAAACTTTTTAAAAGTTAGGCAACTGTACATGCACTAAAAACACAATTACACAAAATATGCATGATTATAAATATCTCATAGATAAAAACTAGTAGAATATTTATGAAACATAAACAGAGTCACAGATAAAGAAAACAAACTTAAGGTTATCAAGGGGCTGAGGGGAGGAGGGATAAATTGGGAGATTGGAATTGACATATACACACTACTAGGAAATAGATGACTAATAAGAACCCACTGCCTAGCACAGGGAGCTCTACGTGTGATGACCTGTATGGGAATAGAATCTAAGAGTGGATACGTGTATATGTATAACTGATTCACTTTGCTATACAGCAGAAACTGACACAATATTGTAAATCAACTATACTCCAAAAAAATTAATTTAAAAAAAACTAGCAGGAAAGACACTAAAATATTTATCTCTGTTTAGTGAGATAATGAGTGGGTGATTTTTTTCTCTTCTTTTTTCTCTTATAATGACAACATACTACTTTTCAAACCAGATAAAGCAGCACCAGAGACCACTTTTTAAAAGAGAGAGATATGTACAAGCTGATTGATAACAGTAGTCACCTCTATGAAGGGCAGTGAGACTTGGGTGAGTAAATGGGGAATTGCTTTGTCTGAACTGTCAGAATTCTTTAAAAAAAAGAATATATTCTTATATAATTTATTTTTAACAAGAACAAAATGGAAGAATATATTTTGAATATTTTCTTTATTTAGTTTCTTTGCATTTTGCATTCAAGTATAAGCCTCCATTCTAATACTGAAATTTAATACTGTGAAAGGTATTATTAGAGAGAGGTACTATTAGAAAAATACCTTAATTTCTGGCCCAGGTCTACCACGTAGTAGTCACTTAACCTCTCTGTTTTCCAAAATCCCAATATGTTAAATGTTAAATAGATACTTCCTTGCTCACAAACATGATATAAATTATAAGAAAGTACTTGTGAGCCATAAAAATGGTCCTCCAATACAACATGTCATTGAACAGTAACAAAAGTATACTGACT
This sequence comes from Cervus canadensis, assembly GCF_019320065.1. Taxonomy (NCBI): domain Eukaryota; kingdom Metazoa; phylum Chordata; class Mammalia; order Artiodactyla; family Cervidae; genus Cervus; species Cervus canadensis. The sequence goes on from NC_057398.1 coordinate 13,832,174, forward strand.
CTGAACAAAAAGGAAATTGTATAACAGTGGTTTAACTTTGCCTTCTGAACAAGGGAATTTAAAGAGAGAGGGTGGAAGAATTTAGTGAAACAGAATGAGGGAAGCATACAATTAAGAAGTAATAAATGCTCCGGACCAAAGAGAAAAAGAAAAGTGCTCTCTCACCCCATCTCTCCCTAACTCTCTCCATCCCTCTCCTTCCCCTCCAACCCCCAGAAACTGAAGGTCAGAGAAATAACCTCACTTTGGGAAATTCACGTAGAACTGAGATTAAAACCCTAGACTTCCTATGTCTCACGCACTGAAAGCACCAACTTTATATTAATATACTAGACTTCAGTGAGCCTTATTCAAAGGTCCACAGTGGACACACAACTCTCTTCCACAGTGGAAAGCCACTGTGGAATGACCAGGCTCACACTCAGAACAAACCACAGACTTGACCTCTTTTCATGTCAACCCCACTTCTATCTGCTGCCATGTGCTCTTATTACTAGACAAGCAGAGCCCATCCCCCTTTAACTTTCATACTAGCTCTGTTCCTTCTTGACATCACTCTACAAATTTTATTCCTCATTGCTGTATTTTCCATTTCTTCTCTTCTGCTTGATCATTGTCCATCTTGCAGGAAAAAAAATACTCAACTTCACTTTCCCTTTCAGCTGTCACTTCACTTCTCCCTGTTAGAGAAAATCTTCTTAAAAAGTTGTCTAAGTGCTGCCTCCAATTTTCCCCCTTTCTTCTTGTAAACCCTTCTACCTCAGGCTTTTGCCCTCACCATTCCTCAATGGCCTTCATGTCGCTAAATCCAATGATTCAATGATTTTAAGTCCCCATCTGACTTGATGTATCAGCAGCAGACAATCGCTCATGCGAGTTGATAATTCCCTTCCCATTAATAAATACTCCTTCTGCTTCTCCCAAGATATGTTTGTTTGGTTTTCCACCAAGCACTCTGGCTGCTCCTTTTCAATTTCCTCTGCTATTTCCTTCCATCTCTTTTACCTTCTCATTTAGTCAGAATGCACAGGGCTCAGACCTTGGACCTCTCCTCTTCTCTTGGACCATCACGTACTTACTGATGTCATCTGGGGGCTTCCAAATATATATATCTGCAGCTTAAACTCTCCCGGACTACAGACTTCAATATCTTACTCAACGCCTCTACTTGGATGCTTAACTGACATCTAAAACTTAACATTTCTAAAGTTCATCTTCCTCTGAAATCTACTCCACTCATAGTCTACCCAGCCTCATGAATAGAAAGTTTATTCCTTCAGTTACTTACATCAAAATAATTATATTCTTTCTTAACGTTTCTCATTCTCTCATCAAAAAATCTTGTAGACTCTTCCTTCAAGTTATATCCAGAATCTAATCTCGTCTCATAACCTTCATTGCTACCATCCCAGTCCAAACTAAAATCATCTCTGATCTAGATTATTGCAATAGTCTTCTAATGGTTCTAACCACTTCTCTGCTTTCACCTATGTACTTGCAGTCCATAGGGTTGCAAGGAGTCAGACACAACTGGGCGACTGAGCAACAAGGTACTCAGAACTAGCATATATATTGGAAGGGTCACTCTGATGTGAAAAGAAATGTAGAGGGACAGTTTCTCTTTAAATTCTACAGATGAGAAAACCAAGGCTTAGAGAGATTGAGTGGTTTATACAGGGTCACTTAGCTAATAAAACAATAAAAATTGCTCTTTTTTTACCTTCCACGTTTTTTACAACTATAATTCCTTAATAGGTAGTCTGCCATACATGCTGCTTTGCCTGGGGCAGTCTTGGTGTACACATGGTGTCCTGGAATGACTGAATTGTGCTTCTTTCCACCCTCAAGTATGCCTTGGTCTAGATCACAAAGTATATGAGATAGATACATGGTGTGTAACATATACATTTCATCCTATTAATAAGCAAGAGTAGGACTATGTAGGTACTAATATAGACTGTCCCATTTACTGTCATTAGCATCGAGTATTGAATGAGGTGAGTATTGGGTCAATAACCGTCAGCTCCCTTAAGCTTCCAAGGAGTCATTTAACTTTAGGAGATCAATTAGAAAGGCCCCCGGGGAGAGCAGCAGTGGCTCTCAGTCAGTGTCTAACTTAGAGTTCCCACATTCCCCATCTCGCTGACCAGTGCTCACATCAGTGAGTCCTCAATACTACCATCACCGCACTCTTGGCCCAGGCCTTCACTCCTACTATCTGATGGACATTTCGAATCAGATTTGCTACTAACATCAGATATGACCTTACCCCCAAACCTGCTTTCCCTTCAGAATCTCTCAGTCGTATGAATGAAGCCATCTGTCACCCAGACACGGACTACAAAGTCATCTTTCAGTTCCCTCTTTGCTCTACCCTAGCCCATTTTACCTCTTCCGGTCACCCAGCCTTGTTCATCACAAATGGACTTTTTTGGTCTATGTCACTGGGGAACAACAATAACCTTTGCCCCAGTCCCAGTAGAAGTTTTATTTGAGAAACCTCCACCAGTACTGCTGTAGTTACAGCATTCTCCTTTTCAAAACATGTATCCTCCTGAGTCCAGTCCACCTCATAACTTATCCCAGGAAGCCTTCCTCCTACAGAAAGGCATTTTCCCCTCCTCTGGATAGCCATCAAGACTCTCGTCTGTCTACTTGCTTAACATACTAACCTGGGACTTATCTCCTTAATTAGAGTATGGCATCCCTGAGGGCCAGGATCCTATCTCAGACATTTTTTTAAAAATCTCCCTGAAGTCTAACGTAGTTCTTGATGTTAATTAAATGTTTTCCCTATTCAGTGGCAGGAAAGCTGACGGACCACCAAATTAGACGAAGTGTACACTGGTAGAGCTTCAATGTCAAAACTAGGATTTGAGGAGGCCTCTAAGAGTATCTTTCCAATCTTCCTTAGAAAAGCTATGGAAATATTTTCTAGATTAGTCATTAGTCAAACCATTTCATCAAACTCCTCTGAGAAGATTTTAATCAATACATCTGGAAAAACAGTTTCAAAGATGAAACGATAGGATTCATTTACCCTAAGCAACACTGCTGGACTTTCTGAGTCCCTCGAGTATCTTTTTCATTTACACATATCTTCATTCTGTAAATATATTCTGAGTTTTTATTTCTTAAAAAACAACTGAGAGCAAGGACTTACTGTGTAGCATGAGAAATTATACTTAATACCTTGTGATGACCTATAATGGAACATAATCTCCAAAAAAATAAAACCAACAGAATCACTGTGCTGTACATCTGAAACTAATACAATATTGTAAAAAACTGTGCTTCAATAACAATAATAATACCCCCCCCAGAAAAACCACACAAATGGGGATATATGTTAATCAAAAGAAAATAAATTCGTATTTTGATATTCAATATACATGCAAAGTACTGTCTTTCATATCCTCTTTCTTTTTTTAATTTTTTATTTTAATTGGAAGACAATTGCTTTACAATGTTGTGTTGATTTCTGCAGTACAACAGCATGTGTCTGCCTGAAGTGTGCATATGTCCCCTCCCTCTTGAGCCTCCCTCCCATACCCCCCATCTCACCCCTCTAGGTGTCACAGGGCACCAGGCTGAGCTCCCTGTGTTATACTGCAACTTCCCACTAGCTATCTGGTTTACACATTGTAATGTAGATATTTCAGTGCTACTCTCTCAGTGCATCCCACCCACTCCTCCCACTCTGAAACAGTCATTCAAGAAACATTTTGGTAAAGCAGAAAGAGAACTGGATTCCACAAGCTCTGACCACTCTATGTAATGTATCCCAGTCTGTCTAAAACTTACCGCCATCTATTCTGTTCTAGTGTTTGTATTTTTTTCTTCCAGGTCCCTTTCCAACTAAAATGTGATTTCCCTGGAAGCAGAAATATTGTCCATCTGCTTCTTCAACCACCACTTGGGTGGTAAAATTTAAGCAAATCATTTTGTTTCACTGCATTTTTGTTTCCTCACTGGTTAATTTAAACATTGAACTAGGTAACTTCTTGTTTTTCTTTGATTCAAATATTTTACTGCAATATAATGAAGGGATAGAAGACAAGGCTAACTGGGGTAACCCAAATCTTCAATCTTAAGGCAGCTGCTGTAGCTAACTGAATATATTCCATGAAATCTTTACTTTTCTTGCTTAATTCACAAAGAAATGTAACAAGCAACAATAGCCCGAAGATATAAATTGGTTATATCTGTTACTGCTTCTATATTTCTCATAACTAGACCAGATTCTCACTTTAAAAGCTGACTACCTCTTTAATCTCATTGAGATCCTATTTAATAGACCAAGATAATTTTATTAAATGATCCACAGTATTTTAACTTTTGAAGTATCTTCTTTTTAAAAAATATTTCCCACTATCCATCTTTTCTATCATTCTGCCCATTTGCAAAAGTAAAGCATTATTTTAGTATATATGGGATTCACAAAATCAGATAATTAGAAATTTAAGTTTAGAAATAAATTAAAAATGATTACTTACACTGTGAAATGCTTAATTCCTATCCTCTAAGAAAAAAGTACTGATTATGTAGTCGTCAACCAATGAGCTATCTTAAACTCTTTAAGGAAGAGTTCAATTTGTAAAAAAGAAAATCAGCTTAAACACAGCAACTGAATGAAGCAACGAGACCATCATAAACCACACTTTTGTTTTAAGTAAGAAGTTGAAAATGCTGTCTTACATTTGTAAAGTGGAAGATATATCATTAGGAAATCAAAAGGATAATTTGTAAGCTCTAGAAAGGGAATACATGATTAATAGGAGCCATTCTGGATTCACAGAGAATACCAACTTACTTCATTTTTGGTAGGAATACCAACTAGACTGATAGGTAAGAAGAATATTATGGGTATAAGAAGATCTGAATTTCAATATTTCTAGACAACTTCATGGAAAGCATGGTGAAATATGGGCTAATCACACAGGCTGATTTCATAGCTGGTTGAAAGGCCTACCCAAGGATGCCAATCAAAACATGATATCAACTTAGAGGGACTTGATGCCTTATTCCGTACACATCCACATATTATGGGGACTTGGAGGATAAATGGCATAATTAAAATGAGGGGATAATAAGAAGCTAGTGGAATAGCAAATTTATAGGATAATAAAGTGGCAATTCAAAATTAATTCAAGAGAGCTGAATCATGCAATTAATTTTACTTGAATATTATACAGCTAACCAGTCATCAGGAAAATGCAAAATAAAACAATTAGATAACACCATACACCTCTTTAAAATGGCTAAAATGAAAAGAACTTTCAATAATTAGTGCTGGAAAAGATATGGAGAATTGAAACTCCATACATTGCTAGTGAGAATATAAAGTAGTATAATCACTTTGGAAATTGTTTGGCAGTGGATTCCAAACAAAACAGTATATACTAAGTGAAACATCAATTCTTTTGTTATTTAGTTGCTAAGTCATGTCCGACTCTTTTGTGACACCATGGACTATAACCTCTAGGGAAGGGAATGGCAATCCACTCCAGTATTCTTGCTTGGAGAATCCCATGGATAGAGGAGCCTGGCGGGCTACAGTTTGTGGGGTCACAAAGAGTCGGACATGACTGAGTGACAAACACTGGACTGTAACCTGCTAGGTTCCTCTGTCATGGGATTTCCCAGGCAAGAATACTGGAGTGGGTTGCCATTTCCTTCTCCAGGGGATCTTCCCCACCCAGGGATCAAACCCCTGTCTCTTGCATTGAAGACGGATTCTTCACTGCTGAGCAACCAGGCAAACTCATCATCAATTCTATAGCTAAGTATGTAACAGATGTGAGTACTTATATCTTCCAAAAGACATATATTACAACTGTCATGGGAGTTTTATTCAAGAAAGGCTAACGACTGATAGATAAATAAATTGTGGTATAATTAATATGACAGAAGCAAAATAGCATTGAAAAGAGTATGAAGAGTATGAAGCTTCAGCTTCATTCAAAAATATGAATAAAGCTCATAGACACCAATGTGAGAACTGGAATATCACAATTTCATTTACATGAAGTTCAAACAGGCAAAATTAACCCACAGTTACAGAGGTCAGAATAAAAGTTACATTTGGGGAGCTGTTAACTGAGGTGCTGGGAAGTCTCTACATGTTGTTCTAGGTAGTGGTTAGATGGGCGTTTACATATGCAAAAATTCAGATTAGGGATTTTTACTATCTCTGAATGATTCCTCATCAGAGTATTTATATATTTATATATAATGAAGCACTTCTACAGAATAGAGAAACCAAACAAACACATAAATGAAGATATTAATAACTTTTAGTTGTACACACATACAATATGGGTAAATGGCAGGAATGAAAGTTAATAAGGTCTTAATTTTCATAAAAATGTGGTGTCAAGAGTGAGCAATCTTCCTAGGCCTTCTCTGAAATGTTTAGACTACATACAGGGGATTGTGGTCATTTTCTTCTGCAATGTTTAAAGGAGAATATCAACAAATTGGTATGCTTCCAGAGAAAAATAACCATATGTTGAACATCTGAGCAAAGTCTAAAAGAGCTATTTTCAGCCTGGGGGGTGGGGGAAAGACTTAAAGGGAAACCAGATTTATTCTACATGTTCTTAGAAGACTGAAGTGGAATTAATAGGTGAAATTGCAAGTAGGCTGATTTTGTTTTGTTTGTTTTTTTGGCCGTGCTGAGCAGAACAAAGGATCAAACCCATGCCCCCTGCACTGGGGGTTCAAGAGTCTTAACCACTGGACCACCAGGGAAGTCTCTGATTTTGTTTTAACCTAAGGAAGAACTTTCTGAGTAATGGAACTTCCAACAAATGGTTCCAAGAGGTTATGAGTTGAAGTAGTGACCAGACATCTGCCCACAAGCTTAGAGGAAGTATTCGTCTCAGTTAGTGAGTTAAACAAGATGTCTTCTAAGAGGCCTGTTCATTCTGTATTCTGTTACACTATCAATCAACATTAGTGTACATATTGGGGGAATTTGGCAGGAATGAGGAAAATCCACAGGCAGCTTTTCCTGCGCAGAAAGTCGTCAGTTGTGCCCTTCCACTTAAGCAAGAGAAGTTTCTCTCCTACAGCCTTGGGCTCAGTCACCACTCAAATGCTACAATACTTAGAAAAGCTCTCTTAAGTGGACAAAACACATTTTGAAAATGATAAACTAGAAGGACACTCTCTTGACAGTGCTTTTCCTAATAATCTAAATTGTAACTTTTTCATATAAATGATTTTATTCTTTATTATTTCCTCGAGCAATATCCCAAAACATGGGTGATAGCCGAGTAAAAGAGCACAAAATCAGTGTCACTGTCCTTATTATAATTGAACAAAACGTTTTCCAGAATCACTGGAGCAACTGAAATGTCACTTGTAACATACAAATGTTATCTATATGCCAACCCTTCCGCTATTATTGGATTTTGCCAGTTACTAATTTTTTGCTAATTTAATAAGTAGTGGCAGAGCTCAGGGTTGTTCCAATTAGTATTTCTTTAATTATAAGTGAAGCCAGCTGGTTAAAAGAATTCAAAGACTTTTTAAAGAAAAAAAGCAGTAAGTCATCCCAGAGTATTCCCATACTATTGTTTGTCATTCTACAGTCAGTCCGAAGTCTGTTTGAACCAAGCTGTTCACAACCCTGACAGAAACCTCTTCTGTCCTCCTCACACACAGCCAAGTGGTCCAACAGGATGGCAAGAGTGAGTCGATGCCATCTTTCCTTGGCTGCACAAGACACTGTAGTGTTACCATGTTCTCATCCTGCTATACTTGGTCTCAAGAACAGTTTGTCTCTCCTGATTCCAGTAATAGTAACTTTTAGACATAGATCCACAGTAGATAACACCCCCGTGAAGAATTCATAGAAATTGCTGTGCACTCCAATGAGAACTTTGTTATAAACCAAATTGGACACCTCTGCATGGCAGAATTTGATGTAACTTTTTTCCTTTTGCTCTTCTGTATTTTCTAATTTTTCACAGTGAACATGGAGTGCTCATATAATTTTTAAAAAATCATCTTGATGGAAACAGTGACAAGTGGGAGGAATATGACTAGAGAGAAAAAAGGATTATATCTTTAAACTGTATCCCCCTTTGCTCTTCATTTTTTTCAAGAAGAAAAGACTCCCATAATAAGCTCCATTGACATAAATTGCTAAAAACCATAGGTCACGGTGAAACAAAGAGTGCAGACATGGAATTCCACAAAGACTCTGGGTTGGACCACTGTTAAGGCACCTGCTTTTCAAAGTCAGGAGTAGAGAAGACAGGAGAGAGATGTTCATATGACCCCATTTTGAAGCCAGTGAATATTGGGTTTTATGTAAATACTTTTCTGAGTCCTGAAAGTTTATGAATACCCAGTTGATTGTCCATTACCAGGAAATATTAATATGTAATCCAGCAAAAGGCAGGTAGAGAATCCACAGGCACTTTGACCTCATTATAGGCTGCTTAATGACCCTTCTCTGTTTACATTTTCATATATAATTAAGCCATAAGAGAATTTATAACTGGAGAAACAAAAGATCCAAGAATGATTAGTGGGTTACCCAACCTAAGTTCTGAGAAGTCATTACAGTTCCTGAAGCTTGACCCAAACAATATCCAAGGCAAATGCTGTTTCTTCCCCTACCAGCCCATTAAACTTGTGTTTGTTAAACACTTCAGGTACAGACTCCATCTCAGTACCTTAACTCTTCTTCATGTACCTGCAACTCAGCCAGAGTGCTGGACAAAGCAACAATTCCAATGTACCTTTGTTCTGATAATAGAAATACCAGCTTTCACTAATGTACAAAGGGATATAATTATTAGGGTCTCCTTCTTTAAATATTAGAGCTAAAATTACTTTTAACTGTAATTACTGAAGTAAAAGTATCTGACACATCTCAATTTAAAGTTCAAAATGTACACTTAAAATTATTCTGAATGCTTTTTATAAAAAATCATCTAATCATAGAGCTCTCTCAATTCCCTGGTGGCTCAGACAGTAAAGAATCCACCTGCAATGCAGAAGACCCAGGGTCGATCCCTGGGTCAGGAAGATCTCCTGTAGAAGGGAATGACTACCCACTCCAGTATTCTTGCCTGGAGAATTCCATGAACAGAGGAGCCTAGGGTGCTACAGTCCATGGGATCGCAAGAGTCGGACATGACTGAGCAACTAACACTTTCATTCCACTTTTTTATAAATATATATATATATATATGGCACAGTATTCTTTAAGATAAACAGTAAATGTTTAAAGAAATATATTAATAAATTTGGGAGGTCCAGATACTTATAAAATTGTATATAGAGGGTAAAATTTTTGAAATAAAAATATAACAAAAAACTTTAAAAGGAATTTAATAAAACTCCATAGAGATGACCTTTAAAATAACCGAGCTGAATTTTCAAAATCTTAACATTGTAAAAGTTATGGCATACAGGGCTAGGATATGGCATGAGAACAGGTTATTCTACATTTATCACATCCCAGGGCTCAAGATGTGAAAAATGATGGGAACGGGCCTGCTAATCTGTGTCTGAAAGGTTAGGTGGTGACATCTTGTAGAGAGAGATGAGGTTCAACAGAGGGAAGCAGACTGGGTCAGCCAAGTCTTTGCTACAGAAGGAATTACGTGGTTAGGGACCAAAGTCTCAGCTGAGCAGAGTCAGCCAGGGAGAAGGAGCCTAGGACACACAAATACAAGAAAAAGTGTGAGGGATTCTGGCAAGGTCCAAGAACAAAATCCAGAGATTGCTAACTGCATGGGGTTTATGCAGCTTCAAGAAAAACCACTCTAGCCTGAAACGAAAGAAATAAGTCTGTGCCCAGATCTAACGGGACTTTTTTTCTCAGAAACCTCAGAAGCAGATAGAGAAAGACATTAGTTGAACCAGTCCAGTCCAGCTCTGGGGCAAGAGTCAGGATGAAACAGAAGAATTCAATCACACAGACTTACACAGAGGAGTTAACGGCTTCCCCAGTGGCTCAGTGGTTTAAAAAAAAAAAAAATCTGCCTGCAATGCAGGAGACACTGGGGAGACAGGTTAAATCCCTGGTTGGAGAAGATCCCCTGGAAGAGGAGATGGCAACCTACTCCAGTATTCTTGCCTGGGAAATCCCGTGGACAGAAGAGCCTGGCAGAATATAGTCCGTGGGGTCACAAAGAGTCAGACAGGACTGACCATGCATGCTATGCTACACTAAACGCTGGTTTCCTTTAGCCAAAGCAGAGGGGCAAAATAAGGGGCTTCTTAATTCTTAAGTGACTCTACTCAAAGGAGAATGAGAAGGACTGTATGTAACCTGTACCCTGAAATTTCCTCTCAGTAATAAAGGAAATTTTCACTAAAATCGCTGAAAAAGATGTGCTGTTGTCTCCTCTCTGCAGGGTCAACTGCCTGTGGGCAGGGTACCCCTATGCCTCATAGACGCCTGGCAAAGGGGAGAAGAGATGCTATGCAACTGGATAAAGGGAGGGTAACGCAGAGGGACAGAGAATATGTCTCTGTCAGGAGTGAAATGGGTGGGCTTCTAATCCCAGATGGTCCTTCTGGAGCCAAATCCCCTTCGACTCCTCTTCAGGGTGGGAGTCACCCTAGAGAAGCAGTACTGAGAAGGCTGCAGGGGAACTTTCTGTGTGGGGCCTGCCCTGGCAATTCTGTTCAGCACACCGGCCATGTACTGACCGTGAAGAATGGCAGGCCTGACTTATCATCACATTTTTAAGTTTTTCAAACCTGTTCCCAAGCATTACTTCTCTGCAAACAAAACTCCCCCCAAAGCCTTGATGATGCTATATACCCTTTGATTCTGGCTGCATTTGCAAGCCAGTAGGACATCGGGGTGGAGGAAACCTCTTGCTACAACAGTTGGCCTGTTCTTTTCTCTCCTCTGAGTTGTTTCTATTTGTTGCCACATTATCTGGGAATCCATGCCTTTCAGCAGCAACATGACCAGAACTAGAATGGGAACTTCACCCTCCCTCTAGATCCAATATGGCTGCACCCCAAGGTAGCCAGCATGTGCTTCTAAAAAGACAATCAGATCTTGTGAATATCCCCCTGTGAATATCCCCCTAGCTTCTTATTATTCTTAGAATAAAACCCAAACACCTGGTCATGATCTCCGAGCCCTGAGTGACCCTGTGTAGCTTCCCATCTTCTCGACCACCTCTCCTTTCTTTCCCTCTTGTCATTCACAAAAGACCTGAATGCACTGTCATCCAAGATCATTGCATACAATCAAAGACCTAAACATATTTTCTTTTAATTTACTCAAAATTGCTTAAGTCTGCATGGTTCTGGAATGATTTAACATGGCTCTTAATCATTATTTAATCAACACAATCGATAAATGTAGACAGTTATTTTGACAAGCCTAGATTAAAAATGACTCTTTTGGTCTTAGAAATGATTTCTATCCCATAAATTGTTACCCTTCTTATTCATGCACCTATCATCTTTAACTTTCAGAGATTAAGAGGGGAGAATACCTTCAGAACTAAGACCTAGAGAGTAGATAGCAACATTTCCACAAACATCACTGAGCAAAATGTTTGTCCTTGAAAGCCAGTTATCACCTCCAAGGCAGAGCATCATCACATTATTTGAAGGAAACAGTTTCTTTCCTGCTAAAAGACTGGTCTGCAGGGTGGTTTGGTTTGGTTTTGAACTACAGTGTTTGCAATCTATGCCCAGCTCAGGCCTGGGTCTTCAAACAGGCTCACTGCCCATCTTACCAACTGCTGCATTCTCTTACTCAGCCAAGAGAACACTTTACTGTTTCAGCATTTCCAGGTGAGAAGAAAATATAAATTCCAGGAACCTATGAATCAGGCTTCTTCATATGATCTCAGCAGGGACACAGCAAGCTTTAAGCAACTCATGATGGAATTAGGAGTAGTGAGTTTTGACCCAAGGTTTAGTGATGCAGAAATGCCCTGCTTTCTCCTGGTGATGGGTGGAAGAGAGACTTCACCATCTGAAAAATAAACACCAGTTTTCATCACCGCCATCTCCTTCAGATTTGCTGAGAGCAGCAGACACCTTGCATGCCAGATTGTAAGAGCATGGGAGGTAACAGTATGGGCAGGTTCCCATAGCTCCCAAACAAGTAAGCTTTCTCTGCAGGCACAGAAATGTACCATAGCCCTGAGAAGGATCAACTCATGTTCCAGGACCAGACTCTGGGTCACTGTGTCTGAAGCTGGCAGTGTACAGAAGTACTGGAAACATGGTAGTTGTTGAGAGTATCTACTGGACTCTTTGCCTCTGTTTTAATCCTGGTCTACCCACCACCCATGAAGATGCTGGCCTGAGGAATACAACTGTCCACCAATCACTTTTGATTTGCTGACCTTGACCCCCTACTTCTTGGTTCTGCTCCCTCACTTCATTCCACCACTCTCAGGCTTCCATCTCTTTGATTTAAACTTTTATTCCTTTTCCTGTTGGCCCCCAAGACTTCATCACTGGATTTAATCTCCCCTTCATGACCTTTGGCCCTTTCCAAGATGCACTTTATGCTCACTCTGTCTCTGCCTGCTCCTGATCTATTTCATCAACTTAATCCACTCCCTCCCAGTTGTGGTCTCCAGCCCACCTGGGAGTGTTGCCAGAAAAAGAAGTCCAGACCCTAGGACTTTGACAAAAAAAGGTAACTTGCCAACTCCACCAACTCCAAAGTCTAAATCTCTGGTCTTTCCTTTCTCCCATCTTCCTATTGCACATCTCTATCTTTTTCAACCAAAAGTCAGTGTCTTAGGCTTCCCTGGTGATCCAGTGGTTAAGAATCCATCTATGAATGCAGGGGACACAGGGTGGATCCCTGGTCCAGGAAGATCCCACATGCTGCAGGATAACTATGCCTGTGCACCATAACTAGTGAAGCCCGCGCCCTAGAGCCTATGCTCCGCAGTAAGAGGAGCCACCTCAATGAGAAGCCTGTGTACCACAATGAAGAGCAGTCCCTGCTTGCCACAACTAGAGAAAGCCTGTGCACAGCAACAAAGATCCAGCGCAGCAAAAAATAAAAAATAAACAAAATAAAATAGTGATATGGAAAGATATCCATTAAAAAAAAGTCAGGGTCTTAAAGTCACATTTACCTTTTCTCTAAAACTACATTTCCTTTGTTTTCTGTCTTTCTGTTCTTAGTGTCATCATTTCCCCACTTACTCACAAATTTCAGCTCACTGGCCTCCTTTTCACTCCTTTTTCCAACTCAAAGTTGTCACTCAGACTGTTTCCTTTGCCTGGAGCACTCTTATCTTCCTTCATACCTGCTCATAGCAGCTCATCCCTCAAGTCTCACCTTTAGCATTCCCAAGTGTTTATTACCACTGTCATCCAAATATTTACTTGTGTGACTATGTATCAGGTTTCTGTAAACTTGTATTGCCCAGTTCAGTAATCACCAGCCATGTGAGGCAGTTGAGCATTTAACACATGGTGAGTCTAAATTGAGATGTGCTGTCAGCATAAAATATATAGCAAGTTTTGAAGACTTAGTACAATAAAAAATTGTAAACTGTCACACTAACAATTTTTATGTTGGTTATGTGTTGGCATGATGATATTTTAGATACATTGAATTAAGTAAAGTATATTTTCAAAATTTATTTTAACCATTTTTTTTAAACCTTTTTAAATGTAGCTACTAGAAAATTTTAAGTCACAACATGCGCACACATTATATTTCTATTGGGCTGTGCTGCTGCAGACCTTAAGCTCCAAGAGGTCAAGGCCATCTTGTTATATATTAGCACAGTGCCTGGCACCCAGTAACAAGATTAGTAAATTTATTTTGAAAGAATGAATTTTTCTAGATAATTAGAAAAATGTAATATTCTTTATGTGTGCATGCTAAGTTGCCTCAGTTGTGTCCCACTCTTTGTGACCCTATGACTATAGCCCACCAGGCTCCTCTGTCCATGAGGATTCTCCAGGCAAGAATACTGGAGTGGGTTGTCATGTCCTCCTCCAGGGGATCTTCCAGACTCAGGGATAGAACCCGTGTCTCTTATGTCTCCTGCATTGTCAAGCAGATTCTTAATCACTGGACTACCAGGGACATCTCCAAGCAGGTTCTTTACCACTAGCAGCACCAGAGAAACCCACTATGCTTTACACAAAAAATAAAGAAATTGAAGATAAACCACTAGAAATAAGGGGATTTAGCTGCTCACCCCTCCAGTACTGCATGCTCTCCACCTGCCATGGGCATCAGAGCTTCTTTTAGCCTTGCACATTTAGTCACAAGTTAGAGTCCAAACTGTTAGTTTGGAGACTTCGCTGGTAGTCCAGTGATTAAGAATCTGCCTGACAATGCAGGGGACATGGGTTCAATCCCTGGTCTGGAAGATTTCACATGCTGCAGGGCAACTAAGCCCATGTGCCACAATTACTGAGCCAATGCTCTAAAGCCCAGGAGCCACAACTACTGAAGCCCTTGTACCCTAGAGCCTGTGTTCCAAAACAAGAGAAGCCACTGCAATAAGAAAGCTCACACACCGCAACTAGAGAAGCTCCCACTCGCTGCAACCTAGAGAAAGCCAGCACGTAGTAATGAAGACCCAGCACAGCCAAAAATAAATAAATTAATAATTACATCTTAAGAAAAACAAGCTATCACATGGGGACAGTTTGTCACTGGCTCAAATGGGTATTGTATATCTATCTAAAACTATGAACAATTAGATTTCTTTCTTTTTTATTGAAATATAGTTGGTTTACAATATTGTGTTAATTTCAGCTGTACAGCAAGGTGATTCAGTTGTACATGTACATATATATATATATAACTTTGTATATTTTTTCCATTATGGTTTATCACAGGATATTGAATATGGTTCCCCACACTATACAGTAGAACCTTGTTGTTTATCCATTCTATATACACTAGTTTGCATCTGCTAACTCCAAACTACTGTTCCATCCCTTCCATAGTCCCCTCCCTCAAGATTTGTCTTTCAAATTATGGACAGACTGCCAAAACAGAAAATAAAGAAAAGAATCTACATACATAGCAAGAAAGGATTAACGTGCTATGTTCATTCGATCTAAGCCACTTCCGCCAAGAAGTTCTCATGAGTCATATCTCATTTACTTTTCTCCGTCCTTAGTATCAGAAAATCCTTCTCAACTTAACCGGAATTCATTATTTGGCAAAACATTTAACACAAGTGTAGGAAAGACTGGAGTGTCTAAAAAGTCTAGTAATGTCCTTAAAGACTGTTTTACTTCCATGCTGCCCACTCACATTCATGGGCACCGACATCACTGTGAAATGAGTCAGCGATTCCAAGTATCTGTATTGCATTACACCAAGTTCCCCGTGCTTGGCATTAGCAGTACATTGCTTGGGGAAGGAAGAGGCCAAGCTGTTCTGTGATCCCTGAGGACTAATCCAGCAAGAGATGTGCTGGTTAGTCACGGACAAGAACCCAGGGATTAGAGTTGTCCAGCTGGTGTATCAGGTGACAACAGGAAGAAGGCAGCTGAGAGCTGGGATGCTGAGAAGGAGACCCAACACCATGACTCAACACAAACACAAACTGAGGTGTCACACACTCCCTAATTGGCAGTATCACTCCCTTCCCCAATGAAAATTATCACTTTAATAAAGTTTGCACACCCCTAGCAAGCTACCACTCTTTCCACCTTTCCTTGTGTCTCAAAATCTTATATCCTCAGAAGTGCCACAGTCAACCCTAAGCTTTCTCAGAACATAGAAATAGCACTGGACTAGAAATGAGAAGTTGGGACACCTAGCTCCTCTATCAAGTATTAATTGCAGAATCATTGAGATGACAGACGTTAGGCTGTAGTTGGAACCAACGCAGCACTTGAGACTAGGCTCACAGCAAATGAATTAAACAGCAACAACCATAGGATTCAGGGTACTCAGCTTCTCTAGGTCCAAGGATTCCTCACCCTAAAGAAGTCTTGGAAGACCTCAAGACCCCACAAGACACTTTAGCTTCCACGAGACCTTTCCAACCCTACGTCCATCTCTCTCCACCTACCCAAATTGAAACAGACACACTTTTATAGTAAAATTAGAGGAAGGAAAAGAACTCAAATAAATTTTGCTTAGAAAGGATGGAGGTGCATAGGAATTAGTCAATAGTACTAAGAAAAAAAAAGTTTGAGCAACAGAAGAAATAATAGTACTGCTGAATGATAACCCACTGAGTAAAGTAAATATCCATGAGCCCAGAGTGAAATGAATTTTAAAAAGAGGGAAAAAAAAATTCTTTCTTACAGAAGAATTCTAATTAATAAAAGTAGAATAAACACAGGCAGTAAGAAATTCACCATTAGAACACAACAATAATTACTGCAGGAAGCATACACAGACAGAAGCCAAATTAGTGGACAAAATTTGAGGAGAAACAGGATATTTACAAGGTCTCAAAATATCTCCCTCAAGATATTTATTAGTTACAAAGGGAAAAATAGTAACTTCACAGAAGAGAAACCCAGCAGATGCCACCTTAACCAAGTGATCTTGGTCCTTATCACCAGTAATGACATACGACATCATGAAGCTCAGTCTATGATGCACTGAGAAGGGCACTGACACTACTTCTGCTGTGTTCTTACCAAACACACGTAACCTCAATCTGCTCACGAGAAATCATCAGACAAATAGAGGGACACTGTACCAGATAACGAACCAGTTCTCCTCCAAAGTGTCAGTATTGTGAAAAAACAGGAGAGACTGAAGCAGAGAGGGCCAAGAAGACATGAAAACTGAAGAGTACATAGGAACTCTAACTATATTTACAACTTTTAATCAGAAATCATTTCAAAATTAAAAGTCAAAAACTCTAAATTAGAAGTTTGAAAGGAGGGTTGAATTTTAAACCCAAAAGTGACAGAAGATATTGAAAACTTAAAAGACCAATATATTCAACTAAATAAAATTTCAAAACTTTGAATATGTAAATCTTAAAGATAAAAAATATAAGTATCTGACAGAAGAATATGTATAGCAAATACAAAAGCCTAGGGTTGTTTCATATCTTTATATAGGGAGAAACATTTTTGATACAAATTGATATAAATTGTTAAAATATTAGAAGACCAATCATTAAATAAAAGAAAAATAAATAGTGATACTTCACAAGATAACATTTTTAAAAGGAGCAAAAATATGGAATTAATATTCATCCTTATTTGTAATTAAAGAAAAGCAAATTAAAACAGTAGGACCATACCACTTTTACCGAACAATGGGCAAAAGCGGTAGTAATAGTATTTTAATAGCAAATAATGATGAGCACCCAGAAAAGAACTGATACTTAGAAATGTCAGCATCAGTACTGCTTGTTTGACAAAGCCTTTGATCTACTAAGTCTTTTCACTGCTTTCCTAGCCATCCCAAGTTCCATCCATGCCTGACTTAAGCCATACTTTTAGTTCAAACCTTACTGCCTCTGTATAATTTTTTAAAAGCCTTCAAAATGTGATCTTATAAAACAATAACTAGTGACTTCGCTGGTGTTCTAGTGGCTAAGACTCTATGCTCCTGGTGCTCGGGGCCTGGGTTTGATCCCTGGTCAGGGAACTAAATCCCACATGCTGCAACTAAAGATCCTGTATGCCACAGCAACTAAGGAACCCACATGCCACAGAGAAGATTAAAGATCCAGTGTGCCATACTAAGACCCAATGCAGGCAAATATATGAATAAATATTTTAAAAATACATAGCTTCCATCAAGCCATTTAATTTCAAATGCACTCATTTATTCTCTTGTTTAGAGTGTTTTCAAGTGTTTATGACTAAACAGCATTTTTCTGGATGCCAAGGATAAAACAAAAAACAAAATGTATTAAAAAGTCCCTCATTTCACGGAGTCTAAATTCCAGTGTTTCGAGAATGATGATTTTTAAATGAATGAGTAAATTATATAAGCATTTTGAAAGGTGATAGGGTGAGAGAGGAAAATAAAGCAGAGAGTTGGGATGTAAGGACTGTCAGGGTCATCAGGGAAGACTTCACTGAAGAAGTGATATTTGAGTGAAGACTTGAAGGTGGTAAAGAAATGAGCCTTGGACATCCGGGAGGAAAGTATTCTGGGTTATATAGCCTGTTCAGAGACAGGGGCATGGCTGGTGTGTCTGAAGAAGAAACAGGCCAGCAAAACTATGAACAGAACAAGATGGGAGTCTTCCAAGACTCTCTCAAGAGAGAATCACAAAAACAAATTGAATATAACATGGCTGATTCACATTCTGGCCCAAGCTCCTAATCTCCTCATGGACTAGTGACAGTTTACAGACACACACAGGTGCTGTGGGTCAGTATGTCTTTGACTTGTAGTTAATGACGTAGGAAGCCTGTTGGAGAGTTTTAAGCCGAAGAGTGATTTAGTCTGACACATATTTGCAGAATCACTCTGACTCCTGTGTTGAAAAATGCTGATGACTTGAACCAAATTCAGAAACAGTGGAGGTGGTGATTCTACACATATTTTGGAGGTAGAATCAATAGAATTTCCTGACAGACTGAACAAGCAGGAGAAAGAAAGGAAATGACGGATGCCATCAAAGTTTTTGACCATTACAACTAGAAGGAGAGACAGAAGGCCATTCATTGAGATATAAAGACCAGGGGGACACTGGCGGGGGGGGCGGGGGGGAAATAGGATCTTGGTTTTTAATATATTCAGACTGAGAAATCTATTTGACCCCTGTCAGGAGATAGGTATTAAAGATAGGTATTGGGTTGGCAAATTTTGCTTATGTTTTTCCATAAGATGTTACAGAAAAACTCAGATGAACTTTTTGGCCAACCCAGTAGTTGGACATAAGGTTCTGAAGTTCAAGGATTTCACCTAACACCCCTTCCTCTTCCCTCACCTCCAGCCTCTCCAGTCTAGACAGAGCTTTGCCCAAGTCATTTCCTGTAATAACTTAAACCATGGAAATTTTAAAACCATTGCTGGATGGAAATTACTAGGAGTTGATTACATTTGTTATTTTAATCATCACAATTAGGCTGAAGGTTAAATACTATTATCCCCCTTATCAGATAAGGAAACTGAGGCTTAAGGAAGCCAAATAATTGGCTCAAGATCACATAGCCCTGAAATAATAGAATGATGATTTGAAAATTAGTCTGCCTGCCCCAAGCTCCTGTTCTTCAGAGTGCCTTGCTGTTCAAATTCTTGCATGATCTCCCCCAGGGATGTGGTCATGAGGACTCCTGCCCACAAGGGCAGTTTGGCTGGGTGAGACCAAATGACTCAGATGCTTCCCAGCTTTACAGCTCGAGGTTTCTATAAAATTTATTTTGATATTGCAATGACTCTGGGAATGGTTCCTGTCTTTTTTTCTGAAAAACCTCAGTAGGAAGGAACAAGATTCCAGTTCAGGAAGGTGTTTGGGTGCTTCACAATTAATATAGGCAACACATGGGCTCCCCTCTTTCACTCCAGCTCCAATGCAAAGACATTTAAAGTGAATGTTTTTTTAAAAAAGTGCAGTGATATCATCCCCATTTCCTATAGTAAATACACACAAACCCTCACCAAACTTACCATAAAGCTAAGACTCAGAAAATGAAGACCGTTCACAGTTGAATAAAAGTCATAAAATCACTGCAGGCATATTCATTAATACCACTGTTTCATCATTGTCCTCATTCTTCCCCCCCCACCCTCCCACCAAGCAGCCCTTAATGATCCTTTCTCTGTCTGCCCACCAGAAATGGCTTTTGAGTGCAGGAAGGTATCAGCAGGTCCCTGCTGAGCTGCCAGCTGGGGAGGTGTCACAGGTCACTGAACTCTAAAATGAGCTGTCTCTGTAACAAAGGATCCCTTTCCCTTGGAACAACTTCAAGGGGATCACACTCTGCGGCCCCCACGGCTCCTTTTATATTCCAGTTTGATTAAACTGGGAATTGCTCTGTGCTCCAGGCTGTTGAGAACACCAGGTGGTAGATTCTAGAGATAAAGGGTTATATCGCTCCTCTGTTAGAAAACAGCCATCCTCATTGTCTGACTTCCAGTATTTGAGCACAAGCGCTGGAGCTTCGTAGATCCCCTAATGGTATCGCACAGGAGACAATCAATAATTCCTAGTCTCATTTACCTCGTGGTGAACAGTTGCTGCCGGTGGCTAAACAGTGCCTAGCCACTGGCTAAAAATGAGAGAAACTAAAGCATGAACATTTATGATAAAAGTGAGCCAAAGCAAGGAAAGTAAAAGGAAATGTGTACAAGGTTGAGACGTGATCAATCTTCAAAGGGCCTGGGTGTCAGAAGAAATGAAATGATTCATCCTCCTGACTGTAAACTCCTTGAGGGCTGGCACGGCATCTTGTTCAACACTGTTTCCCAGGGCTGCATGCAGTATGTCACACACTGAAGACATCTAATAAGAAATGCAATAGCGAGCGAGCTCAGTTGCTTTAGTCGTGTCCGATTCTTAGTGGTCCCATGGACTGTAGCCTGCCAGGCTCCTCTATCCATGGAATTCTGCAGGCAATAATACTGAAGTGGGTTGCCATTCCCTTCTCCAGGGTATCTTCCAGACCCAGGGATCAAACCTGGGTTTCCTGCATTGGCAGTCAGATTCTTTACTATCTGAGCCACAAGTGAAGTTGCTCAGTTATGTCCGACTCTTTGCCACCCCAGCGACTGTAGCCCGCCAGGTTCCTATGTCCATGGGATTTTCCAGGCAAGAATACTGGAGTGGGTTGCCATGCCCTCCTCCAGGGGATCTTTCCAACCCAGGGAATCGAACCCACGTCTCCTGCATTGCAGGTGGATTCTTCAGTTTTCTATTGCTACATAACCATTTACCACAAGCCTAGTGGCTAAAAACACCAGTTCATTATCTCACAGCTCAGAAGTCCAGGCATGCTTGACTGAGTTCTCTGTAGAGCGTCTCAGACTGATGTCAGGATACCACACAGCTGGGCTCTTATCGGTAGGTTCTGGGAAGAATTCACTTCTAAGCTCATTTGCATTGGCTGAATTTAGTTCTCTGAAGCTACAGCACTAAGGTCCCCGTTTCCTTGCTGGCTATCATCAGTCCAGGGCCCCCGTTAACTCCTTAAGGATGCCCACGTTCCTTCTCACTTGGGCTGCTCCAATGTCAACATCACCAATAGCACATGAAGTCCTTCTCACACTTGGGATCTCTCTGACTTCCTCTTCTGTCATCAGCTGGGGAAAGCTCTCTGCTTTAGAAGTGGCCTGTGTGATTAGGTTAGGTCCACCAGATCAGTGGTCCCCAACCTTTTTTGGCACCAGGGGCCAGTTTTGTTGGAAGACAATTTTTCCATGGACAGGTGTTGAGGGGGATGGTTTCAGGATGATTCAAGTGCATGACATTTATCTGTATCATTGTTACATCAGCTCCACCTCAGATCATCAGGCACTAGGTCCCAGAGTTTGGGGACCCCTGCACCAGACTCTCTTCCTATCTAATGTCAGCGGTGCCTACATAATATGATTCTGACAGTGATGCTTCATCATGGACTCAGGTTCTCGGGATTAGGGCAGGATATCTTTGAGTACCATTTGAGAAGTTCTATCTGTACAGGCAGTCATGGTTCCAAGTGTTTTACATTTAATAATTCATCGATCTTCACAGCAGCTGTTAATAGGTAGGGTCTATTATCAAGCCCGTTCTATAGTTGAGGCACAGAGAGTTTAAGTTATTAGTCAAGGTCACCTAGCTAGTAAATGGCAGGACTTGGATTTCTTTTATTTATTTATTTTTTTTAGGACATGGATTTCAATGCAGGTAGCCTGGCTTCAGAACCCTACCTCCTATCCACTATTCTACATAGTTATTCAATTTACTATTTCTGGAATTAATGAACACATGAATAGTTGTGTTAGGAATGGGACTAAGAGACAATGCATGCTCTTGTTGTTCAGTCGCTAACCAGAGTCCAATTCTTTGTGACCCCATGGTATGTGGCACACCAGGCTCCTCTGTCCTCCACTATCTCCCAGACTTTGCTCAAGTGCATGTCCATTGAGTCAGTGATTCTATCCAACCATCTCATCCTCTGCCACTTCCTTCTCCTTTGGCCTTCAATCTTTCTCAGCACCATAGTCTTTTCCAATGAGTCGGCTCTTCGCATCAGGTGGTCAAAGTACTGGAGTTTGAGTTTCAGCATCAGTCCTTCCAATGAATATTCAGGGTTGATTTTCTTTAGGATTGACTGGTTTGATATCCTTGTAGTCCATGGGACTCTCAAGAGTCTTTCCCAGCATCACAATTTGAAAGCCTCAATTCTTCAGCACTCAGCCTTCTTTATGGACTCTCACATCCATACATGACTACTGGAAAAACCATAGCTTTGACTATATGGACCTTTGTCAGCAAAGTGATGTCTCTGCTTTTTAACACACTGTCTAGGTTTGTTATAGCTAAGAGACAATGCTAAAGATGAATAAATTCCTTGATTTGTATAGTAAGTTTTGTATATAAGTTCTTATGCTAATTGTTCCATGAAGAGGATTCACAGAGTCTCAAAGATATAAATCCTAGAGAACGCCATATACCTGAGAATCTCCTACAATTAAATTTTCTCCCTTTTCAGACTTAAAACATGTTGAATTGTAAACATTTGAGGCCAATATAGGAATGGTACAACTCCTTTTGACCTTGAAGCAACATTGTAGATACTCCTTTGTTCCTGGTTACTGTCTTCCATACCAAGCACAGCTGTCCCCCAGAGTGTATACTGATGACCATGCAGGACAATGCCAATATGCGGATTTGGGTTCTGGGAAAATACATTTGAGAAAAAAAACCCAAAAGAACCAAAAATTAGAGTTTTTTGGCACAAGCCCAAATGGCACAAAGCAAAAAGAATGACCAAAAATTGAAGTCTGAACTTTTTTCACATGCGGCTGGGTCTTTGTATTCTTCTGTGTTCTCTTATTGCTCAGCTGAGGTGAGGTAGAATGAGCACTGGATTTGAAACCAGAAACTTGAGTGCCAGTCCTGGCTCTGTTTCTTATGTGAACTTGAAAAAGTCATTTAATTTCCTGAATCTTACTCATTCCACCCATAAAATAGAAGTGGTGATAATATCTATCTCAGAGAATTTTAGAAAGACACTCATATTCCATCTGGGCCTCTGTAACAGAATACCACAGACTGGGTGGCTTATGAACAACAGAAATGTATTCCTTACAGTTCTAGAGACTAGGAAGTCCAAGATCATGGCTCGGGCAGATTTGTGTCTGGTGATAGCCCACCTCCCCACAGACAGCTGCCTTCTTACTGTAACCTCAGATAGTCAAAGTGGCTAGAGATCTCTCTGAGGTCTCTTTTCTAAGGGCACTAATCCCATTCATGAGGGCTCTCTCTCATGATCTAATCACCTCCCAAAGACCCCCTCCACCTAATGCCATTGCCTTGGGGATGAGGATTTCAACACACATTTAGGGGGGACATAAACATTCAGCACATTGTAGTATGAACGGGTCATGCTCCCCCTTGGGAACTCTAAAGGACAATACAAACGCTACATGTTCTTGCACCAGGTAACCAAGAGACCGACAGAAGGGAGGGACAAAGCATGCACAGCCACCTCACAAAGAGGTTTCTTCTCCCAGCATGAAAGTCTGAGAGGAACACTGGCTAGAGAAGAAAGTGAGATCATGAAGCTCTATACCACCTGCTGGACCTCTGCTGAGCATGGGTTTTCCTAAATTAAATATTCTTAAGGAGAAAAAATAATGGGGACAAAGAAAAATGATTTGTTCAAGTGACAGAACTAAAAGCTCAATTTGGGTATTCTGGCTGTCAATACAGTGCTTTAGTCAGGGAAAATATGGTCACTGGTTGATTAAGAGAAGAAATTATGTTGCTTGTATAAGTACTGAAGCCCAGTTATATCAAATTAAATGGAATATCAAAATGTTCATCCTCTCAAATCTCTACAGCTAAAGTGTCTGATGTATCAAGTCCTACAAGACTGTCCTTAAAATGGTCATATAATCTACAGCTCAGAGGGGCAAAAATATTTCTTACATATAATCTCTCATGAAACCTTGATTTCAACCTTGTGAGACCCTGAGCACAGAACCTATTCAAACCTGCTCAGACTTCTGAACTGCAGCTCTGAGAGAAAATGAATGGTTGTTTCTTTTAAACCACAAAATTTGTGGTCATTTGTTATATAGCACTTTGTCTGGACACATTTTTCTTCATGTATCAGTCAAAAAGGTTAAAGTTAAGTCACGTTTAGAGCACATTAACATGAAAGTAATGACTATAATCCATCAGCTTCAGGAAGCTGACCATGGCCAACAGCAAATTCCAGAAACCCAACAGCTGAGTGTAAGTGGTTTAGCAGTAGGCAATCCAGAGTTCTCCAGAAACATCCCCTCACCATTGATATAAACATTCATCCAATAACTGCCTTACAATTAAGTTGATAAGCCATGCAAGAAGAAAAAACATTCACGCCTATAGACTGTCTTAATTGTCTGACACAAACCCTTAAATCACATTCCCAGGAACTCCCCTGGTGGTTCAGTGGCTCCCATTGCAGGGGCCTGGGTTTGATCCCTGGACAGGGAACTAGGTCTCACATGCTGCAACTAAGACTCAGCACAGGTAAATAAATAATTACTACTAAAAAAATATCACAGAATAATTTCAGACAGCAGGCAAAGCAGCTCAACAGGGTGGCTGCTTTGAATTAACCTAGGAAGGGTCTTGATTGTCATACTTCATGAGAAATGGTACCTGTATGCAACACACACACACACACTCCTCCCACCCAAGGTGACCATTTCAAGGGCAGAAATTTTGCTTTAACACCTTATAATACTATAATAACAGCTGACATTGAGATGAACAAATCTTAATGACATTTACTGATATCACATTTAAGCCCCTTGGGATGATAAGGTTAAATATTTCAATAAGCATCCTTAATCCACTTAAGTATTTCTACCTAATGTAGACACTCAAATGTTTGTTCATATGATTAAACTGTTGAAAAGAAAAGCTAAATCGGAGAGGTTTTTTTAAAAAGGGGAGAAGACGATTGCCAAAAGAAAAATCACACAGCAGGGAGTTCTTGAAGGCATAAAGGCTCCAGTGGACGCTGATGAAGGTAGGATTGTATGGTGAAAAGAGGCTCTATGATGTTCTGGGGCCAGAGAGACCTGGGTTCAAATTTGTCTTAACAATACATGAACAATGTGCAACCTGAAGGCAAGTCCTTACCTTCTTAAAACTATGTAAATGACACTAATAGAAAGTGCATTGGGGACTTGCCTAGCAGTCTAGTGGTTAAGACTTACCTTCCAATGCAGGGTGTGCAGGTTCAATCCCTGGCTGGGGAACTAAGATCCCACATGCCTCACAACCAAAAAACCAGAACATAAACAACAGAAGAAGCAATATTGCTAAAAAATGCAATAAAGACATTAAAAATGGTCCAAATTAGGAGAAGGAAACGGCAACCCACTTCAGTATTCTTGCCTGGAAAAGTCCATGGACAGAGGAGCCTGTGGGCTGCAGACCATGGGGTTGCATGACTGAGCATGCACGCATGAGGTGGGTGGAGGGAGACGGGTTGGTAGCAATAAACTGGTAGAACTTAAAAAAAAAAAAGGTCCAAATTAAAAAAAAAAAACTTCCAAAAAAAAAAACAATGAAAGAAAGTAGAGTGTGGCTGTGAGAATTCCCTAAGAGAATGCTGTAGAATGCCTCACAGAAAGGCTGTACACATTTGGTTCTTACTATAGTCCAGCTATTTCCTTAGGCTGATCATCTGTAAAATGATCATATTTATCTCATAGAGCTGGTATGAGAATTAAATGAGTGAATAGACATTAAGTACAAATAACAGTACTGGCATAAGGAGAGCTCTCAGTAAGTCTAAGTTATTATTACCTGTTACTGTTTCTCACAGCAGCCTTAGCTGTGCAATGCCTTCAGGAGTATGAAGGAAGAAGCCTGGTGTCTTCCATGAGGCAATACGGTACAGACAAGGGCATGGCAGCAATAGCAGCTTAGACAGTAGTGGGTAGGAGCCAGTCAGCAATGGAAAAATGAGCCATGAAAGGATGATAAACAGCTAAATAATGTTCACTATAGCCAGGCACTGTGCTAAGTATTTTATATATATTAATTTATTCAATCTTAGTAACAACCCTGCAAGTTATTGACTCACTTAACCCTCAAAACAAGCCCATGAGGCAGATACAATAGCTATTTTATTTTTAAGATGAGGAAACTAAGGAACAGAGAAGTTAAGTAACTTGACCAAGATCACAAAGGAAGCAGCAAAATCAGGATTTAATCCCAGGCAATCTGGATCCAATTTAGGGAGCACTCTCTATTACCTTGTTTATATAGACTATTGGCTGTAAGACAGACTCACTAACATACCTTCTGTCCCCTCAGAGAAGTGGAACAATTCTGGAGCTCTTTCAGCTCATGAGATGAGATCTCAAGCCATTTTTTAAATTATTTTTACTATTTATTTGGCTGCACTGAGTCTTAGTTGCAGCATGTGGGATCTAATTTCCTGGCCAGAGATTTAACCTCGGCCCCCTGCATTGGGAGCATGGGGTCTTAGCCACTGGAGTACTGGGGAAGTCCTTCAAAACATTTTTTTTTAATTAGTCAAAGAAAGCTTGAGGACATTGTGTGGAAAGAAAGACAGATATGGATAGGTTAATGGGAAGATTTTCTGAGGTATGTCTCTATGTTAAAATCAAAGGAGAAATCAAATAAAAGAAGTCATCTATAAGAATTTGTATAAAAAATTATGTACTATAAAATACTCTTTAATTTTTATTTCAAGTAGTAATGGAGTACATTTAAAACTTAGCTCTCTAGACTCCCAGCCCAATTTTCTTTCTACTTGAAGCAGCAATTAGGGAGGAAATCTCGCTTGAAATATCATCTCCTGCCTCACTCTTACACTGACATGAACCTCAATCCTGGAATAGGAAGACAGATCTCCAGTGATACAGACATGCTTAAGAAATGCATAAACCTGGGCTCCCTTGGTGGTTCAGTGGTCAAGAATCCACCTGCCAATGCAGGAGACACAGGTTCGATCCCTGATCCGGGAGAATCCCACATGCCGTGGAGCAAGCAAGGTGGTGCACCACGACTATTGAGCCTGTGCTCCAGAGCCCGGGAGCCACGACTACCGAAGCCTGTGCGCCCTAGAGCCCATGCTCTGCAACGAGAAGCCACCACAATGAGAAGCCCACACGTGCACCACAGCTACAGAGGAGCCCTCACTTGCCACAGTTAAGAGACGCAGCCCGCGCCGCAGTGAAGACCCAGCAAGCCAGAACTAAATAAATAGAATTATTAAAAAAAAAAAATAGAAAGAAACCAAGAGTTTCACTTCTTTTCCACCCCAGGATCACTCCCAAGGAAGACAACACCCTAGGTGTCAGGCCACGCCCCTCAAGAGCCCCTCCCCCAGGAAGCTCTGCTGGCACCACCAGCTGGAGCCAGGCGGGGGTGGGGGAAGGGGGCTGAGGGGTACCTGTTGGAGGATCACAGCCAAGTTCTCGGAACGCACAGCCTTTAGTACACATCAGACTGAAAGGGAAGCTTCACAGAAGAGCTTCTTCATGCTTATTATTATTATTATTATTCTCTGGAGAGGGAATTGTCATTTAATTCTTACAGTGGTGAAAGAGAGAGATAACAGAAAAGTTCTGGTGGCTCAGTATTGACAATTATTTGTGAAAAGAGAGAATTCATTTATTATTCTCCACAACTACCTGTACAAAATATTATATGTAAAGTATATCTCAATAAAGCTGGAAAAGGTTCCCCTTTTATGTATAGGCTTGAAAGTAAGTTTTCTGTGGGTTTTTTTTTTTTTTAATTTTGCCTGAGAATATTTTCGATTGGAGGATAATTGCTTTATAATGTTGTGCTAGTTTCTGCTGTACAACACCGTCAGTCAGTTGTGTGTGTACATATATTCTCTTCCTCTGGAGCCTCCCTCCCTCCCGCTCCCCATCCTCCTCTTCTAGATCACCTCTGTGTACCACACTGAGCTCCCCGTTTCACAGCAGCTTCCCACTAGCTATCGATTTACACATGGTAGTGTCTTTATGTCAACGTGACTCTCCTAGTTTGTTCCCTCTTTCTCCCCTGTGTCCACATGTCTGTTCTCTACTTCATGTTTATTTTAACAAGTAAATCAAGTTTGTTAGGAGGAACAGGTTATATGGAAGGACCAGGACATCTCCCAAAGTGAGATTTCCAAATTCTGCTAATTTTTTTTTTAAGGCACTAAACTTTGTCATGGTAGAATATAACTGATCTTGGAAAGAAAGGCAACACCAGTGAAGACTGTTCTTCTACAAACCAGGAGGGGAAATGGGACCAAGGCTGCAGGCTTCCCTCTTGGGAAGATGAATAAGCTTTGTTTGCATCAACAGCTCCAACTTCTTTACACTACAAACTATTTGCTAGAAGCAGAGACTGAAGCCTACATACAGAGAACACTCAAAACAAAGCTAGGGTGGGAGTGGAAAATGACTATCTCCTGCCACGGCTTCCTAAAGGGTGGGTCTCCAGCTCCCAGATTCATGCTATACCACCAATATCCCACCACCCAACCTTCACCAGTCACATTCTAAAAGACAAACATGATTCTCTTCTTCTTCCCTTAAAATCCTCCAACTATTTGCCATCAGTTACAGTAATTTGCCATCACCTACAGAAGGTGAATAAGACCTGTACAGAACTGTACAGAAGAACTGTACAAAAAAGATCTTCATGACCCAGATAATCATGAAGGTATGATCACTCACCTAGAGCCAGACATCCTGGAATGTGAAGTCAAGTGGGCCTTAGAAAGCATCACTACAAATAAAGCTAGTGGAGGTGATGGAATTCTACTTGAGCTATTTCAAATCCTGAAAGATGATACTGTGTAAGTATTGCACATTTGGAAAACTCAGCAGTGGCCACAGGACTGGAAAAGGTCAGTTTTCATTCCAATCCCAAAGAAAGGCAATGCCAAAGAATGCTTAAACTACCACACAATTGCACTCATCTCACACACTAGTAAAGTAATGCTCAAAATTCTCCAAGCCAGGCTTCAGCAATAGGTGAACCATGAACTTCCAGATGTTCAAGCTGGTTTTAGAAAAGGCAGAGGACCCAGGAATCAAATTGCCAACATCCGCTGGATCATCGAAAAAGCAAGAGAGTTCCAGAAAAACATCTATTTCTGCTTTATTGACTATGCCAAAGTCTTTGACTGTGTGGATCACAATAAACTGTGGAAAATTCTGAAAGAGATGGGAATACCAGACTACCTAACCTGCCTCTTGAGAAACCTGTATGCAGGTCAGGAAGCAACAGTTAGAACCAGACATGGAACAACAGATCGGTTCCAAATAGGAAAAGGAGTACATAAAGGCTGTATATTGTCACCCTACTTATATGCAGAGTACATCATAAGAAATGCTGGGATGGAAGAAGCACAAGCTGGGATCAAGATTGCCGAGAGAAACATCAATAACCTCAGATATGCAGATGACACCACCCTTATGGCAGAAAGTGAAGAGAAATTAAAAAGCCTGTGGATGAAAGTAAAGGAGGAAAGTGAAAAAGTTGGGTTAACGCTCAACATTCAGAAAACTAAGATCATGGCATCTGGTCCCATCACTTCATGGCAAATAGATGGAGAAACAGTGCAAACAGTGTCAGACTTTATTTTTGGGGGCTCCAAAATCACTGCAGATGGTGACTGCAGCCATGAAATTAAAAGATGCTTAACTCCTTGGAAGGAAAGTTATGACCAACCTAGATAGCATATTAAAAAGCAGAGACATTACGTTGTCAACAAAGGTCCATCTAGTCAAGGCTATGGTTTTTCCAGTGGTCATGTATGGATGTGAGAGTTGGACTGTGAAGAAAGCTGAGTGCTGAAAAATTGATGTTTTTGAACTGTGGTGTTGGAGAAGACTCTTGAGAGTCCCTTGGACTGCAAGGAGATCCAACCAGTCCATCCTAAAGGAGATCAGTCCTGGGTGTTCATTGGAAGGACTGATGCTGAAGCTGAAACTCCAATACTTTGGTCACCTCATGCAAAGAGTTGACTCATTTGAAAAGACCCTGATGCTGGGAGGGACTGGGGGCAGAAGGTGAAGGGGATGACAGAGGTTGAGATGGTTGGATGGCATCACCGACTTGATGGACATGACTTTGAGTAAACTCCAGCAGTTGGTGATGGACAGGGAGGCCTGGCGTGCTGCGATTCATGGGGTTGCAAAGAGTCAGACACAACTGAGCGACTGAACTGAACTGAACTGAGCAGTAAGTGAATCAAAATCTTTAGCGTAGACTCCATGCCCTTCATAATCTACCCACCTTTGAAAGTTCATCTTTTCCCATCGGCTGTGTGGTGTACTGGAAAGGGAAGGATGCTCACTGCACCAGCAGAGTCCTCTTTGCAGACTCCGATGTCTCTGAACCAGCTTTCTAACCTTATTCTGGAGAGGACTTGGTTCGGCGAGTCCAAGGATTCAAATGGGAATACATTGGACAGGAAGAAGAAAAGCAGAGGGCATATGTTGAATCACAAAACACATATTTAGAAAAGTCCTTTCCAAGCTCTCCCAAATCAGCATCTATCAACTCTCTGGCAAGCACATACTACGGATTAAGGAACACATCCCTTAATGTATAAACATTTTAACTAACTCCTTTTCAATTTCAGGCCTTTTGAAACATGATTTTAAGTATTTGTCTTTCCTAATTCTGATGAGACTGGGGTATTTAATTTAGAGAGGTTATCTTTTCCCCAATTAAAGGTAATCAAAAAGGCAAATCCAGGTTGAAAATGAACTTTCTAAGAAATATCCACCTTGTTGATGAGGCAACAACCTCATCATTGTTTGGCATCACCGACACAATGGACATGGGTTTGGGTGGACTCCGGGAATTGGTGATGGACAGGAAGGCCTGACGTGCTGCTGTTCATGGGGTCGCAAAGAGTCGGCCATGACCGAGTGACTGAACTGAACTGAACTGATGAGGCAAAAGATGAATACTCTGCTACTGAGCTTCCTCTTTGTTATCAATGAGACATAGGGTCCAAAAAACAAAAACACACACATTTTTTTTTAAAACATCATGTTGAGTAGGGCTTAGTGTAGGAAAACTGAATAATCTGTTCTGGGAATTCACATGGATATTTAATATATAAGAATCCAAATACATCAGGATGAGTCACTGAAACAAATTTTTTGTATTATTTAATGGAAACCTCATTGGGGGGGAAAAAAAATCACTGCAGCTTGTTATAAGTTACAAATTCCCTGAAAGCTCAGATGTTAATTCCATTTACAAAACATAAACTAACACCAAACTTCTTGGAACTCTATTTAGCACAGTGGTGTGACCACAGGCATTCCCCACTAAAGCACACATTTCCCTTCAGCTTCTCAGCCTTGGCAACACAGTGTCACAGCAGTGAGAAAGGTGTCTCACGCTACCTGAAGAATCTATCAAGAAATTTTATCACAAACCTCGGAAGTGACATTTTGCTTCTTCTTCATGTGTCACAGAGCCACTTCACACCTGTGAGCAAAAATAGTGTGCCTGTAAATCACATTTTTCAAGGGAAAATTAGAAATCGACTCTGAAGCAATGGTAAATAACACCCGTCTACCACAAATCACTGTACCACCAACTGATACAAAGGTCTCAGGCATATAAAGGTAAAAAAACCAAGTTGAGAAGAGAAAGAGAAAGCAAAATGGGTTTTTACTATAAAGTCTCTCTACACATGACTCTTATCATCAATCCTGCTGGAGAGTTCTGTTTTTAATAATATTTTCAAAGATTTTTGTAAGACATAGAGAAAAAATAAATTAAGAGACACTTTAATACCTGGATATACATTTCATTAATTCATTCATTCATGTACCCAAACATGCACTTATTCATTTTAAGTTCTAGGGAGGCCACAGGGATTTTTTCTCACTGCTGTATTCTCAGCTCCTAGAACAGTATCTAGCACAGGGTAAGAGCTCCGTGCATATTTTTAAAATAAATTTACACATTGAATATGTACTGAGTGCCCACCATGTGCCATGCCATGTGATAGGGCCCAGAGGTATAACAATTTGCTCAAAGTTTATAAAGAACACCCGTCTCAGCTCCAGATTCATGTGTCTGAATGCTTCCTTGAAATATCTAATAGGCCTCTCAAACTTGACATGGCGAGTACAAAACTTTTATTTTTTTTATACAACTTCCTTCCGCTCCCCTTGTCCCAAATGATTCCTAGCCTTGCTCTCCCTGTCTCAGTTCATATACGGTCATCCATTCGATGTTCAAGCCACAAAAACATAGTCAACTTCTCTTCTGGCTTCAGTCCTTCCAGCTCTAACCCATCCCTTCACCACCACTCTCTAGTCCAAGCCACCTTCATCTCTCCCTGAGGCCCAGCCTTCCATGGGTCTCCCAGCTGCCACTCCTGCCAACATTGCAATCTAGCCAGAGTAATCTCTTTCAAACATGAACCAGATAGGTTCACCGTCCAATGTAATACTCCTTTCCTTACACTGAGCTCCACTAACTCCCCCCACCGTGGGGCCACAGCCCTATGAGCCTGCTCCTGGTCTACCTCCTCCCATCCTTCTCTGTGCCCCTCTTCCCTCCTACTTACTATGCTCCAGCCTCACTGACCATCTTGTGTTTCCTTAACCCCTCCAGATATGTCCTCCCTCCAGGGCCTTGTATATGCTTTTCCCTCACTAGAATGTTCTTCCCCTCAAATGATGCAGATTTCTCTTCAAATGTCACCTTCTGAGAAAAGCTTTCCATGACCACCTGCCCAAATTTCTGATTCTAGTATACCACTGATGCTCACTTAGTCCTGAGTGAACAACTAAGAGGTCTCCAAATAGAGCCAATCCTGAGCCTCTCTTTCCATCCCCAGCAACACCAAGAGGTAGAAGGATTCCTTTCACTAGCGTTTAACTGACTTCCTCACCTTCTCACAAGCTGCTTTTCTCAACAACCAAAAGAGCTAGACAACTGCAACCACCCATATAGGAGTCAGCCTCACTTTACTCTCCTGCTCTGAGATGGAATCTCAGAGGTGACTCTGTGGGTCATGCTGAATGAGCATTAAGCAGTTCTGTCACATCACTGAAGAGAATTTCCCTGTCAAAAAAAAAAAAAAGGAAGCACAACAATTTAACTCCTACCTGTACATCTAAAGAAATGCACCTCAGGAGACAAATAAGAATGTTCATATCAGCTGTATTCATAATACTCAACAATTAGAAACAACCCAAATATTCAACAAAAGCAAACTAGATTAATCAATTTTGGCATACTTATGCAATAGAATTCATTTAGCAACAAGTAACACACAAAACAATATGAATGAATTTTACAAGTAAATGTTGAACAAAAAGCAGATTAGATAGAAAGGTCAACTTGAGGCCAAAAGACCACCACAAGGTAGTCAAATAGGATGAAACCTTAAAAACAGTTATTTTACTTTTCTATTAGAAGGTTTTCTTCAGCAGGAGTGAACAGAAGAAAACTAGATTAATTGCATTCATAGCGTGATAGTACACTTACACTTCACTGACTTATGAAATCTCCATATATTCAAAACACTTGTTTGTACAATGTTTCTTAACTGGCCAAGAGAATCATGTATTAACACATTTCAGAGAGGATGGCAAAGAATTTCAGTAGAGCCTGAGTTAACCTCTAGAAGGAGTAGGAAAAATTAACTGGCATGACTGCTCACACCTGTCACCCTAACCAGAACCAGTCTAATAGATTCTTCTCAACAGGGTAGAAGATTCTATAAAAGAAGGAGGGAGAAAAGGAAAAGGAAGGAAGGAAGGGAAGGAGGAAGGAAAGGAGACAGGGGGAGGAAGTGAGGAAAGAGAAGGAATGCATTTAATATTATAATATATGTGAGTATAACAAGCAGTCAACCTACACATGAGAGAGTCAGGGAAGACTTCTTAGGAGAAGTTGTTTATAAACTGAGACCTAAGGACAGTGGAATTAGCCAGAACAAAATGAGAAAGAGCTCCAGGACTAGATCAGGAAGGATCATGATCACCATGAACATCTCTCTCTCGAAGTTTTTGTCCATCAGTGTGGTATGAAGTGTATTTTCTTTTGCAACTTTTTCAAGAAGTCTATAAGCTTATTTGGAGAAGGAAATGGCAACCCACTCCAGTATTCTTGCCTGGAAAATCCCATGGATGGAGGAACCTGGTAGGCTACAGTCCATGGGGTCGCAAAGAGTCGGACACGACTGAGCGAGTATCTGTATCTGTATCTGTGCTTGTATTTAAGGATAATCTATTATTTTGAATTATGCCAACTTGATTTGTCTGATAATTTGAAAACACTGATCATCATCCAGAAGTCACTAAGTGGATTTTGCAGTGGCTTCCCAGGTCCCAGATTATACCACAGATCTAGAACAAAATCCGTCACTAGCATAACCTTCAGAGGTTTATCAGTGGACACAAGAAATGGCAAACTCCGATACCATCCCAGTCATTGATTTGAGAAGCGATGTTTGGCGTCACATGTAACACCAAATCAGTCCACGATGGGGTTTTGTGGCAGACCCAAGTACTCACTGTATATCATTTAGTGCGAAGGGAAGCCTCTGAAATAGCTGAGATTTAAGTGTAAAAATCTTTGCTTCTCTCTATCTCATACAGAACTGGAAAATGATAAGGAAAAAGCTCTTTTTTTCACTTTACCTTTATTCTTCCTGTTTGAAAATTGCTATGGATTAGTGCAATGTGAAATCCATCTTT
The DNA here is from genome assembly GCF_019320065.1 of Cervus canadensis. Taxonomy (NCBI): domain Eukaryota; kingdom Metazoa; phylum Chordata; class Mammalia; order Artiodactyla; family Cervidae; genus Cervus; species Cervus canadensis. The sequence continues at coordinate 13,866,975 of NC_057398.1, forward strand.
TTGTACTTCAATTTCTCAGCCATTTACTCCCTGGTAATAGCTGAAGAAGATGGGGATAGGAGAGAATTTGGCAAAGAAGAAAAAAACGTTACCCTGTGACCTTGTGTAGAAAACTTCAAAGGGCCTGACTCAGATTACCATTATTAATATAGTCATGGCAGCCAGGACTTTCCATCTAAATCTTTGTATCCTGCTAAGAAAACCCAAATGGGTGAAAACAATTGCTTGGGCTTAAATTGCAAAGAGAAAAAAATTAAAGCATGTAAACTGGGACTACTGTGTTTCACAAGATATATCCAGTTACCAAAGTTTTTATGAGCTTAGCATAAAATAGGTTCTCAAACATTCGTTAGATGAGTTAACCAATGAATGACAGTCAAAGGATGAAAGGAAGAGGGGAAATGAAATTCAACAGCAAGAATTAAAAAGATTTAAATATGCTTTGAGTATAGACATTAAATATAATTTAAATCAAGATAACTGATGACTGGGAAATGACTGATAGACAATGAGCTATCATCTCAATGAAATTGTTAAGAAGGTAACTGACTAGAAATCAGGCTATAACACAATATTCTTTCTCCTTCTTTACCACACTCTTTATCTGCTAATCACCTCTCTTCCCTCTTCTCCCATCCCATTTCCCTAATCACCAGTCCTTTGAAAAATTTTTTCTCAGAGCTTCCAAAGAAGGAATGGCCCTTCATTCTTTTTATACTCATAACAATGACACCTTCAGTGGACTAAGTCCATTCAATTCTTTGTCCATCACTGAATTATTATTTTTTTTTTACTGGCAGAGTATGTTTTATTCAACTTCTTTAAAACAGAACAAAATATAAGCATGCAAATATTAAAGTAAATATATCTAAATTTCAATTTTAAATAAACATCTAACTGATGCATTTCCCTTGTACAGTCTGACTCATGTGCTTCTGTATCATTTTAATCCAATATGGCATGTTTTATCATAAATTATGTTTCTGTTCTGCATATAAAATATTTCTTGATATATTTATTTTTACATTCATCAAGGCAAGCATAGTTCATATCCATTAGTTTTTGGATTACAATTGAAATAGTCAAGAAAATTATTCAAATTTAAACAACCACTTAGATTTGTAGAGGAAATTGGAAATAAGGATTAATAAGTGGAATTTCACTTAGAAGAGGTGTTTAAAAAACTTTAAAGAAAGTTTATAAAGAACAAAAGATAATACTTTAACTCACATTTTTCTTTGTAGAGAGGAAAAAGAAAAAATGTATTCAGATTTGTACATTTTAAGATAGATTTTGTAAGTGGAATACTTTATTTTCTTTTTTAAAAACTATTTCATATTGGAGTATAGCCAATTAACAGTGTTGTGATGATTTCAGTTGCACAGCAGAGTGTCTCAACCATGCAAATACATGTATCATTTCTCCTCAAATTCCTTTCCCATCCAGACTACCACATAATATTGATCAGAGTTCTCTGGCCTATAGGGTAGGTCCTTACTTGTTATTTATTTTAAATATAGTAATGTGTACTTGACAGCAAGTTATGTGCCCCTAGTAGGTGTGAGACACTTTGCTTAGTCTAGGGCGGTAAACAGTCAAGAAGACACATTTGGTCTTACCCTCAGTCTGTTTAGAGTCTTTGTGGGGATAGGAATGAATAAACAGTCAATTATAATGCAAAGAGACATATCTGGAGCTCAGGGGGATACATGGCCTAACATTGGAACTTACAACCTAGTTGAGGAGAAAAGACACTTGAAATTTAAAGGAAGGTAGCACTGGCTTGGGCTTCCCAGGTGGTGCTAATGGTAAAGAACCCACCTGCCAATGCAGGAGACAAAAGAGATGCAGGTTCAACCCCTGGGTGGGGAAGATCCCCTGGAGGAGGGCATGGCAACCACTCCTGTATTCTTGCCTGAAGAATCCCATGGACAAAGGAGCCTGGCGGGCTCTAGTCCATAGGATCACAAAGAGTCAGACATGACTGAAGCAACTTAGCATGCAAGTAGTATTGGTTTGCAGTTCAAGAAAACCACTTCCTTGGTGTTTGAGTGGTTAAGACTCTGCACTCCCACTGCAGGGGGCACAGGTTCCATCTCTGGCTGGGGAACCAAGGTCCCACAAGTTGTGCGGTGCAGTCAAAAAAGAGAGAGAGAACCACTTAACGGATGTGGCTAGAGGATTGCTGGTGAGACAAAGTGAGGTCTAAGATGAAATCTAAAGATGAAAAAACCTAGCCAGATGGAAAGGTGGGAAAGGTAAGGGAATGCCTCTAAAGCAGAGGTATGAAGTAAGGTATGAAGTAAGGTCTAAGATGAAATCTAAAGATGAGGAAACCTAGCAGATGGAAAGGTGGGAAAGGTAAGGGAATGCCTCTAAAGCATGTATGAAGTCCCTGAGCTGTTGGATCAACATTCCAAGAACATGTTTCTATCCACACCCTTCACTTTACGTGAAACAGGAAAACCAACCACTTTTCTAAGTGCTGTCACACTGTGCTATTCTGTCTCCTCACCAAAGACCACTGGAAATATCCTTCCTAACCTGTCCCTTGTCCTCCTCTTCCTTCAAAACCCAACTTGGCAATTCATCATATTTTGCCTTAAAATCTTACATTTAGATAGCTCTTTTCAAACATCCTATATGTGTCTTGTTGATGCTTATAATAAATGTACTGTTTCAAATGCCCCTTCTCTTCAACTAGATTGCAAGCAGTTCCTTAAGAGTAGTCTCGGATTTTCTGTGTCTTTCTTCCTGGCACAGTACTCGACAAGAGTCAATGCTAACTATTTACTAATTGTTTAATAACATGGCTTAAGTAAGTAAAGAACAAAATTACCACCCAAAGCTACCTAGTCATCAAAATTCTTGACTATTCTCAAACAGGAGATGGAAAAGACTAAATTTTTTTGGTGTCACTTCCAATGGATCTATGTAGGAAGCCACTGTGATAAGAAATTATCTAAGTGTTTTTTACTCTATAAACACAATAAATTTGGGCTACGAGTTCAAATAGTTGGGTCGGCATGACATTAAAACCATTTCTACTTCAAAAATAATTCTGACCGGGGTCAAATATTTATTTCTCTCTCCTAGAATGCTGTTGATACCTAAATCTCCAATATCCATAAATTTCCATAGAGGAAAGGAAGATTCTCTTCAAGGACCAGTTGAAAAGAAAGACATACTTGGGGTAAGCATCAGTAAGTTTCCAAAAGATTGATGCCCAGAAGTTAAAAGCAAAATTTCTAGTCAAAATAAAAGGATACATGTAGCACACTCCCTCAGATAAGATTTTCCAGACAAAAACAGAAACAACTTGAACTTTGAGAAACAGTATTTTTCTCAGGCAGCATCAGAGGGCTTTGTGCATTTAGTCGGTTCAGTGGTTTACAAAGCTGTGGATGCCTTAGAGCTCAAAACAAGTGCCCGTTCCCTGTGTGAGCTGCTCAAGGCTCAGAAGTGTAGTGTTGTTCGTTGGAAAATGCCACTGAAAAAGAAAAAGGATACTAACACACCAGCATACTAGTACTGATTAAAAGATAAGTCTCATGTGCTTTTCCACATTGGGTGACTATCTAGCACAATCAAGGTACCATAGGTGATAATTTGCACTTGACCAATACAACAAGGTGTACTTAAACAGTCAAGATTTCATTTCGATTTATTCACACATTTACCCTTTTATGGAGGGGGCCACTCCAGGTGGCATGCAGCATCTTAGTTCCCCAGCAAGGAATTGAACCCATGCCCCCCGCCCCCAACACAGGGAATGTGGAGTCTTAACCACTGGACAACCAGGGAAGTCCATCGCTTAGGACTTAAAGCAGACTTACTTATGGTGGACACTTAGGCTGTCCTGCACTACTCACTGTTATTACCAAACTGTCTGAGAGGTTTGTAATTTTTCAAGTTAACTCAACAAACACATATTAAGCACCTACTAGGTTCTAAGCACTGAACTAGAACAGGGGCAATTAAATTTATCTTGGCTTTGTTGCTGTTGCTTAGTCACCCACTCTTTCATGACCCCATGGACTGTAGCCCGTCAGGCTCCTCTATCCATAGGATTTCCCAGGCAAGAATACTGCAGTTGGTTGCCATTTCCTTTTCCAGGGTATCTTCCTGACCCAGTGATTGAACGCACATCTCCTGCTTGGCAGGATTCTTTACCACTGAGCCACCTGGAAAGCCCTACCTTGCCTTTATAAGTTAACAACCTAGTAGTGAAGACAAACAAGTAACAATTTTAATAAACTGTGATAGCTGCCACAATAAAAGCAGGAAGAACACAATGGATTCAAGAGAAGCAAAGAAGAATAGCTGAAAGGGATACCAACAGTGCTAACAGCACAGTAAGAGAGGTCACTACCATTCTTCAAATGCTTTCCTGAAAAACACATTTTAAAACCACTTATTTTTCCATCAGGAATTTAGTGTTTAATTCAACTGGTCATAAGACCCAAAAAGATTTTAAAAAGAGAGAGCGAATAACAGATTTCACCACCTCTAGGTAACCTGCTAAACTACCCACTTACCTTTAAAATAAAAGTCAATACTACTTTGAGTTTACAGGGTTCAAGATCACCCTAAATAACCCAGAGAATCTCAGGTGACTCCTGGTTGCCTATAACCAGAAAAGCAAGAGAAGGCCAAACCAAATCCAAAAGCAACCTAGGACAGAGCTAGAGCTCTTTGCAATCCTCAGTCCCTCCAGTTTTCCTTCTTACCTGCCTTTCCAAGCCACGGTTACCTAAACAGTCTCCCATCCTCTCATCGCTTGCCCTCTAGCCATATAACCAAAATTCCCCAGATGTTCTCCAGCTCACTAATCAGCTAACTTTTTTACAGTCTTGCATACAATGTAAGTGCTGCCATAGACTTGTGAAGGCATGAGTTTTTCTACTTCTATTCATTGCACCAAATTATCCCATGTCAATTGCTATTTCCACATCTTTTCCTTCCTGTCCCACCACAAATCTCTGCCCACCCCCTCATCATATTCATCTGTTAAAGCAACAGTGGAAGGAAGATGGTATAGAAGGAAGAACCTGGATTCTGGAATTAGACATCTCCGATTCAGACTCTGACAATATCAGCTTATTAAGTCACTTAATATCTATGACACCCAGTTTCTCCTCTGTAAAATGAGGATAGTCCCCCTAATGCATGGTGGGGGAAAACTGAGATATGTGTAAAGTTCCTGGTATGCTTAGGTGTTAGGCACTTAGCATGCAATAAATGCCGGTTTCTTTTCTTTCTTAAGACCCCACTTAGATCCCTGCTATTCTGAGAAGCCTCTCAGCTCACCTGCCAAGTATTCATCTCTGCTGTAGCATGGCAGGACTTCCAAAGTGTCTGAATGCCCTGATGGTAAGAAAATCTGCAGTTGAGAAACTTTAGACATTATAGAGGAAACAAGATTAGAGAACTAAGGACATCATTAAACCTGAACTGTTTTAAATTCAGTAAAATGAAACTATAATCCAACTTGCTAAATAAAAACAATGTCAATGACATTTAGACCTTATAATTAGTCATTATAGCTACTGTGGTATTATTTTCCAATTACCACTCCCTGCTCATTAGACTTCTAGAGTTTCTCATCCTGTAATTAATAAAGCTGCTTGCAAATTCCTTTGGCTTTGAGACAAACAATCCAGGTTCTGCCAGAAGGTGTGTTCTTATCTGCCTCCAAGTGTTTGATCCCATCTGATCCTATAGCTCAGTGCTGTTGACTCCAACTCTTAAATTTCAACAGTCTCCAAAACAGGGAAGCACATAGATGCTTGAGAGGATAAAAGCTTTAGATTTTCTCTGATAAACTACTGTGTGTGTATCACCAGGTAGCCATTCTGCAGTCCCACTTCTAGTACTTGGGTCCATGTAGCTCTCCTGGGTCCACGACAACTTCATGTTCCAAAGCATTTTAGCCTCCAACCACCGATAATTGCAGTTCCACAATCCAAAGTGGAACTCTTTTTCAGCCTCTTCTGTTAACTTCCTCAGGCTTCTTGAATAATTCTAGTCCTGTTCTGTTTTCCCTTCAACTCTCTTTCCTAATACCTTTTTTAATGCTATTAAATACTTGACTCCTCCATCATCAGTTCCTATGTAACTGGCTACTTGGCTCCTTCTATATAAAAAAGCAAAAAACTAACATTTATGTGCCAGGCCCCATGCCATTCTAAACACTTCAAAGGTATTACTCATTTAATATTCATGACAAAATCCAAAGAAAGCTACTATTATTATCCCCATTTTACAGGCGAGCAAACCGAGTCTCAGAATGTTTATAAGAGATAGAGTTAGGATTCAAACTTGGGCAGTGTAGGGGGCCAACACTTGCTAAATGTCCTTGATTCTTTGCTCAACCTCAGGCCACCCCAGTGTCTATTTTTGGTTCTGCATGCAGTGTGTTTTCAGGTGAAATAAACTCTTGTGAAGTCACAGCCTGTTTTCCTCTCCTTCTCCCCTTCCTCTTCTTTACGTTGTCTGATGTCAAACACTTGCTGCTGGACCACATCCACATGTCACCACAATTAGGTAGTTTCTCAGGTAGAAATCTCTCCACATCATATCTCAAAGTCTCCTCCTGCCTTTCGCATCTCTAACTGAGAAATGTGCACACTCTTTGGTGTCTCCAATAAAGGTGTGATACAGAAACATTTAAAACCATTACTCTGAACCAGACCTCAGACTGCTCAGTACAGTATTCTGCTTTCTGACAGGAAAAAAACAAAGGACATTTTGTAAAAGACACCTACAGGGAGCTCCCTGGAGACCCATTGGTTACAACTCTATGTTTCCACTGCAGGGGACATAGGTTCAATCCCTAGTCAGGGAACTAAGATCCCAAAAGCTGTGGGGCACATCAAAATTAATAATAGTAAATAAAGATATATTTTTAAAAAGACATCTATAGCTGCGTGCCACAATTCTTATTGCCTTTTAATGAACTTCAGTGGATACATCACTCAGTAATATTTCATGCCTTTGGGAATTAACTAATACTATCAAGGTAGAAAGTTTTATAGATATACTATAATATCTCTAATGAACATGAAAACTAATGTTTGTGTCAGGATATATCCTCTTCTGGGCTCCCCTGGTGGCTCAGACGGTAAAGAATCTGCCTGCAATATGGGAGACCCGGGTTCAATCCCTCGGTGGGGAAGATCCCCTGGAGAAGGGAATGGCAACCTACTCCAGTACTCTTGCCTGGAGAATCCCATGGACAGGGGAGCCTGGTGGGCTACAGTCCATGGGATTGCAAAGAGTTGGACACAACTGAGCATCTAACACTTTCACTTTTCATATCCCCTACTTCTTACATGATTCTATGACTCACTGAATAAGCTATGTGTGTGCCATTCAATTACTCAACAAGCATTGATTGAGTTCTGGGATATCATGGCAACCAAGATAGATAATATTATTTCTCTCTGGGAGCTTTAACACCAGAATAGAACATACAATAAACATATAGCCTTTCACTCCAGATAATAAGTACTGTGAAGAAAACCATACAAAATGATGTGTGAGAAAATGAAGTGAGTGGGCACAGGGGAAATGAGTTTATAGACTGGGTTATCAAGGAAGACCTCTCTGAGAAGATGGCATTCAGCTAAGACCTGAACACCAAGAAGCAAGCAAGCATGTTCCAGGAATAGGAAATAGTGAATGCAAAGTCTTCAGGTAGAAAAAAGACCAAGGCATTCCTGCCCTTGAAGAGTTCACCACTGTCTTCATGACTTTATAAAATTTATACATAAATCCTGTCAATCTTAATTGTTGTTGACTAAAACAATGCAAATCACATCTATAAGATGAGTTTCTTATCCCCCTTATCACAATGGCCAAATTTACAGGACTGTTGGGTCTTTTTTTTTTTTCCATTTATTTTTATTAGTTGGAGGCTAATTACTTTACAATATTGTAGTGGTTTTTGTCATACATTGACATGAATCAGCCATGGATTTACATGTATTCCCCATCCCGATCCCCCCTCCCACCTCCCTCTCCACCCGATTCCGAATTTAGAAAGATGGTAACGATAACCCTATATGCAAAACAGAAAAGAGACACAGATGTATAGAACAGAATTTTGGACTCTGTGGGAGAAGGCGAGGGTGGGATGTTTCGAGAGAACAGCATCAAAACATGTATATTATCTAGGGTGAAACAGGACTGTTGTGTCTTGATTCCCTCCAGAGCATTCCTATCAAGACCGGTTGCAAATACCCAGCAATACCTGTTGATAATTAACACCAACAGACCATGGAAAACAGATTTTGCAAGTCAGTCAGCCATAAAATATTTACTAAACAAGACTGCAAGAGATTTAGCCCAGTTCTTTGGGAGCTGGGCAATCCATTCCTGCATAACCACCTTGTCCAATACCTCTCCTGGCCCCCAGGAGCCTAAATAGCTGTGCTGAGTGATAACCATTCTTGATCTATGGGAAACTAGTAGTTAACAACCTAGGATTGTCTTTTCCATTGTGTTGTGTTGAAACACTGCTAAGACCTCAGGCTTGTACCTGGTACCAGATTAGTCATTTAGTAAAAGTTCTAGTACTTCACTTGAGAAAGAGTTAATTTACAAAAAGATAAACTTTACTGAACATTCCTGATGAGCTGACATCCTAGGCTTTAAAAGCATCATAAAGTTAAAAATAAACCAAATTCCACACAATAATTACATCCTCACTTTGGGAATGGATACATTTTTTTTGTATTAAATCCATTCATTATTTATACAGATGAATTTATGGGACTTGTCATAAACTATTTTCCCCAAACCTAGTCTGTCTCCACATTCCAAAGGCTTTGAGGAGCTGCCTCATTAGTATCACCTTTGCTATCACCAGGGCATGACATTTTCCCTCATTCACTTCTTCACTCCTTGGCCCACACATCTCTGGAGAATAGGAAGACATCCTCTACTTGATGTTGATAGAAAGTTATCACCATATCTTACTAAGGAAAAAGAAAAGGTTAATACCCTGAAATTTTGTGCTTCCCTAAACAGAACCAGTTTGCATCTCTCTGTCCTGTAGCTTAGGCTAGTTTTCAATCCTAGAAACATTATACCTGGATGGTGATACAATTAAGAGAGTACCAAACATAGGAGAACTAAATTCACGTCTTGTATTTTTTTTTATTTATTCAAAACATTCTTATTACATATTTGTTAAGTACCAGACTCTGCATCACTGTATTTTTCCCCACTTTGGACAAGTAACTAAACTGCTCTATGTTCCAGTTTTCTTTCTTGTACATATCTTGAGAGAGAAGACATTATACCAGATGCTCTCTAGTCCTTGCAGTTCTAAATGTCTTTGCTTCTAAATCCATTTCTAACTTTATCCATATTCTAACTTAATCACACTCATCTCTAAGTAAACTGGCTTTATCATATGGAAATTTCTATTAAAACAAAGGCCAGTATTGGCTATATCTCCAAAGGCATTAATAGAATTCCATTGATTGAGAGAGAAAAAATTAATCAATATTTTTGGAGTTTAGATAATTACTTTCAAGGATAATCAATAAGGAAATTATACTATATATATTCAGAAGCAAAAGATGATTAATATGACATAAATGGCTCAGAACCAGTTTCCTCAAGGGAAAAAACAGGTATATAACCAAGTACTGAAAATATAAATCAATATGTAAACCATAAAGATGAATAGACAATATAAAAAACAAGTATACAAATACATTGCTGGTAACATTGTATATTCTTTCTAAAGTGTAAGTTGACCTCATATATCAAGGGCCATAAAATTGGTTATGAAGATTTATTACAGTAATGGTCCTTTATTATTATATCTTTTGATTTGGGGTTCACTCATATAATTTTCTTTATCCAGTTAGCTTGCTCTCTTTCCAATCATGCTCCTTGGCCTTAACCATGAGAACACACTTAGGTTAGCCTGATGAGTAGATAAGAAACACACAGGGGAAAACCTGTGTGGGTTTTCCAGCTGGGACCCACAATATGCCTGAGTTAAGGAGCTGTAACTCTGAGTTTAAGAATACAAAAATATCCAGTTCCCAAAAAGGTAAAATTCACCATTTCTGCATCCAATCAAAACTTACCTAGTATGTTAGTTTGCTAGGGTTTGGGTAATAAAGTAACACCAATTGGTTGGCTTAAGTAACAGAAACTTATTGTCTCACAATTCTGAGGCTAGAAATCTGAGATTAAGGTGTTAGCAGAGTTGGTTCCTTCTAAAGAATGAAAGAATGTTTCAGGCCTTCTTCCCTGACTTGTAGATGGCCACGTTCTCCCTGTGTTTCTTCACTTGACTAATTATGTATGTGTCTCTAAATCTCCCCTTTTTGGAGGAACACCAATCATATTGGGTTAGGGCCACCCGAATGACTTCTTTCTAACTTGACCAACTCTGTTTTAACCCTATCTCCAAATAAAACCACATTCTGAGGTGCTGGGGGTTAGAACTTAAACATATAAGCCAGGGTGGGGAGGGGAGAGGGTGTACATAATTCAATCTATAACACCAAACTTGCAAATAAACAGTAAAATATACACCATACTGGGAAAAGTCAATCAATTGAAATGAAATAATAGGGACAATAGAATTAGTATTTGATAAAGCCATTAGAAGAATTACTAAAAAACTGTATTCTGCTTGTTCAAGAAGTTGGAAAAAAGTGGTATGATGGTTACGTAGACTTGGAAGATATAAAAGGACTCAACTGAAACTTCTAGAGATGTAAAAATATAATGTGTGAGATGAAAAATACACTGGGAGGAATTAATAGCAGGTTAAACAAAGCAGAAGCAATACTTACTGAACTTGAAAATACTGCAACAGAAATTATCAAAAGTGAACTCAGAGGAAAAAAGACGGGAAAAATGAGGAGAGTATCAGTGATCTGTGGGACAGCTTCAAGCAGCCTAATATCTGGGCAAATAAGCTGCCAAAGGAGCGGTGAAAGAGAAAAAATTACTTAAAGAAATAATTTTTTCCAAAATTTCCAAATGTGATGAAAATGAAGACTACAGAGCCAAGAAACTTAAAAACTCCAAATACAAGAAATATGAATAAAACTATACCAAGTCACATCATTACCAAAGCTCTTGAAACCACTGATAAAGAGAAATCTTAAAAAGAAACCAGTGAAAAGACATTAAGTACAGAGAGCCAAAGATAAAAAAGCAGACTTCCTGTTGTAAACAACGAAAGCAAGAGACAATGGGACAACATCTATAAAGCACTGAAAGACAAAAATCTGTCAACCTAGAATTTTGTACTCAGTAAAAATAACTTTCAAAAATGAAGGTGAAATGAAGATTTATTGAGACATACAAAGCTGAAACAATTTATCAACAGCAAACCTTCCCTACTAGAAATGTTAAAGGGAGTCCTTTGGGCAGAGGAAAACAACACCAAATGGAAATCTAGATCTATCCAAGGAAGGAAAATACCAAATCTGTAATATGCAGGCTCTAGATAGAAACATCTCTATTATTTCCTCCCTCCCATCACCACTCAGTCCATGTTTCACTTAGAAATACGACTGAATGAGGCTTCACTACTCATGTATACTTTATATACACATCCTACATGGTAAACTGTATTTATTCAATAGTCATTCAACAAATATTCATTGGAGCTGTACTATACATTTCAGACACTGCGGATAAGCTCACTAAAACAGACAAGCCCCCTTAACAAGCTCATTGAGCTCACACTCCAGCATTTGACCTTCTAATTCACAGACATAAGAACATAGTATAAAAGTCACACTGCAATTTGCTAATTTTGTTTTATTTATGTTTTAATAATTCTCTTCAGACTGAAAAATCGTCAGTTTGGTTGTTTCATTTGTCTTTATAATTCAGTAATCCAATACAACAATCCAATTATTAATACATGGCCTCTATATACTGTCAGTACTGTTAGTGACATAGGCCTAGAACATAATGCAATCTAAACAAATTAATTCTGTTATTTTTCATTTTGTGAAATTTTTATCATCCTGCTGGAATTGGAGTAGGAAGAAAGGGGAAAAGGAACAAAGAAGCCATTCAGGACTAGAACAAGATTCTGTTTCTTTTATAATCTATATATTTTATAAAATGATGTTCAGATGCTCACCACAGACATACACAGTAATGCAATTAAAATGTAAATGAAAACACACAAATATCTGAAAGCCAAGAGTACCTGGAAGAAGCAAATATGCTAGCCTTAAGTGCTAATTTTGTTACTAAAATTATTAATAAACATGGCTTGGAGCTTCCTGGCAGCCACAGCAAAAAGAAAACACAACTGGTAAGAAATCGTGGTTGGTCTTATGGAAAAAATATTATCAACATACAAATACTCACTGCCTTCTACTTTCTTTTCCCTTGATGTTTTAAAATATTACTTCTCCAAGCCAAGCTTTTGATAGATGCTAGAGCTGTTGAGGGATGTGGAAAAAACAAGAATATACACCATGAGGAAACTCAGGTCTTCTATATCACTATCTGACGGGAAAATCATGTATTTTGGTATTTAACTATTATGAAAGATGTTCTTGCCCAGGAAGTAGGTTACTACTTTGAGAGCATATGTAAATCGTATCCATCATTTTACACTGGTTAAGTGCCTCAGTTACTTTTGCCAATGAGCAGTCAAGCAAGTGCTCTTCTTTAAGATTCTGAATATTGAATCACTGGGAGCCAAAATGGTGAAATGCTGAAATCATCATCTTCAAATCATCAATGGCTATTTTTATGTCAGGTTTTCATTTGAGAAGAAAGGAAAAAAGTATATTCTAATCCACTTCCTAGGAGCAGCTATACTCAGCAGCTGCCTGCAGTGATAAAACTCAATAAATTAAACTTCATTTAAAAATCTGTTCAACAGCAACAATAAAAAAGGCATCAATGGATTTTCACTTTTCAAACTTCTGAAAAATGGCTACCACTCATTAGTTTTTATAAATTATGTGATTAGATAAAAAACAATGGAAGAAATATTATTTTGAAAGAGAATATTTGTAGCCTACTGTTTCTTTTATGGTCTTAATATATAGAAGGAGATATTATGACGGAAATATCAATCTACCTCTTTTTGCTTTTTTATGTTATTGTCAAATTCCACAGAATGCAAGGTGGCACTAAACAAAATGCTTATTATTTTCCTCTGTTTCATTCCACTTCATTGAGAACTCTAATCCATTACTAGAATTTCATTTTGCTTCTTTCTGAGTTCTCTTGCTGGCCCCTTTGACAAGTAAATAAATAAGTTACTGGGGAAAGTCCTCACCAGTCATTCATTCCTTAAACTAATATTTACTGGCTCTCCTATGGACCAAACAGGATTCTAGACAGTGCACAAAATAGACTAAAATCCCTGCCTTGGCAGAGTTTAAATCCTAGTGCAGCAAGGACAATCAAACATGTAAGTAGAGACTAAGTCCTCAGTGATAAGACTGATAAAGAAAAACAAATCAGGGCTAGGGGATGGGAAGTGCTGCTGTGGAGGGATGGCAGGTTTTTTTTTTTTAACTTGCTATTATTCTTTTTAAATTGTTATTAATTTATTTAATATCTATTTTTGGCCACACTGGGTCTTTGTTGCTACACATGGGCTTTTTCTCTAGTTGAGGCAAGAGGGGGCTACTTTTTGTTGCAGGGCTTCTCATTGTAGCAGTGTCTCTTGTTGGGGGGCATAGGCTCTAGGGGGTGTGCACTTCAGTGGTTGTGGTCCATGGGCTTAGTTTCCCCACACCATGTGGGATCTTCTCTGACCAGGGATTGAACCTGTGTCCCCTGCATTGGCAAGGGGGATTCTTAACCACTGGACTACCAGGGAAGTCCAGCTAGCTGCTTTAAGGTGAGAGAAGACACTCTCAGAAAGAGTGACATTTGAGCAAAAGTTCAAAGGTGCATGCAGGAAGAAATCAGGCAATACCTACAGAAAGAACATTCCAGACACAAGGAACAGGTCTGACAGGATTATGAAATAGTAGAGAGGCCACCACCACCAGAGCAGAGGGGGTGAGCAGGACAAATCAAGCCAGTGACAGAAGGGGCAGAAGGTCAGGGTGGTTCACGGAGGCCATTATTAGGACTTTGGTTTTTACTCTGAGTCATAGGGGGTTTGAAATAAGGAAAACCATGAAATGACACACGTATTTTATATTGTCACACTGGCTGTTGTGTTGAGCACAGACTACAGGGGATTAAGGTAAGGCAGGATTTACAGGAGGCTTCCCAGGTAGTGCATGAGGTAAAGAACCCGTCTGCCAATGCAGCTGACATAAGAGACGTGGGTTTGATCCCTGAGTTGGGAAGATCCCCTGGAGGAATACCCACTCCAGTATCCTTGCCTGGAAAATCCCATGGACAGAGGACCTGGTGGGCTACTGTCCATGGAGTCACAAAGAGTAGGACACGATTGAGGCGACTAAGCATGCACACAGGCTTTATATGAGTCTACTGAAGTGGTCCGGGCAAAAGAGAATGGAGGTTCAGGCCAGGGGTTTGCAGTATGCACGAAGAAAGACTCCTTGCAAATGGTTGCCCACCCAGCAGTTCTTGCAGATGGGTGCCAGGGACTGACAGTCATATTTTCTCAGAAAAGCCTTTTCTAAATTAAAAAAATTATTGTCTTTAATAAAAGTATCAGGAAGTTTTGAAAGCCAAGTCAACATTTACATGGGAGTGGACTAGTAGGAAAAGGCTGTTGCTAGTGGAACTGGAAACACAATACCTCTATTTCTAAGGACTGATGTTTATTCTTTAAAGCTCTTGTTTAGATAACAAATAGGAAAGCTCATTTGTTTTTATCCTTGCTATGGAAAATGCTTTATTAATGTAACCAGCTTACTTTCTTGCCTTAGTAAACGCTGATTAATGAACAAACTTTTAACTCAACTTGTGATTATTGAAGATTTGCATTACCTTAGTATCCTAATTTTTGCCAATAATTCATATTTGGATATAGATGTACATGACACATGAGATTGGCCTGAATTTATACTGAATCCTAGGATAACACTCTAGAAACTTGATTATTTGTTTTTTAAATGCCTTGTGTTCGTTTTTTGTTATCATACATTTTCCTCCTAGGAGAAGATTGTAAATGAACTCTGGTTAATGAATTATGGCTAATCAAGATGTGGGGTTTTTCCCCCCCTCTGATTCCAGTCTTTGAGGGTTACAGGGCACATCATTTTCTGACTCTACAGTTGATTATGAACACACCAAATAATTACAGAAATTCGTCATCTTGTTTCTGAAATAAACATATTACTAACCTCAACCATGTTATTCAAAATATAGATCAAAACCACTCTTTCCATGATAAGTCTGTACTTTTATAACCTTCTCCAGCAACATTTTTTTCTGGACTGACAACTGTTAAACCAGATTTTCAAGCCAAGGGTTATTTACATCCTCTGGTACATTTCAGCAAAATTAATTTGAATTGTCCTCCTTTTTCACCAGCTTCTCAATAAATCTTGCTGGCATTTTAAACAGAAATATCATCAAGTCAGTCTAGCTTGTGGCAAAAATCACCACTGTTAAGTGTTCTGCCCAAAGCTGGAGTGGTTAAAGGATAAATGAGGGGAGAGCTTTTCAATATGAATACAACAGAAAACAGAAAATATGTGGAAGTTCACAGTATATGGAAAAGAACAAAATCCCGAAGGAATGTCACAAACACACCATACTAGCTTTCTAGGGCTGCCATGACAAAGTACCAGAGACTGGGTGACTTACCACAAATTTATTTCTGACTGCCCTGGAGGCTAGGGACCTGAGATCAGATCACAGATTGGCCTTAAGTCTGACCACCATATAAACAGTGGCGAACAAGATAAGAACACTAAGCAACCATCAGCTTGGGTTGGAATGATAAACCCCCCAAAAAGAAGAGGAACTTCTGTAAGTAAACGAATATAAAATTACAGACAATAATTTGTAGGATCCCTCTCAGGGCCTTGGAAGAGTCCTATGCAAATGAGAGGCTGGAAGCTTAAGCTTAATTAGTTTCAAACAGTATATCTCTC
Organism: Cervus canadensis; assembly: GCF_019320065.1. NCBI lineage: Eukaryota > Metazoa > Chordata > Mammalia > Artiodactyla > Cervidae > Cervus > Cervus canadensis. Next base: position 13,883,021 of record NC_057398.1, read on the forward strand.
TATGTTACAAGGAAGAAGCTGCCTCAGAGTCAAAACTCTCCTGAATTAGAATTTCACCCCCTCACTTCCCTCCCCATCCATCACTCAGGTACCTCCCTCCTCAGCTCTCGTGTGTCTGCGTTTTGTCCTAAATGCGCTTTCCTGCGACTGCCTTTCTCTGACCTCCAGTCCACTTTGGTTCATGGATGGCAACAGGACGAGCAAGTGAGGGGATGCAGAGCTGCGGCTGAGCTCAAGGAGTACCCAGGCCACAGAGAGTACTGTCATCTCCTTTAGAAAGGAGCATGTTTTTGGTTACTCTCATTCTGACATTAAACAGAGATTACATTTTGAGTAAATTGGAGAGCAAGCTCTAGTGTTTAACAGATGAAGGCAAGCCACCCCTCTCTCATACCACTGAAAAGAGGATATGAAGATTTCTGGAAATGAGGTGTGCAGTCTATATAAAGAACCCAGGGCCTTCTAAGGAAAAGCAACTAAGATTACTATGTATTTACCCAGAGATTTTAAAGCTATAAAAGCTAATGAGATGGGGACTTCCCTGGTGGGTCCAGTGGCTAAGACTCCATGGTCCCAAGGCAGGGGGCCTGGGTTCAAATACTGGTCAGAGAACTAGATCCCACATGCCACAACTTAAAGATTCCTCATGCCACAGCAAAGATCAAAGGGGCCGCAACTAAGACCCAATGCAGCCATACAAGTAAATATTTTTTTTAAACACGCTAATGGGATGAACTGCATTGGCCTGCATTGGCTTTGTCCAAGGCTGAATGCCAAAAAAGGCAAAGAGACCCTTGAGGGAATCAGACAACATAACAGGTGACTGAGACTGAATCAGATGACTGGTCCCTGCGCTAAGACAATCAGAGGGGGATCCTGATTCTGGATCTACAAGGTAAATGACATCACCTAGACTCCACAGAGACAATACTGGTACTATGAACAGTAGGCAGGGTGAGAGACCAATGCAACTACAGAGCTGTAACTTTGGGGACACCCATGTTCTTTACTGCAGAGTGTTCAGAGCTGAACATAAAACTGATGATAGAGAAGCCTCTTTTACACACCATCCATCCCCCTTTCCCCAGCCCCCTCCTCACACACATCACCTAGTTTCCACATTTCCTGGAAGCACCCATGAGCCCTTGACTCCAGTTCTTCCCACAAGGATAGTGGTGGTGGCTTTTGTGGCAGTGGCATGTCTGGGATTCCGCTGCATTCCCAGTATCTGGAAACCCTTTAGAAATCCTACAGTAAGGCAGCTTTTAAGCAAAGTGGAAACAGTACAGATTTGACAGACTTCGGTTTGAATTCTAGCTCCAGCATATACCAGTCATATGATCTTCAGCAAGTTGACATATCTCTGTATACCTCAATTCCTTCCTCTGTATGCTGAAGTTATTATAAACAAAAGTTAAATGGATTTGTCTAGAATACATAGCACAGTATATAGCTGGTGTGTCCTCAGTAAATATTAGTTCTGTGCCTTTGCACCCCCAAAGATTTCCCTGGCAATGTTTGACCAATGGGAAGTTTTAATTTGGAGTATGGAATTAAATGGTGCTCAAAACAAGCCTTCTTGTCATCACCATCACCTGGACATCACTGTTGTAATCCCGCAGACCAACATAAGAATATACAGAGAATAAAAAGACTGATCACAAATTGGCCTTAAGTTTGACCACTATATAAACAGTGAGGAACAAGATAAGAACACTATGCATCACTCAGCTTGGATGATAAACCCCCCCAAAATGTAGATATGCTGATGATGCAGATAAAGAACAAAATGCATATGAAATCAAATGACTAGAACCTGACATAACTTGCTTTGGAGCAAGCAGGAAAGAAAGCAAGCAAATCAACTTCAAGAAACTTCCCTGGCAAACCCCACCTCAAACTGATCACTTACTGTGAATTCTCTCCACTTTTAAGTACATAGGTTGGTCTGCCTCACCCTATGCTTATCTCTATCCATACATCTTTTTATGCTTCAAGTTTCTAATCTCTTTAAATTTATTTGCAATTCCACCTGGGAGGAAATCATAGCTTCTATTTCTTTTGTATACTCCTCTTGGGTAGGAACAAAAGAAATTTTAAAAACAAACAAACAAAAAAAGGCAAAAAGAAAAAAGAAGGGAGGGAAGAGGCAGTGAGGAAAAAAGGAGAGTGAAGAAAGCAAAAAGGGAGGCCAGCTTCGAAAAGAAGGCTAAACTCTGTGGTGAAGCATCCTGTGGTGAAATATCCCCACATTAGGAACCCTGGCAGTCTGCAAACTGTTTGCTCTTGGCTGTTCTGTTGAACTTGAGGTGTCCATCTTCTTGTAATAAATGCTTATTGGAAAATTCAGCATAAGGAAGCATCTGCCATTCTTGACTTGAATCATCAACAATAGGCAAAGAACACATTTATAGACCATATTGGTCATTAGTGACTAATTAAATGTGGGAAACAAAGGCAGTACTTTCCAGAACAGCTGTTTCAGACAGACAAGACAGCAAAAATTACTGCACAACTGGTTTAGTAAAGAGTTTTGTCTCTGGACTCAAATCCAGGTGTTTTTCTATGATGACAGCACCTAAAACAAGAAGTAAGTACCATTGGCAGAAGAACTTGAAAATGAGCATGACTGGAGCCCCTTTCAACCAACTCACCATGATGAAGGGGGGATATTTACACCTGCCGAAGCATATTGCCATCAAGAAGTGACCCCCCCCACCTCCCTGACTTCCCTTTGTGCTTTACAGAGCTCAGGAGGCTCTGCAATGGATTATCACCCTATGTATGTATGTATGTATGTATTTGGCTGTGCTAGGTCTTAGTTGTGGCATGTGGGATCTAGTTCCCTGACCAGGAATTGAACCCAGGCCCCTTGCATTGGTCATGTGGAGTCTTAGCCACTGGACAACCAGGAAGTCCCAGATTATCACCTTTTGGATTCATGTCTTTTTATTTCTACTATCTGTAGATTCTTTAAAGCAATAACTGTGCCACATTCAACTCAAACTTTACATAAGACTAAGATTAGAGGTCTTTTACTGAGCCTACAACGAGAAACATTGTTATCAATTCATGAAATTCTCACTGTCTTCTGCTAGAAATTTGTTATCTATTGCTTCATCTGGGCTTGAGTCCCTAAATCCAATAACTATCTATGGACTTTGTTAGATAAACACAAGATGGGATGGTCAAATAGCAGAAACATGAGTAGGAGGTCAAGAGACAGAGTCTAATTCCGGTGAAGTGAAGTGAAGTGAAAGTCGCTCAGTTGTGTCCAACTCTTTGCAACCCCATGGACTATATAGTCCATGGAATTCTCCAGGCCAGAACACTGGAGTGGTTAGCCTTTCCCTTCTCCAGGGGATCTTCCCAACCCAGGGATTCTTTACCAGCTGAGCCACAAGGGAAGCCCCTAATTCTGGTACTTTTCCTAAATACAAAAATGAGAATTCCCTGGCAGTCCAGTCCAGTGGAATTCCACTGCAGGGAGCACAGGTTCTGTCCCTGGTCAGGGAACTAAGATTCTGAATGCTGAGCAGTGTGGCAAAAAAAAAAAAAAGTGAACTTTGATAAATCACATATGTTTTTTATACTTCAATTACTTCATGCATAAAACAAGGGAAAAGAATATCCACCCAGCAAAGAAATAGGGAAGGAAAAGGAGGAGACGTTTATTGGTGCCTATGACATGCTAGATAGACCCAGAGTTAGGTAAATCTCCCTATGCAAGTCTTATAACAACTGTGCATCAGTTTCCCAGTTTAACAGATAAACTGAGACTCAAGAATAATAATCAGCAAAAAGTCAGTCAACTAGTAATTGGCAAAGTGAAAATACAGACTCTGAGAATCTAACTCCAAAGCCCTCAGGTCAAGCCATTTGAGACTTAGTGCAAGTCACTGAGCTGGCACCTGATGGGTACCAAGGATAAGTGCACGCATGCTCAGTTGTGTCCAGCTCTCTGCAACCCCATGGACTGTAGCCCGCTGCTCCTCTGTCCATGGTATTTCCCAGGCAAAAATACTATAGTAGGTTGCCATTTCCTCCTCTAGGAGATCTTCCCAATCCAGAGATAGAAACTTGCTCTCCTGAGTCTCCTGCATTGGCAGGTGGAATCTTTACCACTTGAGCCATCAGGGGAACCTGACCAAGGATACAGAGGTGAACTAAACAGAAAGTAAAATGTCTATGAGAGGATGAAAGCACATAAACAAATAATTGTTCCAGAGTATGCAAGTAGAATTCCTTCTATCCACCCTGCTCCTTTTAAAGAGGCTGCGAAAAATAAATTATGTAGATGTCAAAAGGTGTATTTTTACTCACCTACGTCTAATATTGTAGTTCTTACACTAGGAAATACACTTTAAATAAATAATTCTTGGTTTCTGTCCACAAGGAGCTTATAATCTTATTAAAGAAAATATCAGTGCTTCACTTATCTATGAAATTCAGTCACATGGAACCATATAGTCCATTAAAATAACAGACAAAATTGATATTTCTAATTTTGCTTTTGAGCTTGACAACTATTGCAATGAAGACCAGTGTCTTTGCAATGAAATAAACACTATGTTGTCATACATGAGGGGCTTCAACTTTCTGAACGTTAAGTCAACTAACCATAATTACTGTGCTTCTCTTTGTAGCCTTCCATAACTGACTCCCACCCTCAACATCCTCTTATGTCTTTGGCAGACAATGGTATTTAAGGCAAAAACTACTAAAGATGAGGGCTTGGTCACATCACAAGTTACTCAGTTTTCCTGGGTCTCTCTCATGTATATATATTATTTAACTTTTGTTTGATTTTCTCCTAATTAATAAATAAATAGCTTTTAAAAGAGAAAAAAGAAGGAACAGAACTCCAGTAACCTATAAAAAAAGGTTACCTATAAAGATATATAAAATGTATATTAATTGGAGTCCTAGAATAAAAGTAGAAAAAAAGATAATAACCTCCAGGTTTCAGTAGGTTTGTTAAAGGAAATATTCTGCCATCAATATTCTGGCTTTGACTATATATTCCTCTATAATTAAAGCCACTTTTTGATTAAACAGTATTATAAAATTGTAATAGCATTTCTCACTTGAAGCAGTAATATTAACTTTTATTCATAATATCTTCTTCCTTGGGTACCCAAGAATTATGAAGACTACATATGAATTCAAAACATAAAAATACATAAAGGAAATTTCAAAAGAAAGTCAATCCAAAAAATATGGGCGCATTAACTAATAATTATGAAGGAAAAGAGTTGTGGAAGGATGTTTTGTATTATTTTTCCTTCAGTAGCCTTCACTTTTACATCATTAAGGTCTTTTACAAGCAGAATTTTGTTGAATTTCTTATTTACTGTTGAAATAGTGTTTAAAGCATGTATACATAACCCCTAGGCTTAAATTCAGTGAATCAGTTATTATACATTAATATTTATTGTGTTATAACTTTGCATTTTCAAAACACTTCTTCCTATTGCACATCACAAAGGACTGAATTTTTTATCCTTCTATACAAAATAAGACCTACTGATTATTTCTTTGTTTAAACAAGCATTTGGAGAAAAAAAAACCCAAAACCAGTAGGTAGAAATATACCACCAACAGTTTTTTTAAAAAGTAAAACATATATACCTCTCTCTTTTGAAAAACAGAATTTTATTACTAGCACTGTGAGTTCATTTAATATTCCATAGTTGACTTATAAAGCAAATATTCTCTCTAGGACTGCCTTGAAATCTCCTCAGATATCTATAAACCCCTAAGTTAAGAAGAATTTACTATGAGATGAATACTTCCATATTTTGGTGATTGTTTAGGAAAGTTCATTGCTTAGTGGAAGGAATCACAAAAGAATGGGGCTAGGATTCTCAGGGACTGAGGTGAAAAAGTTCAAACATGAGAGCATGTAAAGACTCTAAGGCTCTTCATCTTTCCCCAAGACAGCCATTTACACGTGGGCTTCAAATGCCACCAGGTAGAGTTAGGTACTGTCTCTCTTCCTACTTAATCCACTTTGTTCTCAATTATTTAGACATGAGAAGTCTCATGGGAGTAAAAAGCCTAGAACCCATATTCCCTCCACTGAAAATAATAAGGCTTAAACCAAGGAAGGCCAGCACATCAGTATGAAGACAGGAAAAGAGGCATTCCATGTGGAAGTTCACCAGGAGTGGAGGGTTTCAGAGTCTGTGGGCACAGTGGCATGGACACAGGATGTGGCAGTTGCCAGAACTTGTCAAAAATTGTCGTCTACATAAGTGCCTTGGAGAAAGTGTCTGTATAAACCGAAAGAACTATTGTATTAAAGTGTTCACTTGTGGCCCCAATACTATTATTTGGGGATTCTTCTGACTAAGTCTTAGGGCTTCCCTGACAGCTCAGTTGGTAAAGAATCTGCCTGCAATGCAGGAGACCCTGGTTCAATTCCTGGGTCGGGAAGATCTGCTGGAGAAGGCATAGGCTACCCACTCCAGTATTCTTGGGCTTCCCTTGTGGCTCAGACGGTAAGACTCCACCTGCAATGCTAGGAGACCTGGGTTTGATCCCTCAGTTGGGAAGATCCCCTGGAGAAGGGAAAGACTACCCACTCCAGTATTCTGGCCTGGAGAATTCCATGGATTGTATAGTCCACAGGGTCGCAAAGAGTTGGACATGGCTGAACGACTTTCACTTTTCACTTTTCTGACTAAGTCTAGTGTTAAAGGGGAATAGGACCTTTCTCTCACCAAGGACACCTGGGCAAGTCTACATTAGGGTCAGAGGGAAGCATGGAAGCAAATGAGATTTCAAGACCTGCAGGTGGGTCAGTTCACTAAGAAACATTCACTAACTTCATGTCCTACCCCTACCAGCAAGGTAGTAGCAAAGACGAATTAAAAGCATTAATTCTTGACTACAGTGTGCATCAAAGGGAACCTTACAAACACTTAGAGCAGGTAATTTTCAAAAAAAGATGAAACGCTCCTGCAAATAAAAAGGACTGGAGCCATGGTAACTGTATAATAAA